>NW_005356635.1:5750208-5759438 GCF_000412655.1 Myotis brandtii
TGTAAAAAAATCAATAAAATATATTTAAAAAAAATATTTACATATATGAAATTATATCATGGAATATCTTTCCACTGGTAGTCAATTCTCATCTTAATTATTCTTTTAAAATCAACAAATAAAATAAAACTAGACTTATTAGTATAGAAACAGAGACCAAAGGAATGACTGGCAGAGGGGAGAGAGTTGGAGGGACTGGTGAAAAATGGAAGGGGGATATGGTCAATAATACTGTACTAAGTTTGCTCAGTGACAGATGATTACTAGAATTAGTGACATGATCACAGTGTAAGGTATAAAAATGTCGAATCACTCACTATATGGTACACCTGAAACTTATAACCTATATAATAAAGAGTGAATATGCAAATTGACTGTCGCTCCATCACAAAGATGGCGGCGCCCACAGCAGAGGCCGAGTTCCCGTAATGAGCCTTAATAACAAATCAGCAGGGACCTGAGGCTGTGCCCCCCAACCCCCTCCCATGGGGCTTGACAGGGGACCTCAGGCAGCGCCCCCCACCTGGCAGGGCTTGAAGGTGGACCTGAGGCTGCGACCCTGCCCAGTGGGGCTTGACAAGGGTGGGACCGGCCAAGTCTGGATCTAGCCCAATGGGGGTGGGGCCAGCCAGGTTTGGGTCTTGCGTGATTTTGAGGTGCACGCGGGTGGGCAGGGACTTGACTCTGGGTCCCATGGTGCACCCCAGAGTCTGACAGGAAGAAGATTTTCATATACATTTTACTACTTTTCTTTCATCTCTGACACTTCTGTTATAGAAAAAGGGCAAATAGCAATATTAAAATACTTCCTCTAATTAATCCCCTATTAATGTGCATGAATTTCGTGCACTGGGCCACTAGTCCTATCTAATAAAAGACAAAAAGGGTAATTAACCATACCTCCGCTATGCTTCCCATTGGCTAATCAGGGCGATATGCAAATTAACTGCCAACAAAGATGGCAGCTGGCAGCCACGCAGCTGAAGCGAGCAGGAGGCTTGCTTGCTCCAGTGATGGAGGAAGCCAAGGTTCCCCGCCTGCCGCGGCCCGGCTCTGAGCCCGAAAGCAACAATGTTTCAATTATAGAAGCTAAACAAACCCCAGATACCTGCTTTCAGCTGGCTGCGGCCTCAGAGCTGGGAGCGCCAGTGACGGCAACAATGTTTCAATTATAGAAGGTAAATACATCTCAGAATAAAAAAAAAAGAAAAACAGGAGAGGCTGGGAGCTTCAGTTGCTAGCCAGCCTGAAAAAGGCCCTCAGCCCCTCACCCAGACTGGCCAGGCACCCCAGTGGGGATCCCCACCCTAAAGGGGGTGTGGCCAGCCTGAAAACAGCCATCAGCTCCTCATCCAGGCTGGCCAGGAACCCCAGTGGGGACCCCCACCCTGAAGGGGGTGTGACCAGCTGCAAACAGCCATCAGCCCCTCACCCAGGCTGGCCAGGCACCCAAGCGGGACCACCACCCTGATCCAGGACACCCTTCAGGGCAAACCAGCCGGCCCCCACCCGTGCACCAGGCCTCTATCCTATATAGTAAAAGGGTAATATGCAAACTGACCCTAACAGCAGAAAGACTGGGAATGACTGGTCACTATGACACACACTGACCACCAGGGGGCAGACGCTCAATGCAGGAGCTGCCCACTGGGAATGATTGGTCACTATGACACACACTGACCACTAGGGGGCAGACGCTCAATGCAGGAACTGCCCCCTGGTGGTCAGTGCGCTCCCACATGGGGGAGCTCTGCTCAGCCACAAGCCAGGCTGATGGCTGCCAGTACAGCAGTGGTGGTGGGAACCTCTCCTGCCTCCTCAGCAGCGCTAAGGATGTCTGACTGCAGCTTAGGCCTTCTCCCTGCTGGCAAGTGGACATCCCCTGAGGGCTCCCGTGCTGCCAGAGGGATGTCTGATTGCCATCTTAGGCCCAATCCCCCAGGGAGCAGGCCTAAGCCAGCAGGTGGTCATCCCCCGAGGGGTCCCAGACTTCGAGAGGGCACAGACCGGGCTGAGGGACCCCCCACCCCCAAGGGCACAAATTTTTGTGCACCAGACCTCTAGTTTATATAATAAAAGCCTAAGCAACCATTATGGTGGAACTACCAGAATGATCGGTCGCTATGGTGCACACTGACCACCAGGGGGCAGACGCTCTATGCAGGAGCTGCCCCCTAGTGGTCAGTGCATTTCCACAGGGGGAGCACCGCTCAGCCAGATGCCGGGCTCACAGCTGGCGAGTGCAGTGGTGGTGGCAGGAGCCACTCTCACCTCTGCAGCAGTGCTAAGGAGCAGCAAGCTGAGCAGTAAGGAGCAGTGAGCAGGCGGGCGGTAAGGAGTGAGGGATCCCAGACTGTGAGAGGGCATAGGCCAGACTGAAGAACACCCCCCAAAGTGCATGAATTTTGTGCACCAGGTCTCTAGTACTGATATAATATTGTATACCAACTATACTTAAATAATAAATTAATTAATTTAAAAAACATATTTGCAACCCACAGAATGAAAGATCATATTTGCCAATGATACATCGATAAGGGGTTAACTCCAAAATGTATAGGTAACTCATACAACTTAACAGAAGGAAGAAAAACAATCCAATTAAAAAATGGGCAAAGGACCTAAATAGACAATTCTCCAAAGTGGACATACAGAAGGCCAAGAGGCATATGAAAATATGCTCAAAGTCACTAACAACCTGAAAGATGCAAATCAAAATGACAATGAGGTATCACCTCACACCTGTCAGAATGCCTATCATCAACAAATAAACAAATGACAAGTGCTGGAGAGGATGCTGAGAAAAGGGAACCCTAGTACACTGCTGGTGGGAATGCAGACTGGTGCCATTATGGAAAAGAGTATGGAGTTTCCTTAAAAAATTAAAAATGGAACTCCTGTTTGACCCAGTCATCCCACTTCTAGGATATATTCTAAGAAACCCTAAATACCAATCAGAAAGGATATATGCACCCCTATGTTCATAGCAGCACAATTTACAATAGCTAAGATATGGAAACAGCCTAAGTACCTCTCAGCAGATAAGTGGATAAAAAAGTGTGGTACACACATAGTCATATCAATTGATGCAGAAAAAAGCATTTGACAAAATCCAACACCCAATTTTGATAAAAACTCTCAGCAAGGTGGGAATAGAAGGATCATACCTCAGCATAATAAAAGCCATATATGACAAACCCACAGCCAACATCATACTCAATGGACAAAAACTAACACCATTTCCCCTAAAAACAGGAACAAGACAGGGATGCCCACTCTCACCACTCCTGTTCGACATAGTACTGGAAGTATTAGCCATTGCAATTAGACAAGAAGAAGAAATAAAAGGCATCCAAATTGGAAAAGAGGAAGTAAAACTGTCCTTATTTGCAGATGACATGATATTATACATACAAAACCCTAGAGACTCCATCAAAAAACTACTAGACTTAATACATGAATTTGGCAATGTAGCAGGATACAAAATTAACCCCAAGAAATCTGAGGCATTTCTATACACCAATAGTGAACTTTCAGAAAGAGAGATTAGAAAAACAATCCCATTTACCATCGCACCAAAAAAATTAAGCTACCTAGGAATAAACTTAACTAAAGAGGTAAAAGACCTCTACTCAGAAAACTACAGGACGTTGAAAAAAGAGATAGAGGAAGACATAAACAGATGGAAGAACATACCGTGTTCATGGATTGGTAGAATCAACATCATTAAAATGTCCATACTACCCAAAGCAATCTATAAATTCAACGCACTTCCCATTAAAATACCAACGGCATACTTCACAGATCTAGAACGAACTCTCCAAAAATTCATCTGGAACAAAAAACGACCCCGAATAGCTGCAGCGATCCTGAGAAAGAACAAAGTAGGTGGGATCTCAATACCAGATATCAAGCTGTATTACAAAGCCACTGTTCTCAAAACTGCCTGGTACTGGCACAAGAACAGACATATAGATCAATGGAATAGAATAGAGAGCCCAGAAATCAGCCCCAACCAATACGCTCAATTAATATTTGACAAAGGAGGCAAGAACATACAATGGAGTCAAGACAGTCTCTTCAATAAATGGTGCTGGGAAAATTGGACAGATACATGCAAGAAAATGAAACTAGACCACCAACTTACACCATACACAAAAATAAACTCAAAATGGATAAAGGACTTAAATGTACGACAGGAAACCATAAAAATTCTAGAAGAATCCAAAGGCAACAAAATCTCAGACATATGCCAAAGCAATTTCTTCACTGATACAGCTCCTAGGGCAGTTGAAACTAAAGAGAAAATGAACAAATGGGACTACATCAAAATAAAAAGCTTCTGCACAGCAAAAGAAACCATCAACAAAACAACAAGAAAACCCACTGCGTGGGAAAACATATTTGCCAACGTCATATCTGATAAGGGCCTAATCTCCAAAATTTATAGGGAACTCATACAACTTAACAAAAAGAAGATAAACAATCCAATCAAAAAATGGGCAAAGGATCTAAATAGACACCTTTCAAAAGAGGACATTCAGAAAGCCAAGAGACATATGAAAACATGCTCAAAGTCACTAATCATCCGAGAGATGCAAATCAAAACAACAATGAGGTACCATCTCACACCTGTCAGAATGGCTATCATCAACAAATCAACAAACGACAAGTGCTGGAGAGGATGTGGAGAAAAAGGAACACTTGTGCACTGCTGGTGGGAATGCAGACTGGTGCAGCCACTATGGAAGACAGTATGGAGTTTCCTCAAAAAACTGGAAATGGAACTCCCATTTGACCCTGTGATCCCACTTCTAGGAATATATCCCAAGAAACCAGAAACACCAATCAGAAAGGATATATGCACCCATATGTTCATAGCAGCACAATTCACCATAGCTAAGATCTGGAAACAGCCTAAGTGCCCATCAGTAGATGAATGGATTAGAAAACTGTGGTACATCTACACGATGGAATACTATGCTGCTGTAAAAAAGAAGGAACTCTTACAATTTGCAACGGCATGGATGGAGCTGGAGAGCATTATGCTAAGTGAAATAAGCCAGTCAATGAAGGAAAAATACCACATGATCTCACTCATTCATGGATAATAAAGACCATTACAAACTTTTGAACAATAATAGATACAGAGGCAGAGCTGCCTCAAACTGATTGTCAAACTGCAGTGGGAAGGCCAGAGAGGGTTGGGGGGCAGAAGGGAGGGGAGTAAGAGATCAACCGAAGGACTTGTATGCATCCATATAAGCATAACCAATGGACATAAGACACTGGGGGGGAGGGGAGGCCAGGGGATTGTCAAGGGCGGAGATAAAAAAGGACACATATATAATACCCTTTGTAATACTTTGGGGAGAAAAAAAAGGAGACATATATAATACTCTTTGTAATACTTTAAGCAATAAAACAATTTAAAAAACAAACAAAAAAAGTGTGGTACATTTATACAATGGAATACTACACAGCTGTAAAAAAGAATTATCATTTGCAACGGCATGGATGGACATGGAGAGTATTATGCTAAGCAAAATAAGCCAGTCTGAGAAAGACAAGTATCACATAATCTCACTCATACGTGGAATCTAATGAACAACATAAACTGATGAGCAAAAATAGACCTAGAGACATAGCAGAATGAGCAGACTGTGGAACCTCAGAGGGAAGGCAGAGGAGGATGGGTGGGAACAGATCAACCAATGAACTTGTATGCATATATGCATAACCCATGGACACAGACAATAGGGTGGTGAAGGCCTGGCTGGGGTTGGGGGCAGGGGCAGACTGGAAGAGGTCAATGGATGAGTTATTTGAGGTCAAAGAAAAAGAAGAATTCAAGTCTGATTTAGCTGATTGATTTGACAACCAGGACTGCCTTTTCCAGTTAGTCTGTATGGGAAGTATTTCCTGTAAGTTGAATGAGCCAACTCAGCAGCTCCAAACTTCTGACAAAATACTATTTAAAATATTTTAAAATAAAAGCATTTTTACCCTGGCCAGGTGGTTCAGTTGATTGGAGTGTTGTCCTGTACACCAAAAGGTTGTGGGTTCAATTCCTGTCAGCGCACATACCTAGGTTTCAGGTTTGATCCTTGGTCGGGATGTGTACCAGAGACAGCCGATTGCTGTTTCTCTCATGTTGATGTTTCTCTCTTCCCCTTTCTCTCTCTCTCTCTCTCTCTCTCTCTCTCTCTCTCTCTCATCAATAAACATATCCTCAGTGAGGATGGAAAAAATATAATAAAAGCATGTTTTTGATAATAATGTATTGGCAAAAGTATATTGAGACTAATATTTTCATTTTCAGAGTAAGAAAGACACCTCTAATGAAAAGGTAACAAGGCCCTAACTGGTTTGGCTCAGTGGATAGAACATTGGCCTGTGGACTGAAAGTTCCCAGGTTCAATTCTGGTCAAGGGCATGTACCTTGGTTGTGGGCACATCCCCAGTAGGAGGTGTGCAGGAGGCAGCTGATCGATATTTCTAACTCTCTATCTCTCTCCCTTCCTCTCTGTAAAAATTCATTAAAATATATTAAAAAAGAAAGAAAAAGTAACAGAGGTAGTTGTTTGATAAATCTTAGTAAAAATTCTTTTTTTAAAAATATATTTTTATTGAAGGGAAAGGAAAGAGAGAGATAGAGACCTCAATGATGAGAGAGAATCATTGATTGGCTGCCTCCTGCACGCTCCCCACTGGGGATCGAGCCCGCAACCCGGGCATATGCCCTTAACCAGAATTGAACCCAGGACCCTCAGTCCTCGGGCTGACACTCTATCCACTGAGCCAAACCATCCAGGGCTTAGTAGAAATTCTTAACAAACCTCCCAGAATTTGCAGAATTGAATGGTTTTTGTAACTGGGTACCAAACCATTTTGTAGGTCAGGTTATTTCTTTTTTTAAAAAAAAAATATTTTTTTTATTTATTTTAGAGAAGAAGGGAGAGGGAGAGAGACAGAAACATCAATGATGGGAGAGAATCATTGATCAGCTGCCTTCTTCATGGTCCCTATTGGGGATTGAGCCTGCAACCCGGGCATATGCCCTTGACTGGAATCAAACCCAGGACTCTCCAGCCCCAGGCTGACGCTCTATCCACTGAGCCAAACTAGCTAGGGCAGGTTATTTCTAATAAAACACTTTCCATAACACTTAAGGAGTCCTTAATTGAAGTGTTAGCTGATGGATTATGAATGCAAAATTTTGATGATTATAAGATAATTTTTACAAAATTATGAATAAGTTCAAATAACTCGTCCATTCCAATCCTCTTATTTTTGTGAAGTTTTCTTGATGGTAACATTTCTAAGAATGAAAAATAGGAATAAAATTGGTGCTCTAACTTGGGGCACAATTAATTGAAAATAAAACAGTCCTATCTATCTTATTAAGAACTGCACCTCTAATAAAAATTTTACTTTTTATGACCTGGCTGGCATGGGTCAGTGGTTGAGCGTCAACCTATGAACCAGGAGGTCATGGTTTGATTCCTGGTCAGGGCACATGCCTGGATTGTGAGCTCAGTGTGGGGCTTGCAGGAGGCAGACAATCAATGATTCTCATCTTCGATGTTTCTCTCTCTCTCTCTCTCTCTCTCTCTCTCTCTCTCTCTCTCCCTTCCTCATTGAAATCAATAAAAATATATATTTTTAAAAATTTACTTTTTATGTTTAATATTTATCTTAATTTGTCACATCTGTGGGTTATTTTGATAAATTATACACTAATAATAATTATAATGATAAAATTCTTTTTGTACTTTAGAGCCTCACCATGGTAGAATCTATTAGCTGCCTCCCAAAATGTGTTCTCCTACTTTTGGGGTGCACAGCTAGCCTGCATCTCCCCATCTCCTTTGCTATAAGGTGTAGCCTTGTAATTTTCTGTCAATAGACTGTGAGTGGAAATGAGGAGGGTCACTTCCATGCCTTTCCCCATAAAATCTCTTCCATGCACTTTGCTTCTCCTTCTACCAGCCAGATACAGTAAGAAGGTGGCTCTAGCAGAGGGGTTGGCAAACTTTGGTAAAGGGCCAGACAATAACTATTTTAAGCTTTGCAGGCCTTAAAAGGCTTCTGTCTTTTTTTCTGTTTGTTTTTTTTTAAAGTAGCCCTTTAAAAATTATGAAAATCTATTCTTAGCTCTCAGGACACAGAAAAATAGTCCTGCATGCTAGACCCTTGTTCTAGGGGATGGCAGAACCATATGTTGGAGGAAAATTGGGTTCCCTAATCACTGTGTGAAGGGAGACACCTCACTCAGGACTATTACATGAGGAAGAAAGAAACTTTGGGCCCTGGTCAGTGTGGCTTAGTTGATTGAGAGTTGTAGCATGCATCAAAAGGTTGCTGGTTTGATTCCCAGTTAGGGCACTTGCCTGGGTTGTGGGCTGGGCTGGATCCCTGGTAGGAGGTGTCCAGGAGGCAGCCAATCGATGTTTCTGTCTCTCTCTCCCTCTCCCTTCCTCTCTCTCTCTAAAAATCAATAAAGTATCTTTAAAAAGAAAATAACCCCCAAAGGAAAAAAAAGGAGAAATCTCCAGAAAATCAGCTAAGTGAAACAGAGGCATGCAAAATGTCAAAAAAGAATTCAGAATAAGGGTCATACAGTTCATAAACCGGATGGAGAAAAATATCAACAACTTATGCAAGAATAAAGAAGAAATGGATGAAAAAATCAACAACTTATGTAAAAATCAAGAATAAATGAAGAGTGATATAGCTGCAATAAAAAACATCATTGAAAGTTTCAACAGCAGAGTAGGAGAAGCGGAGGACCGAATTAGCAAATTAGAAGACCCCAAACTGAGCAATTGGAGAAAAAAATTAAAAGACAGGAGGAAAGCCTAAGGGAGCTATGGGAAAACATGAAACGAAGCAACATACGAAGAATAGGGGTGCCAGAACAACAGAAAGATGAACAAGGATTAGAAAACCTATATGAAGAAATAATATCAGAAAACTTCCCTGAGGTGGGGAAGAAAAAAGTCACCCAAGCGCAGAGAGTCCCAAACAAGATGAACCAGAAAAGACCCACACCAAGACACATCATAATTAGCATGGCAAATGTTCAGGACAAAGAGAGAATCTTAAAGGCTGCAAGAGAGACAGAAAGTTACATACAAGGGATCTCCCATTAGATTATCAAATGATTTCTTAACAGAAACACATCAGGCCAGAAAAGAATGAAAGGAAATTTACAAAGTGATGCAAAG
>NW_005356635.1:5762290-5773744 GCF_000412655.1 Myotis brandtii
GACAGAATTGGAGGAAAGCAAACTGTTGGATATAGAGTTCAAAACCACACTTTTTAGGTTTTTCAAGAATTTTCTAGAAACAGCCAATACATTTAGTGAGACCCTCAAGAAATCCAGTGAGACCCTCGAGGAGACGAAAAAGGACCAACTATAAATTAAGCATACACTGACTGAAATAAAGAATATTATACAGACTCCCAACAGCAGACCAGATGATCGCAAGAATCAGGTCAAAGATTTGAAATACGAAGAAGCAAAAAACACCCAACCGGAAAAGCAAAATGAAAAAAGAATCCAAAAATACGAAGATAGTGTAAGGAGCCTCTGGGACAACTTCAAGCGTACCAACATCAGAATTATAGGGGTACCAGAAGAAGAGAGAGGGCAAGATATTGAAAACCTATTTGAAGAAATAATGACAGAAAACTTCCCCTACCTGGTGAAAGAAATAGACTTCCAAGTCCAGGAAGCGCAGAGAACCCCAAACAAAAGGAATCCAAAGAGGACCACACCAAGACACATCATAATTAAAATGCCAAGAGCAAAAGACAAAGAGAGAATCTTAAAAGCAGCAAGAGAAAAAAAGTCAGTTACCTATAAGGGAGTACCCATACGACTGTCAGCTGATTTCTCAACAGAAACTTTGCAGGCCAGAAGGGAGTGGCAAGAAATATTCAAAGTGATGAATAGCAAGAACCTACAACCAAGATTACTTTATCCAGCAAAGCTATCATTCAGAATTGAAGGTCAGATAAAGAGCTTCACAGATAAGAAAAAGCTAAAGGAGTTCATCACCACCAAACCAGCATTATATGAAATGCTGAAAGGTATTCTTTAAGAAGAGGAAGAAGAAAAAGGAACTCTTACCATTTGCCACACCATGGATGGAACTAGAGAGCATTATGCTAAGTGAAATAAGCCAGTCAGAGAAGGATAAATACCACATGATCTCACTCATTTGTGGAATATAATGAACAACATAAACCAATGAAGAAGGACAGATCCAGAGATGGAGAGGCATTGATTGGACTGTTGGGCCTTGGAGGGAAGGTAGGGGAGGGTGGGGGTAAGGGGGAGAGATCAACCAAAGGACTTATATGCAAGCATATAGGCCTAACCAATGGACACGGACAACAGGGGGGTGAGGGCATGAGTGGGGGGAATAGGAAGTAACATGGGGATTGTTATGCCCAGATTTCAGGATCCCCAAGAAACCACACCAGGGAGCCAGCCGTGTCCGATGCAAAAGCATAAGAGTCTTTATTCAAGCCCGGGCTTGGCTCCCCCAGCCTCCTTACCGACGCAGCGGCGAGATGAGAGAGAGCTAGCCCTGTGGGAAGAGGGGTTTTATAGGGGGGTTGGAGTAAGGGGAGGAGAGAGGACTGTGGGCCCTGCCAAAAAAGAGAGAGAGAGAGAGAGAGAGAGAGAGAGAGCCAGCCCTGTGGGGAGAGGGGTTTTATAGGGGGGTTGGAGTAAGGAGAGGAGAGAGGACTGTGGGCCCTGTCGATTGGCCAGGCGCAAGTCGGTGTCTTGTTACACAGGATGTGGTCGTATCTATGGCACGCACTTCCCTTGATTATCATTGGTTAGTTTAAAGAAATCCTAGGTGTGGCTAGCAGAGGTTTGGACTTCCAGGAAGAAGCTCCTTGCTGAGCACATGGCTGCTGCCCAAAATGGAGGATTCGGGGCAAGATGGAGGGTGTAGCCCTCGCTCTTTCAGGGATAAGGACACATATGTAATGACTTAATCAATAAAAAAATAAAAAAAAACAGTTTAGAGCAAAAAAATAAGTAAATAAATAAAAAGAAAAAGAAAAAAAGAAAGACACTTTGATTGTGTTGAGCCATTACACGTTTGGGTCTATTTGTTACTACAGCTTAGCCTAACAAAAATACAGGAAATTAAAAATTTTAATTTATAAACATTTTTATTGCAGAATGAATAAGAATATTTTTGATCACAACAATATAGTATTTAGGATAAAAGTATGTAGAAGTGGGATAAAAATACCAGCTTAAGGAGAAAAGGGAATGATGTAAAACTTCTGACTGTTGAAGAAATTGTTCAGATATAGATTTTAAAAAATATTTGTATTATCAATTTCAGAGAGGAAGGGAGAAAGCGAGAGAGAGAGAGAGAGAGAGATGAATGATGAGAGAGAACCATTGACTGCCTCCTGCACTCCCCACCCTGGGGATCCAGCCTGCAACTTGGGCATGTGCCCTGACAGGGAATCAAACCATGATCTCCTGGATCATAGGTCAACACTCAACCACTGACCCGGGCTATATATTTTTTTAAATGGATAATGATGGATATCAGATTGCTTGGATTTTAGATTCAATTGGATATTTAAAAAAGGGTATTGCAATAGTTTATTTTAAAATACCTCTACTATTAATAGGCTGGAAATTACAAACTTTGCAATTATTTAAAGATATGAAGTATTTTAGATGTCAACTAAAATTTTGTGAAGGGTTACATGGCTTTAATGAACTCTTTTAGGGATATGCCAACCTTTGAAGAGACTTCAAAGAACCTTTATAGACCCAGAACCAAACCTCTTTTGAATGCTTCACGGATTCACTGGGCTGGGAGAGGGAGTATGGGCTTTTCTAGCCCTCCTCTGCCCTTTTCCAGAACCCCCTATCTAGGTCACCTCAGACAGTGTTCTGAATGTCTCCCCATGTCAGGACCCCTGCCAGTGTGTCCTCAGCTACTTGTAGACTCATTTATTCTGACTTTAGATTCCCTATTGAATCATCAGGATGAGAGGTGTTCTCTTCTGTCTAAAGTTTTCCTTTTTTGTTGTTCTGAGGATTCTGAGTTAAATATTTATTAAGTACTTTGCAATATTTGGCTGAAAGTACAAAGTCTTATTTATTATTGTTGGATTGATGAAAGGTATTATACAAGTGCAAAGTATCATTTTCCTTCCAGGGCATACAGCATTACCATGCTTAATCCACAAGAAACTCATGACCTATTCTTTTGCATGGCCTCGTCATTTACATAACCGGCTACAAATTGAGCTAACAAAGGACTCCTGGAAGAAGATTTGCACTTTCTCCCTTTCTTCCCAGCATTTATATTTGCCTTGGAGGTGTAATAATTTTTTTCAGGTTGGACTGATAGTTCTTACTTCTCTTCCTACTGATAGTCCTTACTTCTCCTTGCTATAGGGGAGAGGGAGACCCTGGGCAGTGAGTAAATCAAGATTGAGTTCTTATTTTGATCTATCCTTATCTATTCATGTGACCCTCAACAAGCCACTTTACCTCTCTGAGCTTCATCTTCCTCAACTTAAAAATGACAGAGTTACAGAGTAGCTGGCCGTCCCGGGTGCTGCTGGGCTGTGTGCTCAGAGGAGGGTCGAAGCTGCCCGCTGCTGCCGCCGGAGGAGCCTGTAAGCATTAATAATGTCTTTCATCTTTGAGTGGATCTACAATGGCTTCAGCAGTGTGCTCCAGTTCCTAGGACTCTACAAGAAATCTGGGAAACTTGTATTCTTGGTTTGGACAATGCAGGCAAAACCACTCTTCTACACATGCTCAAAGATGACAGATTGGGCCAACATGTTCCAACATTACATCCGACATCAGAAGAGCTGACAATTGCTCTGGAATGACTTACAACTTTTGACCTTGGTGGGCATGAGGAAGCACGTTGGGTTTGGAAAAATTATCTCCCAGCAATTAATGGGATTGTCTTTCTGGTGGATTGTACAGATCATCCTCGCCTCATGGAATCCAAACTTGAACTTAATGCTTTAATGACTGACAAAACAATATTCAATGTGCCAATTTTTATCTTGGGTAACAAAATTGACAGAGCAGATGCAATTAGTGAAGACAAACTCCGTGAGATATTTGGGCTTTATGGACAGACCACAGGGAAGGCATTGAATTCAAAGCACTGGATTCTTGGCCTGTTATTCCCATCCTGAAGATGAAACTCTGACAGTGATTTGTTTAGGTTTACACAGCAAGTCAGTAATAAAAGCAGGAGCAGGACCCAAGTCTTCTAGATCAGTAGATCATGTTGTCTCCAGTTTAAAGAAGAAAAGTATGCTTGAGAGAGAAAATTTAAATCAACTATAATTAAGCATGAATCCTGGCCTTTTCAGCTCAGGATTTTGGCATATTTAACATTTAAAGTTTTCTTTTCTGGAATCTGTAATGATTTTTTACTTTTTTAGATGGTTCTTTTGCCCCTTAGTTACCTATTTTTTCCAGAAATGCTTTCTCTAATTTGTGTAGTTTCCCTCTCTTGCATGAGAATTATACACACGAATTCTTAATTTCTTCAGTATAACCTGTTATTAGTGTATCTTTCTGAATGTTTGCATTAATGAGAATATTTCTAAAAAGTAAAAAAAAATGACAGAGTTACAGAGTTAGAATAAGTAATGTCTATGATTCTTTCACACTTACAATTTCCTTTTAATGTGTCAATATGCTGAAAAAACTGTTTTGAAAATTTTAGAATACGGGTTTGTATCATTTAGTAATAGGTGATATACACCAGGAGAAGTACAGGTGAATTAAATGAATGGGAGATACTATTTTTCTAATAATTTTAGGGCAAAGTTCTTTATTTAAATCCAGTTTTCATAGTAAATTCATTTTATACTGTTAGATCTGTGTGGCTTCTGCTCATAGTGATGATGGTATAAACTTCACAGTAAACCTTGAATGAAAACACATGTATTGATGCTTTCATCATAGTCTGTTCATCTTTATGATTCCCATAGTACTTAGCACGTTGCCTTGCACAAAGCAGGTACTCAATAAATGTTGGCTAAAAGAGTATCTAGAAGATAACCACAGATGCATGTTGTCCTAATATTAAAGGCAAAAACCTTGGATTTAATTTCACTTGATACCACAGTCTTTCTAAGAATGTTGTGAAAACACTATCGCTGAAGTCATTTTAATTGATTGACTCATACTTAACTCCGGAGAAGAATGAAAGCTGTGTGAATTATAAGAGTGCCTTTATTAAAAGTAGCAGAAAAAAGACTATGAAGTAAATCTATGCAAAGGTATAAAAATTTTATAGGAAGATGTGTGACTTGGACTATATGTAAAAATTAAAACTAAAAATTATAGAAATAATTTTACCTTATCTCTAACAAAAATTAAGTTATCTTCTAGATACTCTGAAATTTTCAGAACTGTGTTGCAACCTGAATCTCATCCTTCCCAATCCTCCCTCCGTCTTTCCTCTTTCCTCAGGTGTCATACATGCATTGTGCATTGCACCTGAAGACTCTCCTGCCAACTCTTTTACCTTTTCTCCTATATTGGAGGAAAAAAATCTCTTATTTCCTCCAATACATCTCTTTTAAAAAATATATATATATATTATTGATTTTTTTACAGAGGGGAAGGGAGAGGAAAAGAGGGTTAGAAACATCTATGAAAGAGAAACATCGATCAGCAGCCTTCTGCACACCCCCTACTGGGGATGTGCCCGCAACCAAGGTACATGCCCTTGACCGGAATCGAACCTGGGACCCTTCAGTCTGCAGGCCGACGCTCTATCCACTGAGCCAAACCGGTTAGGGCTCCAATACATCTCTTGCTCATCTAATTTCATCTTGACATCTGCTTCCTGGTGGATCTGAATTGACCCACAAACCATGCTTGCTAGTTCTTTTCCAAGCAATCATCCGTTTTCCTAAAATTGATTTTTTCTTGATAGATAGTGTGAACACTGAAGGTTAAGATATTTGCTGGACAGATATCTTTGTTGGACAATTTACTGTATTTAACTCTGCAGCGGAGTTACAGGATGTGTGTCTTCTAGAACTTGTACCAGGGCAATTGAGGTGCATTTTGCAGAAGGGCAAGATTGCCTTCTAAATTTTCCTGGATTACTTTTATGATTCCCTCCTTTTTCCTTCTTATAAGACTCTAGTGTTTGAGACCCAGTTTATCTTCTTTAAACCATAGAACTGTAAATTCAAATGAAATGACATTTCCAGAAGAATAGAAATTCCTGATTTAAGTGAGGCCTTTTGAGTTCAGGTGAAGTTGTGATAATCAAAAGAAAGAGCACTCTTGTTTCCAGACCTACTATCCATTGCTGACCCAAAGTAAGAATTAATGGGATTGGCACAGGAATAAACTTGGTTGGGATTTTCTTTGGTGGGATTTTGTGGCCACTGAGGAGCTTTCTTTTCAAATAAATAAGCCTGGGAAGGAAAACACCTATGTGTGGGATTCTTACTGCCTCTCCCAAAAATACCCCCTTTGCTTCCCCCAGGGGTGAAATAGAGAAGACTGACTGAAGTAAAATCTTGGCCCCTGCACAAAAGCTTTTGGCGATTTTAGGTAAAATGGGCTTGGTCCCTCCCATGCCAACAGCTTGCTTTGGAGACTATAAATTTCTGCTTCCAAATACATTTGGTCAAGCTTCCCAGAAAGTCAAAGGGCTGATTCATTAGCAAGGATGAAATTTACCACCAGATTATGTCTGTCTTTCTAGCCAAACAGACTGAGACTTATTCCTTGGTTGTTGTAAATGTTTCCCTCCACGTCCCGCGTGGTTCAGGGTTCAGGATCTGGAAGAGGAGCTGCACACAAATGAAAGAGAAGAGACAAGAGATAATTTGGAAATATTGGGGGGCCAGGCGGGTAAGTCCAACTCAAGGGGAAGGACTTCCACTGGTGCTCAGGCCTCATCAAGCTTTTATTGATCTGGGATACACCCTTAGCATAGCCCTTAGGCAGGCAATTTCCAGTAACAGGCAGACTAGCCCATCAGCAGGCAATTTCCAGTGATAGGCAAACTATCTTATCAATAAGGATTTACGTGACTGTCTGGTGGGGAAGTTGCTTCAGCTACCATTGTCTGGATTAACAGTGGGTGCAGGGCTCTGACCTTTGCTAGGGCTTCAAGGGTCACCAGCCTGATATAGTTCCTTGTCTGCTAGTGAAGACAATAGGCGGTTTCCCACACTTGGTAGTCTCTTTGTGGGGTGTTTAAACACTAATGGCAGTATTTCATCTTTTTTTTATGGCTGAGTAGTATTTCATAGTATATATGTACCACATCTTCTTTATCCAATCCTCTATTGAAGGATACTTTAGTTGTCTCCATGTCTTGGTCACTGTGAATAATGCTACAATGAACATAGGGTGCATATATCTTTGTGAATACATGTTTTTTACTTTTTTTAGTAGATACCCAGAAGAGGGATTGCTGGATCCATCATATGGTAACTCTATTTTTATTTGAGGAACCACCATACTGTTTTCCATAGTGGCTGTACCAGTTTACATTCCCACCAGCACTAAATGTGGGTTTCTTTTTCTCCACAACCTTTCCAACACTGGTTGTTACTTGTCTTCTTGATATTAGCCATTCTTACAGGTGTGAGGTGGTATCTCATTGTAGTTTTGACTTGCATTTCCCTAATAGCTAGTGAAGTTGAACATCTTTTCATATATCTGATGGCTGTTTGTATGTCTTCTGGGGAGAGGTGTCTGTTCAAGTCCTCAAATAAGGCATTCTTTTAACAATTACAAGAGAAGTGGCAACTAAACATCTAGAGGCTTTTTACCTTGAAAACCATTAATCAGTTTTATTTTCATAGATGTAATACCAACTAGCCATACTGAATTATTATCATCAAACTTCTGCCTGTGCGATCGATATCAGGAAGAGCTTTAGTTGACACTTTCATAGATAATAGTTACAGAAATTTTTAGTAAGGTGGTGGGTAAATCTCAGAAATTTTCTCATTCTGTCTTTCTTTGGCATTTTATCAAGGTGTTTAAAGTTTCTTTTCAAATATCTTCAAAGTATTTTCCTTCCTGTGAAACAAAATGATGACAGATGGAAGGAAATATACAGATTGAACTATAAAATGTCTCTTGCCTGAAATATTTGCCCCCAACCCAGCCAGGAGGTCATGGTTTGGTTCACAGTCTGGGCACATGTCCGAGTTGTGGATTGATGCCAAGTGGGGGGTGTTCGGGAGGCAGCCAATCAACGATTCTCTCCCATCATTGATGTTTCCATCTCTCCTCTGAAATCAATATAAATATTTTAAAAAAAATATTTGCCCCCCAAATGGGAGATGATGATTCAGCAGAATTACAATGTATAGCCACTAGGTTATTGCCTATGAAGTCCTATCTATCTATCTATCTATCAACAATTGAATCTACAAATCAAAATAAATGAACAAGGAATCCATTGAACAAAATAAATTGATAAATAAAATAGAACCAGAGGCATGAAAACATGGAACAGACTGACTAATCTCAGAGGAAAGGGACATATGGGGGCAGGAAGAGATTAACCAAAGAACTTATATTCATACTGGTATATGCATAACCCATGGACATAGACAATAGGGTGGTGAAGGCCTGGGGTGGGGCAGGATCTGGGTGGAGGGGGGCAAATGGCTGAAAATGTGTGTTCAAGCTAAAAAATAGCAAGTATAGCCCTGGCCAGTGAGGATCAGTTGTTTGGGCACCATATCATGCACCAAAAGGTTGCTTGTTTGATTCCTTGTCAGGGCACATGCCCGGGTTATGGGCTGGAACCCCGGCAGGGGGCATGCAGGAGGCAGCTAATCAATGTTTTGCTCTCACATCAATGTTTCTCTCTCTCTCTCTCTCTCTCTCTCCCTCTCTCTCTCCTTTTCTTTCTCTCTAAAAATCAATTTTAAAAATCTTAAAAAAATAAATAAATAAAGAAATACCAAATATATGAATATGGGCGGCTATTCCATTTCTGTGATTCTCTGCCTGGGCCCTCTTTTCTGGGAGCTTCCTGCCCTCTCTTGGGGGTCATGCTCATTGTACTTATTTTTGATCCTGCTCTCCTTGCTTCTCCACCATCAAAGGTGATTAGTCCAAAGATAGACACCTGACTCAAGCTAAGTCAATCAGAGACCTTTCCCCAAGAATTTAGACATGCTTTAAAGTCCATTTCTTTTTAAAGAGGAACTACATGTAATATGTGAAATTGTGATACATGGACATGCATTTTCCATGTGGATTGAAGAACAGACAAAGCTGGTTGGTCCAGAAAGAAGAATGAAGTAAATATGCAGAGAGAAGCAAAGGAGAGAGAGAGAGAGAGAGAGGCGTGGACTTCCTTATAGCTACTCCGTTTTTATTAAATAAACATAATTTTTACCTGCAGCCAAGAGGAGTCTTAACTACTTTTCATCCCACTCCTTGAGAATGCACGATACAGAAAATATTAATTTTCCAGGTAGTCCTGGCCTCACAAGAAATACTTTGATTCTACAGGAATTTTGCTGCTCTTGAGGATCAGCACAGACTGACCAAGATTTGGGGGCTCCCAGGAATTTGGGTCTGTTTTGGAGCCCCTAGTTAAATTGCTAGGCTGGATTGACTAGCCATAATTTGTAACATATTTTTGGTATAATGAAACACGTTCTGAGTTCCAAATGACCAACTTACAAAATAACTTTCAGAATATAACCCTTTAAAAAAGAGGGACTGCCTATTCCATATTGATTACTAGTGATGATTCACATCACAGAAGTGTTTTTAATACATACAAGCATTCCATTAATCAGGGTTTGATTGCATTTTGAGTATTTCCAACACATTTGAGGGTGTTTTTTTTTAAAGGGGAGAATGATGATTTTTATTTTTTTTAAATATATTTTATTGATTTTTTACAGAGAGGAAGGGAGAGGGATAGAGAGTTAGAAACATCGATGAGAGAGAAACATCAATCAGCTGCCTCCTGCACACCCCCTACTGGGGATGTGCCCGCAACCAAGGTACATCCTTGGGTTGTACCTGTGACCCTTGAGTCCACAGGCTGACTGTCTATCCACTGAGTCAAACCGGTTAGGACTTGAGGTTTTTTAAAAAATATATATTTTTATTGATTTCAGAGAGGAAGGGAGAGGGAGAGAGAGATAGAAATATCAATGATGAGAGAATATCATTAATTGGCTGCCTCCTGCATGCCCTGGGATGGAGCCCGCAACCCAGGCATGTGCCCCTGACCGGACTTGAACCAGGGACCCTTCAGTACACAAGGCTGATGCTCCATCCACTTGAACCAAACTGGCTAGGGTACATTTGAGTTTTTATTTATTTAATGAGAGTGAGGAGAAAACTAAGCTTCAATGTAAATTTTAGGAGCCTCTGTGTATTGAATGGCTATTAGATGACAAAGCATTTATGAAATAACGAGTGGCCCTGGCATGCATTCATGCACATTGATAGGGAAATAATTAGAAAAAATATTTTAATATTGCTATTTGCCCTTTCTCTGTAATGGAAGTGTCAGAGCCGCTGCTGGTCACTGTTTATGGGGTGATCAGCGGCAGGGCCTGGCACCTGCCGCTCACCTGCTCCACCATCCTGCTGTAGTCCTGCTCTCATCGGGGCCCATCTGCCAATTCTTGCAGAGTTCCTGTGAGATTTGTTTGTGATTGTACCTGTGAAATTGTTTTGTGGTCTGTAAAATAGTACATAAATATTATTTATTATTACTGTGATTATGAAATACTAAAAACTTTTAATTATTTTGACCAGGTGGAAATGTCTACAGTCATATAATGAAATTAGGATTTATTGTGTGGCAGACACTACATGAGAATTAATTTACCTTCTTTTCTAAGATAATTTGCAAATACATATATTTAATTTAATTTAATTTAATTTATTTATTTTTAAATATATCTTTATTGATTTCAGAGAGGAAGGGAGAGGGAGAGAGAGATAGAAACATCAATGATGAAAGAATCATTGATTGGCTGCCTCCTGCATGCCCCCTACTGGGGATCAAGCCTGCAACCCAGGCATGTGCCCTTGACCAGAATCAAACTGTGACCTCCTGGTTCATAGGTTGATCGATGCTCAACTATTGAGCCACCCTGGTCAGGCTGCAAATACATATTTTTTAAAGGAAAATTGTTACTTTTTTTTTACTTTTCCTCAATGAAATATTTATTGCATATTATTAGTGACTAGAGGCCCGGTGCATGAAATTTGTGCACTCAGGGTGGGGGGGTCCCTCAGCCCGGCCTGCACCCTCTTGCAGTCTGGACCCCTTGGGGGGTGTCTGCCTCACAGTCTGGGATCCCTGTTCCTTACTGCCCACCTGCTCACTGCTCCTTACCGCTTGACTTGCTGCTCCTTAGCGCTGCCTTGAATGCGGTAGAGGCTCCCACTACTGCTTCTGCGCTCACCAGCTGTGAGCCCAGCTTCTGGCTGAGCAGCACCCCCCCTGTGGGAGTGCACTGACCACCAGGGGGCAGCTCCTGCATTGAGTGTCTGCCCCCTGGTGGTCAGTGCGCATCATAGTGACCAGTCCTTCTACCGTTCGGTAGATTTGCTATTTAGGCTTTTATTATATACTAGAGGCCCGGTGCCCAAAAATTTGTGCCCTCAGGGAGGAAGGAGGGGGGTCCCTCAGCCCGGCCTGTGCCCTCTCGCAGTCTG
>NW_005356635.1:5774050-5783536 GCF_000412655.1 Myotis brandtii
TCAGTGTGTGTCATAGTGACCAGTCATTCCCAGTCATTCTGCTGTTAGGGTCAATTTGCATATTACCCTTTTATTATATAGGATAGAGGCCTGGTGCATAGGTGGGGGCTGGCTGGTTTGCCCTGAAGGGTGTCCCGGATCAGGGTGGGGATCCCCGCTGGGGTGCCTGGCCAGCCTGGGTGAGGGACTGATGGCTGCTTATAGGCTGGCCTATGCCCCCAGTGGGGATCCTCACCCCATAAGGATGTGGCCAGCCTGGGTGAGGGGCTGATGGCTGTTTGCAGGCTGGCCACAGCCCCCAGCCACCCAAGCTCCCAGTGGAGGCTGGCTGGAAGCAGGTATCTGGGATTTATTTATCTTCTATAATTAACACTTTGCTGCCTTGAGCGGAGGCCACAGCCTGCCAGGGCAGGTGGGAAGCTTGGCTTCCTGCATCGCCGGGGCAACCAAGCCTCCTGCTTGCTCCAGCTTTGTGGCTGCCGGCCGCCATCTTGGTTGGGTTAATTTGCATATAGTCACTCTGATTGGCTGGTGGGCGAGGCTTGGGGCATAGCGGAGGTGCAGTCAATTTGCATGTTTCTCTTTTATTAGATTAGACTAGAGGCCCAATGCACGGAATTTGTGCAAGAGTAGGCCTTCCTTCCCCTGGCTGCCGGCACTGGCTTCCCTCTGGCACCTGGGACCAGGGCTTGCTTTTCTCCAGCCGCCTGCAGGCATCCAGGACCTGGACTTGCTTCCCTCCAGCTGCCTGCCAGCACCCATGACCTGGGCTTCACTCTGCCTGCCGCAGGCACCAGGGACCCAGGCTTTACTCCAGCCTCAGCTTCATCCGGAAGGACGTCCGGTCTAATTAGCATAGTACCCTTTTATTATTATAGATGATCATATTTTACAGAAAAATTAAATTAAATGTACACACTTTTCAAAAACATAAAATTGAAATCAAGGCATCTGTCACATTTATATGCTGAAACAAAGTCCTGGTTTTTGGAATCCCACAGTCAATCATGATTCTGGTCCAGGGCCACCTGTCCATGATTTCCAATAGTTGCAGATCTTGTTGGTAGTTGAACAAAATCTTCTTTACATGTGACAATCGTTTCCACATAAAACCCTTACCGGGGCTCAGTTACTTCATTCCTCAGCTTTAATTTATTACTTGGCTCAGGGCTTTTATATGTCGAGACATTTTTTTGTTCTACTTCATCACCTTGGTTGCAGGTTCCCCAGCCCTGGTCATGGTGCCTGCAGGAGGCAACCTATCAATATTTCTCCCTCACATTGATGTGGTCAGCTCTCTTGTGGAGCAGAATTTGAGTTCTGGGCTCCCTCCACCCTGTCTTGGTTTGGCTGGTCCTCTTCTCTTCTCCTTGGCACAAATTGACCTTTCTTGACCAGGCAGGAAAAGTGGCTTTACTTAAGTCCGGATAATGCCGAGGCAGAGAGATAATAGTAGAGCTTGTATATGCTTGGCTCCAGTCAACATGACAAATAAGACAGGGGAAGAGCAGTGGCTTGAACAGCTGGTGTAACCAGATCTGGAACTTATTTGGGTAGAGGGAGGAGTTGAATGACTCGTCAACCAATGAATGTCTTATCAGGTTGCAAACTCTTCCAAGCTTGAAAGACCACATCTGGTCTTGCAAACAGTGGACACTCAAATATATATATTTCTTCAATATATGGATAAAACTAAACACCTTGAAAATTTCATCCAAGCACTGCTAAGTAGTTCTCTCGACACACCCAAAGTGATATTAATATGATTTAGGCTTCTGAGTGTGATGATTCTATTTCTCTATCAGGTTACACATCCACAGATTTACACAGATCTAAGTATGTAGAAAGAAATATTTATCTTTTTTTAAATTTTTATTCTTTATTAAGGTATTACATATGTCTCCTTTTCCCCTCGTTGCCCCCCCCCCCCCCAAAAAAATCACCCCTCCTTGTGTCTGGGTCCATTGGTTATGCTTATATGTATGCATACAAGCCCTTTGGTTGATCTCTACCACCTCCATCCACCCCATAGTTTTGAACAAATTTGTAATTATAGTGTTCATAGATATTTGTTTCTGGATTTTTTTCCATAAAAAATAATAAATAAGATCCTTTTCACATTGGTACATTGTCTTCATAAATAGTCTTTCAGAAAGCTACCAAGCACTTCATTGGATACATTATGCTGTCAGATAAACTTAGCCAATCTCTTGTTAAATGTTTTCTTTACTAGTAGTTTTTCCCTACTATTTTCTAATTTTCCTTTACTATAGGTTATGCTGCAATTGACAACTTTACAATACAGTTTGATGGTTAATCCTGGAACCACACTGTATGTTGTTACACATTTCCAAAGTGTATTTTTCTTTTCTAAAAAAATATTTCTTAAAATAATTTTTTCTTTTAAAAATATTTTTTTACAGTTAAGAAATACTATGAAAACACTAAAAGATAAATAACTTGTACATAGTACCTAATTAAAGACTAAATCTCAGAAATTTCTTTTTCCTCTGGTCCAACTTCATTGCTGAAGCAATAGATAACATTAGGCAGAAGACAGTCCATACATCATCATCACCATCATATTAAAACTAGAGGCCCTGTGTACAAAATTTGTGCACTGAAGGGGGGGTCCCTCAGCCTGGCCTGTGCCCTCTCGCAGTCTGGGACCCCTTGGGGGATGACCGCCTGCTGGCATAGGCCTGATCGCAGGGCCTAAGCTGGCAGGTAGACATCCTCTCAGCCCAGGACCCCTCGCTCCTTACCACCCAGCTCACTGCTCCATAGCGCTGCCTTGGATGCGGGAGTGCACTGACCACCAGGGGGCAGCTCCTGCGTTAAGTGTCTGCCCCCTGGTGACCAGTGTGCATCATAGCGACTGGTCATTCTGGTGGTTCCAACATAAGGGTAGCTTAGGCTTTTAGTATATAGATTATCTTCCTTATCAGCAAGCCAGTCATGCATTATTAGGACCACAAAAGCAAAGTGTGACAATGAGATGTGCACCTGGGAAGAGTAAATGCAAAAATAGGTGGCAACACCAACTTATTGTGATTTAAGTAATTGTAAATTTAATGTATGCTCCACACTGCCGGACACTTGGGATGTGGTGAATTATGAATAAACAAAGTGTCATGCTTGACTTGTCAAGAAACTGGTCAACTCTTACGCTCCTGTTGAAATAAACATTAATATTATTTTTTTAAATATAGTTTTATTGATTTCAGAGACGGGGAGAGAGAGAAACATCAATGAGAGAAAATCATTGATCGGCTGCCTCCTGCACGCCCCCTACTGGGGATCAAGCTGGCAACCCAGGCATGTGCTCTGGACAGGAATTAAACCCAAAACCCTTCAATCCGTAGACCGATACTCTATCCACTGAGCCAAACTGGCTAGGGCTAATCAAACTCTTATCTATTCAAGGCTCTTGTCTGTTTTGCTCCTCTTCAGTTCTTAATGGTGACCCTGCTCTTGGACTTTTTTTCATACTGGTTCAACAAGTCCAAGCAGGTTTTGCCTCAAGGGCTCCTGGACCAGAGTCCTCTAACAACTCACCCACCACCCCACCAAGTTTCTGACCATTCACCGTAGCTGCAATCACTCAGATCAAGTCAGCAATTCAGGGGCATAGGGTTGAGAAAAGCAGCTTGTGGCTGACCTGAGGCAAAAATGGCAGATGAACATAGTCGGGACAACAGCCACTGGGTGAGGTGACCACATGTACTGGACACTCCTGTGTGGAGAACTCTCTGTTACGCATGGGGAAAACAAAAAGAAAATGAAGTCCTCTTACAATTGTCCTCAAAAAGCTTGCGGTCCTGTTTAGGAGTTGAGTCCATACACAGTGCCAAAATTGCTGTGAATAATGGGGCGATACCTTAAAAATTGTGACGAGTACACCAGTGGTGCTGAGAGAGCAATGGGAAAGACGGCCTCCAGAAGAACAATTCCGCAAAGCAATGTAAGATGCTTCTAGCCCCATAGCTAGTTCCCAGCCAGCTGGAGAGGCAAGTGATACTGAGGTAAAAGTTATAATATAAGGCAGTGTTATGTATAATTGTGTGTCAAGGGAGTGAAAAAGAAAGAACAACCTGAATGTAGGGGAAAGAAGGGAGAGATTAATGAAGGCTGACAACAGAGTATGGAGGGCAGTTATGAGCAGAGTTCAAACAAAGAGAGAGCCGTGGTGAAGGAACAGGCCAAATAGGCTTTGATCCGAGTTTGGAGCGGATGAAGGACACATTTGTGTAAGAATCAAGGTCGGAAAGCTAGGAGATGGCAGTTTGTTGGGAGACTTTGGGGTTAGATTAATAGCTTTGACCTTTATTTTTGTGGGCAGTTGCTAAAAACTTGAGAGCCAAGAGATGACATCATGAAAACAGGAGGCCAGAAATGACTGGAAGCAGAACAACCAGTTAGGAGGCCACTGCAGCACTTTCAGATAAAGTCCTGTAGGGGGAGGAGGGACAGCAGGGGTGAATTTGAGGGAAACCAGAAGAAAATATCCACAGCACTTACCTGATTGGATGTGGACAGAGAGGGAGGAGGGACGCTTTCAGTAGGAAGTGTGTTGAGGGGAAATTTTGGAAGTAGTCATGAATTTCCAGTGGAAAATCTTTGCAAGTGGAGAGAAAGATTTACATATGGGCAGGAGTGTCTTCTGAATTATCTTATAAGCGCTATGGAGCTTCTCTATGAGATAGGCAGGCAATAGGTATCACACTGATTTAAAATGACAATAACAGGGAGAAACTTCTGGCTCACACAGGCTGGGAGAGTAGAAAAAAGCAATCTGATCTAGGATTATGAACCTTGGGCTGAATCCCAGGTGTTTTTTTTGTTTTTGTTTTTTTTCAAATTCATTGTACGTACTTGGACAAAATACTTTAAAATCCATTGGGCCAGTTTCCGTATCTATAAAATGGGGATACATAATATATTATCTATTCTTTGGGGTCTTACATCACAGCCATTATTTGTTTAGTGCTTTAGTATGTAACAGAATTTGTGTTAAAAACTTTATTTGCATTTTCTTATTTAATCTGTAGACTGTCCATTTTGTATTTAAAAAATTCCTAAATTTAGTGGCTTACAACTATCCATTTTATTTGCTCACAGGTCTACAATCTGGGCTGGGCTAGCCTCTGGTTCTTTTACTGTCACTGATGTGTTTGCAGTCAACTGGTGGGCTGGCTGGGGGCTGGGTGCAGCTCAGATTTGGGATGGCTGGACTTCTCCCTCTCTTCACATATCTCAGAGCCTCACTTTCTCTCTCTCCATGTGCTTTCTCCAGTAATTGGACTTCTTACCTAGTGGCTTAAGACTTCTAAGTAGAAACTTCCACACTTTCTCAAGGGTTAGGTGGGGAACTAGCACAGTTCCACTGCTGCATTTTCCTGGCAAAGGCAAGTCACTGGCTCAGTCCAGATTTAAGTGGAAGCGTCTCCACGAAGGTGTGACTAACAGGAGGGTGGTCCATTGAAGGGCAACAAAGTCACAGACTACACGATATTATCTCCAATTCGATATTATCTCCAACTCGTAAATAAGTAATCTGTGATTTAAGGAGGATTAGTTACTTGACAATGCAGAGATTAGAGCAGTGATGGCGAACCTATGACACGCGTGTCAGAGGTGACACGCGAACTCATTTTTTTGGTTGATTTTTCTTTGTTAAATGGCATTTAAATATATAAAATAAATATCAAAAATATAAGTCTTTGTTTTACTATGGTTGCAAATATCAAAAAATTTCTATATGTGACACGGCACCAGAGTTAAGTTAGGGTTTTTCAAAATGCTGACACGCTGAGCTCAAAAGGTTCGCCATCACTGGATTAGAGCTAGGTACTTCAAAGCTTGTGTTCTAAATCATGGGTCAACAGATAAAATTTGTACAAGCATACTTCCTTTTAATGTGTTTTGCACTAACAAATTTTTTTTTTGTTTTTTACAAATTGAAGGCAAGACCTTCCACCAACAAAAAGATTACACTTGTGTTATTGTGATACGTGCTTTATTGTGGTGGTCTGGAATTCAACCTGCAATATCTCAGAGGAATGCCTGTGTAGTGTTTAGATCTAGAATCTTATGAGGATTGGACATACTTTCCAAAGAAGGAAATGCAGGCTATGTATCTGCTATACCATGCTGCTTCATATGGACAGTACCTGATACATACAAGGCACATGTAAATGTTATTTAACCTGAAGCAATTTGAAGGATGAAGGATTCAAGCAAATCTCTTTAACCATTTACTATCACATCTTATAGGCTGTTTGGGAACTGAGAGTTTTCTCTTTGAGTTATTCTGCTATTCAGTTTTCCTTTCAGGTATTTGCTCCTCTATCCTCCACTATTTCTTGAAGCTTAGCAAGAAATGAAGACAACATCCTTACTCACCCAATCCCAACCCTGATTCTCACTGCAGGATTAGCTTCATGGCTCCCTCAGCATTTCCTTCTCTTGTAACAGCCAGGTACTCTTTACAAAGCAGGGTCTTCCTTCTTGGGTGACAACCTTCCTGGAGTAGGGCTAGCCTCAAGTTTCCATCCTCTAATCATGAGGATGGCCTTGTGGCTTCTGAATTAGTAACCATATGGTCCCTGTCACTTCCTGTAGTTTTATAAATAAAATTGTCAAAATTGGGGGCTTCTGAAGATAGCTTTTGCAAATATGCTCTTTCCTATGGAGTGACTTTTGGTGGTTTCCCCTTTCCCTATGTGGGTCCTGTGGGAACAGGACTTGCTGTATGGGAAACCCAAGATTCCAGTCTCCTGAAAAGAGTCATGTTCTGCTTAACTTTGAAGGTGATCCACATGGCTGTCTTTCCCTAAGGCAGCCCTGATTTTTTTTTTTAATCCTCACCTGAGGGCATGCTTATTGATCTTAGAGAGAGAGGGGGGGGGGGGGAAGAGAGGAGAGAGAGAAAAGAAGAAGAGAGAGAAGAGAAAGAGAGGGAACCTTGATCAGCTGCCTTCTGAATGTGCCCTGTCTGGGGATGAACTGGCAAACTAGGTATGTGCCCTGCCCATGAATCCATCAGCCAGGGCAGCCTGATCTTTACCACTTTGTGGGGAGTCTGGAATCAGAGTATACCAGCAAGAACAGATAATGGGGGGAGGGGGAAGGTGGTTCACTTTGGTGGGCTCTGCTCTATTTTGGGGGCAGTGATGGGCAGCAGCCATTGAGGGAGTGGCCCCAAATACTCCTACCTTTTTCAAGGCAAAATTATAGGGTGGCCTTATCTTTCCTGTAAATTGTTTCTTCAAGACAATTTTAGATTTTAATTTTGACTTCTTTTCACCCTTATAAAAATGTTGAGGCACAATACTTACACTTAATACAATTCTATTTTATTTAACAAACAGATATGTAGGTGGGCTGGGTCCTGTTCAAAGTGCTTTACATATATTGCGTTTTTTGACTTATTTTATAAACTTTGATATGAATCAAATGGGGCGGGTTAGGGGTATTTTGAAGCATGACTTACCTCGTAGCCACTCTCCGCTTCCCCCAATGGAGAGAGGAGAGATGGAATTGAACTTCTCCGGAGGGCAAGGCCGCCTACTACTTTTCCCAGCTGTCTAGCCAGGCTGGATCTAGGGGTAGGGGGCTCCACCCTCGCCCAGATCCAGTCGTGGGAGGGTGAGTGGCTTTTTCCGGGTCACTGGCGCACCCTCTTTACTCCCAGCCACCTGCTTGGGTTCCATCCCGGTTCCAGGCTCTCTGGTGGGCGTCAGGGACATTCCAATCCTCCCACCACCCGCGCGGATGTGGCGGGGGAGGGGACGACTGCTCTCCCATTCCAGCACCCGGCTTTGAGTAAATTTCTTCTCCATCTCTAGTGACCTGAGTTCCCCCCGAGAGGAAACTAAGGATTGAAGAGTGGGCTGAAGGTTGTTTGTTTACAACGCGCCTGTTGGTGGAGCCGCATCCCTAACGAGAGGCACTTTCTGGGCACCCTCTGCGCTCCAGCAGACAACTGAAAGCCAAACAACCCAGATGCCTCCTCGCCAGACCAAATATGGTCACAAGCAGCCTCCTGTATGAAGGCTGGCCTTGGTGTCTCCGCGTGCAGGGGCGCACCCGGTCCCGCCCTCGGGCAGAACCCTGGATTAATGCGGCGCTCCCGTCGCTCCCGGCCTCAGCACCGGGCGCGAAGGGAGGGCGCGGCGCCAAGGACCCGCCCTTCCTCCGCCAGGGCCCCTCACCCGCGAGCCCTCCGCCGCCCCAGGCCTTGGTTTCGGTCCACAAGCCCTTGATTAAACAGGCCCAGGTCACTTTCCCTTTGATCCGACCCAAGTCCGCGGTAAACTCAAAGGAATGCACTTCCAGAGCTCCGCGGGAGAGGTCCGCGCGACCAAGAGTGGGTGGGGGGCAACATTCTCCACTTAGCCTGCAAAGTACCCATCACACCCAAGGTTTCCTGGAGCTGGAGTGAGGGTGGAAGGAGGAGGAGGAGGAGTAGGAAGGAGTAGGAAGGAGGAGGAGGAGGAGAAGGAGGAGGAGGGACAAGCGGGGGCAGGCAGGCTCAGGACTTGCAATCATGCATAATTCAACAGCTCAACTTTCGGGCCCGCCTCTTTCCTGGGAGTGGGAGTTTGCTCCAAACTTTGTTTATGGGACAGTCGGAGAGCCGCGGCGGCCGCGCTGTCTGCTTCTCCTCCTCTTTCAAGAGCGCGAAGGCCTGAGACCAGATTGGGGGATGTGAAAGCCGAAGCTCCTCGACTGCCAGGTACCGAGGCCGGTCGGGATTTGCCAACCGGGCTCCGGCTCCAATCCTGCAAGATCGGGACGCACCCCGAACGACCCAGGCCCGACGGCTGCCCCGCACGCCCAGACTTGGCTTCGCTGCGCGCCCAGGTAGTGCCCGCTGGAGCGCGCCCGCGCACCACTCCAGGGTGGCCGGCTCCTCGGGCTTCCGGGGTCGAGATGTGGAGTTGGCTTGGGTTGAGATTCCTTTGGGGGGCTGCCTGCCCTGTAGAGCTGCGACCTGTTCTTTGCCACCAACAGTTCAGCAACGTCCGGAGTGCAGTTTCCTCCCCCCCTCTCCCCGCTCTTCCTTCTCTCAGTAACTTCTTTGCTCCAAGAAAGTTTCATAATTCTGGAGGCCAGGAGGGACTCCTCCCCCATGCGGCTGGTCTCCTGGCTGAGTGTCTGGGATCTCGAGTCGGATACGTATCTGTATCTTTTTCTTTTCTCTCCATTTTCTCCCCGTATCTCCTACTCCGACTTTAAATAAAAGGCTGATCTGACCTTTTTCCTTGTAGAAGATGAATCCGGCCTCAGCGCCCCATCCGCTCCCACCGCCCGGGCAGCAAGTGATCCATGTCACGCCGGACCTAGACACGGACCTCGAAGCCCTCTTCAACTCGGTCATGAACCCCAAGCCCAGCTCGTGGCGGAAGAAGATCCTGCCCGAATCGTTCTTCAAAGAGCCTGACTCCGGCTCGCACTCGCGCCAGTCCAGCACCGACTCTT
>NW_005356635.1:5783632-5801503 GCF_000412655.1 Myotis brandtii
GCGATCAGCGCCGCGCAGCAGCACGCGCACCTCCGCCAGCAATCCTACGACGTGACTGACGAGTTGCCGCTCCCCCCGGGCTGGGAGATGACCTTCACGACCACTGGCCAGAGATACTTCCTCAAGTAAGTCAGCCTGGAGCGGGGGAAGGGGGAAGGGGGCAGAGAGTCACGATACCGAGGTGCGCGCGCAAGTGTGTGTGTGTGTGTGTGATGGTGTGTCTTTCCAGGGTTCTTTCCCAAATATTGTGAAGCTGGAAGTAAGGAGTGGATCCCTGGATATTGGAATTGTAAGGAAACAGAAGCAGAGACTCTGGTGATGTTCTTCCAGGGCATTCCAGGACATTCAGGACATGGAAACGCTTAGAGATAGGAGACATAAAAGTAGTTTTGGGAGGATTCTCATGAAACACTTAGGGACTTTGCCCTGAATATGGAGTATTGATACAAACTCCTGGGCACAAACCCTTACCCCATCCCTGTCCATTCTAAGTCAGATACCTGGTCCATTGAGATGTGACACCAAAAACATGTGAGAAAAGTTCTGAGACTGGAGGAGAAGAGGGACTCTCGGTGGTCTGCAGTCTCTCTATTCTGGGGAAAAGCTGGAAAAGTGAACACTGCCTGGTAGGCCATACCTCCCAGCTGGGTGATGTAATGAGCACACAGCACAGTGATGTAATTAGCAACTGCTGGTGAAGTAGTTGTGGTCTGGACAAATGCATTGTGTGGAAATTGGGTCAGGAGTTGTATTATGTCATACTTGGTAACCTAAAATACCATCGAATCAGGAGCCTACTTTGTCATTCTTCCCTTCACGTTGTTCCGGCTTTCTGATGTAATGAATTTTACATTAGATTCATGTTGGAGACTGTACAGGAAAATAGGTTCACAGATATAAAGAAAATTGTTCAATTGTGGTACCCTAAGATAATTATATTCCAGAGGAGAAACCAAGTTGGAACTTAAAAGGTAACCTGTGAGGTCTTGGAGGCTCAGGCTATCCATAGGCCCTAGATGGAAGTTGTGCAACTGGACCACTTGGTTCAGGAGTGTCTGCACCAGCCGGCTGTTCACAGCCACTGAGGGAAACTTCTCTTCGAAGAACTTGCCTTTAGAGTTTGTTTATTTAAAGTCCATGTTTCTTTAATGGTGCAGCCTTTGTTTGAAAGTTAAGACATTAGATTCTATTTTAAAAATATAATCAGTCCTTTCTTTGGCGTTAATATTTGATACTTTGATTGCTATCGGAGGGCCCTGATAAAGAATATACAGTAATGGACGAGGTTTATTATAACCAGCACTTTGGCTCACACTGGTGACCAAGGATTTCTTCCTCATCCCAAGCTGTTGGACATCTTGTGCAAGGAGGAGGAGTTCTTTATTTTATTTCTGGGGTTGGTGCAATGCTGGGAAGCACTTGTCTTGGAACAGACTTGATGGCCATTTTATCCCACCACTGGTCTTCTCCCTGTTTTTAAGTGACAGTGTGGACATGTACTCAGTCCTATGAGTTTTAAATGGCTGGTGGAATTCCAGTGTATGATGTAATAACATGACATTTTCTTAAATGTGATGATGTTGTGCTGAAGGATGACATTAGTTTCTATAGTTAATAAAGGTCCAAAATAACTAGCCTTTTGTATTAATGGTAAATGCAGTTTTGAATATTTTATTGTGAATTTTCTAGAAATGGACTTGGTAAGAAATAAAACCGAAAAAGACATAATAATTTACAGTAATTTGGGGGGATCATTTTTGGGCCCAAATGATTTTTAAACTGTTTATGAATATACACAGAAAAGTATATAAGAAATAAGAGCTGGGCTTACCCATTATCTGAGGAAAGATAGGAAAAAAACAACAACCCTCAAATAAAAGCAAAACAAAATAATTCCCTTTTATACACATTTTGAATGATTGGAATAGCTCAGAACTATCTTTGTGAAACATGGGTAATAGTGGAAGTTGGCCTGAGTTTAGAGAGAAAGTTGCCCTGATCCCTCTGCCCATCTCCCCAACTACAACCACTCCCCAACTCAAAGCAAAGTGCGTCTTCATTTTACTGGATCCTCAGTGAAAATAACAGCTGAAAAAATAAATAGGATAGCCTGAACTGATGTTATCCCTGGAAATTTTTTGGCCAAGTAGCTAAAGGAATTAAATTAAGTCATCATGACTATTGTCTTTTAAAAAATATATATTTTTATTGATTTGGGAGAGGGAGAGATATAGAAACATCAATGATGAGAGAGAATTATTGATCAGCTGCCTCCTGCACGCCCCACACTGGGGACTGAGCCCGAAACCGGGCATGTGCCCTGACCAGGAATCTTATTGATTTCAGAAAGGAAGGGGGAGGGAGAGAGAGATAGAAACATCAGTAAGAGAATCATTGATTGGCTGCCTCTGCACGTGCCCTGACCGGGAATCGAACAGTGACCTGGTTGAAGCTCTACCACTGAGCCAAGCCAGCAGGGCATGACTATTGTCTTTTGAGATTAGCAATCTGCCCAAAGTTCTCTGAAGTTCTTTTTTTTTTTAACTGAGGAAGAGAGAGGGAGAGAGATACATCCTGCAGTGGGAGATGTATCACTGGGGAACCTGCAATCGAGGTACATGTCCTTGACTGGGAATTGAACCTGAAAGCCTTCAGTCTGAGGGCTGGCGCTCTAATCACTGAGCAACTGGCCAGGGCTCTCTGAGTTTCTATCGGAACTTTAAGTTGGAGTAAGGTAAATGTAATATGTTACACTTTGTTGCACAACCTCAAAAGGCACTGTATTACGGTGGAATAAATAGAAGTGCGAAAAATGATGGCAACTGACCCTGGTTTAATTTTCATAAAATCTGCTCATTACTTTGCTCCAACATTTGTGAAACGGGGCTAGCAGTAGAATTCTAGGTCAGGGGGCTAGGGCTTCATAAATCAGAAATGAATAACTTTTTTTCTAAAAAAACTGAGTTCAGAAAAGGGTAATTATTTTACTTTGGGAAAGTCATGTGGTCATTTACTGGTGGACCCTGGATTGGACCTCTAATCTGTTGCCCTCTGTTTATTGAACACTTGTCCAGTTTCCCCACCCACCTTTATCCCCGCTCACTTCACCAACTGAACAATGAGCTTTATGGATGACAAAGCCTGGACATCTAAGATACTTTAAAGAGCTTTTTGTCATTTTTTCAGGGAAGGTTGTTCCTAGATATATGATGTAATCACTTTCTGGTAACCTCTTAAAGGGCACCTTTTCTAAGCATTCACCCCTTTCCTTTGCTGCTCAGGCATTCCTTTAGGGTAGCACAGTGGTCGGCAAACTCATTAGTCAACAGAGCCGAATACCAACAGTACAATGACTGAAATTTCTTTTGAGAGCCAAATTTTTTAAACTTAAACTATATAGGTAGGTACATTGTTATTAACTTAATTAGGGTACTCCTAAGGCTTAGGAAGAGCCACACTCAAGGGGCCAAAGAGCCGCATGTGGCTCGTGAGCCGCAGTTTGCCGACCATGGGGGTAGCATATAACCATAAAGGATCAAATGTTAAAACACATGGCCTCTGAAAATGACTGCATTGTTCCTGCTGTCCTCTAAAGATCATAAATCAGGCTGGATGTGTGTGTAGGTATTGGGCTCTTAGCAACCTGGCACATCACTGACTTTGAACATTGATCACATTAAAATAAAATAAAAATTTTCTGGTTATAAATGGAATATATGTTTATTGTACATAAACCAGAAAGTAAAGATATAAAGAATGATCTGGCTTCAATAGAACTTTCAAACCTTGCAGAAAATTTTTATTTGAATAATCTTATATAATAAAAGCCTAATATACTAAGTTTCCAGTCGTTCGTTTGTCTGCTCGACCGCTCGACCAGTCATGACGCACACTGACCACCAGAGGGCAGATGCTCTGACCTGTAGGGTAGCTTGCTGCTGGGGTCTGGCTGATCAGGACTGGGTGAGACTGGCGGGACACGCCCTGGAGCCCACCCATGGTCCCTCCCCAGCCCCGATCATGCACCTGTGGGGTCCCTTGGCCTGGCCTGTGGGGGGGGTCAAGCTGAAACTGGCTCTCTGACATCCCCTGAGGGGTCCCAGATTGCGAGAGAGCGCAGGCCAGGCCGAGGGAGCCCACCGGTACAGGAATCTGTGCACCGGGCCTCTAGTATTCTATAAGAAAAAATATTTTATCCCCACTCCTAAATATAATTCCAATTATAATATTTGCCTGACATTCCCAATTTTTAGTAATAATTTTCATGGTTTGCCTTTTTTGACATATGTGGTAGAAAATTATTTTTGTCAATGTGATTTATGCACTTGGCAACATATTCAATAGAACAGAAGGACTTTTGTTGAAAAACAATGGTTTCCTTTACCTCCTTAAACCTCACAAAGAAAACCATTTAATTTTTTAAATATTTCTGTATTTAATTCTTAAGTTATTACCTTCTTAACTTTATTTATTTATTTATTTTAATATATTTTTTTATTGATTTCAGAGAGGAAGTGAGAGGGAGATAGAGATAGAAACATCAATGATGAGAGAGAATCATTGATTGGCTGCCTCCTGCATGCCCCATACTGGGGATCAAGCCTGCAACCCCAGCATGTGCCCTTGACTGGAATCGAACCCGAGACTCTCCAGTCCGTAGGCCAACGCTCTATCCACTGAGCCAAACCAGCCAGGGCACCTTCTTAACTTTAATATGGGCTTACCACTATTTTATGACTTACCAATTTTAACTCCTGATATGAAAGTGAGAATGTAGCTCCTTAAGCTTATGCCTCTCTCAAATTTAACATTTATATTGTTTTTAGTTTGTTAGGACACCTTTGTCATTTTTTTGGTCAACTTTTGACAGTATTTCTTGACTTCCCATTTTGTAAGTAAAGGAGGTTTGGGTAGCTACCAGTTATAGTAATTGCTTTTTGTCATGATACTAACATTCCAAAGCCCTGAACCCATAACCAATAAAGGTTTTGTGCTTTGCCCCAAAGTTGACCTTTTTATTCATAAATTATTCTTAAAGTTGAAAATCTGTAGGAAACAATTACATTATTGCAATTCTATAAATATAATTCATTGCCTGTGTATTAAGATTAGATTTTAGACTTGCACATTGGGTCTGGGGTCAGAACTCCTGGGTTAATCAAAGGAGGATATATCTAGCACCAAAGTCAGATTCTTCCTTTTTTCTCTCATGTTTAAATTTGTGTCATCTTTATTTTTATTTATTTATTTAATATATTTTTTTATTGATTTCAGAGAGGAAGGGAGAGGGAGAGAGAGAGATAGAAACTCAACTAATGGGGATTGAGCAGGGAAGGACTCGAACGGTGACCTGGTTCAAGGTGACCTAGATGTTCAAATACTGAGCCACACTGGCCAGCCTGTGTCACCTTTTAGTTTCTTCATATTTGTACCTTGACTTTCTTAAACGTTTTTTTCTGGTATTTCTAATTGTCTTTTTATGTTTGTATATTATTTGCCTTTATTATGATCTCAAAATTGTCTAGACTCTTAGTGCCATCACTTCTATCAAGCCTTCTTTCCCTAAGCTTATGCCCAGATTCCTTTATCTTTCTGAGCCATTCTGGATTCTGATTTCTGTATAGGCCTATGACAGAGTTGTCATTTTGGGACTTCTTTGTACTTCTCTTCCTGGCTTGAAGTGCTGTTTCCCGTGTCTTCCTCTTTTGGGTTTATGCCTTCATTTTGCTGGAGCACTTGCTTGAGTAACTTCTTTTTTTTCTTTTTTTGTTAATCTTTACCCGAGGATATTTTTCCATTGATTTTTAAAGAGAGTGGAATGGAGGGGGAGAGACAGAGAGAAACATCAATGTGAGAGAGACACATGGATTGGTTGCCTCCTGCATGCGCCTTGACCAAGGTCAGGATGGTCATCCTGCAACTGAGGTACGTGCCCTTGACGAGAATTGAACTTGAGACCCTTCAGTTCACAGGCTGGTGCTCCATCCACTAAGCCAAACTGGCTAGGCTGAGGCTTTTTGTCATTCAGAAAATACTGCCTGCTGCCTCAGTTTCTTTGTCTGTAAAATGAGGAGAGTTGTACCTATTTTGTGACATTTTGGAAGATTAGATAACATTTGAAGTGGCTGGCACATAGTAGGCTTTCAGTACAACTTTCTTCTTTCCTCCCCTTGCCTTTCTCCCCACACACATACTTTGTCTACTTGGCCAAAATCGGATGGCAGTGGAATAAGCTGATTTTGACTCTGAATGACAATCCAGTTTTTAAAATTTAAAATAAGGACTAACAGTCACTTTTCCTGTTAAGGAACCTAAATAGGAATGCCCATTATGAGTGCCTTTTGCTTTGGCATCTTGGACAGAGAATTCCCAACCCCTTCTGAGGAGGGTGTACTTTTTATTTTTTGGAATCTGGTTTATAACTACTAGTTGGGCTAATTTTGTATGGGATGGAGGGAAGGAGGATGGGATGGAGAAATGGAGAGTTTAAGAGGGGAGGTAATTGACATTTGTTGATGATCTGCTTTATGTCAGACAAGGCAGGGAGCTGAATCGGTGCTTCCCAGAGACAGCACCAGAATCAGCCATGGAACACATTCCTGACACGTGTATCAAACCTTTTTTCCATAATCCTAGGTGCTTTCGTATATATTTTTTCTTTTAACCTCATAGTGACCCTGTGAACAGGTACCTATTATTATCTCATTTACTGTTGAGGAAATTGAGGCTCACTGAGGTTGAATAAATGGCCTAGGATCTCATAATAGATGAGTGGCAGAGATGGGATTAGAATTGTGATTCTAAAACCTGTGCTCCTGCCCTTATATTGTGTTGCCTCATGCCAATTACATGTCCATAATTAGGCCCTGCAATTAGGTATCCTTGGTGACAGATAACTCTAGTGGTGGATGAAGCATTAGAGTTTGCTTCTGAACTGAGTCTGGGTGATCGAATTTGGAACTCTTGGTGCTGGAGAGGGAGAGGTGATGAAATGAACAAACCAGACATGGATAGTATGCCTACAGTGGATTACCTTATTGATACCTGGATCTGGTACACTGCTGAGGACTTGTTGAGAGGGTTAATTAGATAATGTTGGTAAAGTGTATTCGAGGAGAAACAGAGCCAGGTTACTTCTTATTGCTTTTATGCCCGGCTAGCATGGCTCAGTGGTGGAGCGTCGACCTATGAACCAGGAGGTCATGGTTCGATTCCCTGTCAGGGCACATGCTCGGATTGCAGGCTTGATCCCCAGTGTGGGGTCTGCAGGAGGCAGCCAATCAATGATTCTCTCTCATCATTGATGTTTCTATCTCTATCTCCCTCTCCCTTCCTCTCTGAAATCAATAAAAAAAATATAGTTTTGTTATATTTATGTTTCTTTTTAAATTGTCAGGGGTGGGGTCATAAAAATTGCAAGAGAAAACGAAAAATCATTGGAGTGGTAGATTTGGGGTCTAGGGCCATCTTAGCCATAGCTCAGTAACTGAAGGCTGGAGCTTATGTAACCAAAGTGTTTTTCTTGTATTGGATTTATTTTCTTTAGAAATGAACTGACACAGTAATTGCTAAAATCTTAACCAAGAATTCTCCATAAAATTCATCTCAAGAAGTTGGCTTATGGCAAGTCTCAGGTCATATGGACTTCCTGCAGCTTATCCTTTATCTGTGTGCTCTCTTTCCTAGAGTTCTAGCTTTTATTTAACATTCCATCTAGGCATAGCAGACAGTAAGTAGGAAGGGAAAAGATGATGTTCACTCCTGTGTTGCTGTTAGATGAAGTGAGGTCTGGATATATATGCAATGCTTATTGCTGTGCCTGGCAGGTAAGCTCGGTCGAAAGTTTGTTACTGTTACATTCCCAATTGAGAAGGTCCTGCGATCTCCCAGGACCTTTCCTTTGTGGCGCCTAAAGAACCAATAGCTGTTTCAGCATTTACAAGGAAAAATCATTGAACTACTGCTGTGTCCCTGTGTTGCGGTGTGTCTTGGAGGGAGAAATGTGTGCCTGATTTCCGGACCTCAGGCAGCTGACAGTCTAGCTGGGGAGACCAGGATAACACAGAGAAAAGCAGGCTAACTAGCTGCCTTCCGACTTATGTGGTGTTTGAGCCTAGAGCAGCTGCTCTCCCTGTGCTGGAAACTCTTGTGAGGTGTGCCATGATAAGGCAGTCCTTTCTATTTTGGCTGCAGGTCTGAAATTGGCAGCCGAACTGAAAGTCTTTTCGTTTTTCTCATTGGCTCTGCTCCTTCTGGCCTCGGAAACTTGGCACAAGCTGTTACCTGTGCCTGGAACATTATTTCCCTGCTTTTTGCCTGGTTAACTCCTACGCTACCTTCAGGCATCAGCACAGATGCTGCCCGTGCAGGAGGTCCTTCCTGACTCAGCCTCTTTGCTGGTGCTGGTTTAGATGCTCCTGCTCTATGCTCCCAGAGCCCTCTGTGTCTCCCCAGCCATAGTATTACTGCTATATTACTATTTAATTATTTCTCTTTTTTTCTACTCTAACCTTCATGAGGGCAAGAATGATGTTTGCCTTGCTTTTCATTGTATAACCTGAGCACAGTGCCTGGCACATAGGTAGGTGCTAGATAATGAAGGAATCCTGTCCTATTTTCTTTTTTAAATATATTTTATTGATTTTTTACAGAGAGGAAGGGAGAGAGATAGAGAGTTAGAAACATCGATGAGAGAGAAACATTGATCAGCTGCCTCCTGCACATCTCCCACTGGGGATGTGCCCGCAACCCAGGTACATGCCCTTGACCGGAATCGAACCTGGGACCCTTCAGTCTGCAGGCCGAGGCTCCATCCACTGAGCCAAACCGGCTTCGGCCTGTCCTATTTTCTTTTAGCCATTTGCACTGCAAGCTGGCATCTCATAGGAATCTGCCATGTTCTGAAATGTAATTCCATCATGTCTATGTCCCTTGGAGTGAAGGCTTAGAAATGTATCTCCACATACTACATGCAGTGGACAGGGTGATGGGTGAAGGGTGGTTGGGTGTGAAGAGATGTCTCTGTAAAGGTGGTTGGACATAAATGGAACCTTGAAAAATGGAAAGAATGTGGTAGGTGGACAAAGAGGTGTTCCAGGAAAGAGGGGATAGGAAGAGAAATGTAAAGGCAGAAATGCTAAGGATGTATTTTCAGTTAGTTTTGCTTTTATTTTTCTGTTTTTTTTAGTTTGTTTTGCTTTTAAATATATTTTCATTGATTTCAGAGAGAAAGGGAGAGGGAGAGCGGGATAGAAACATCAATGATGAGAGAGAATCATGGATCGGTTACCTACTGGGGATTAAACCTGCAACCCGGGCATGTGCCCTGACTGGAGTCGAATGGTGACTTCCTGGTTCATAGGTTGATGCTTAACCACTGAGTCACACAGGCTGTGCAAGGGTGTTGTTTTGAGGCCAGAAGAACATGGCCTGACTTGGTTGGTAGGTGACTGTGCATTCCATTGAGGTTCTAGAACCTCAGTGTGTTCTGGGAAAAGAACGAAAGGACTAGGAGAGGTGGGGTTCAATTCCATATCCTCAGGTGAGGATGAACAGCAACAACAAAAAACTAGCCTGGCTGCTGTGGCTCAGTGGTTGAATGTTGATTTATGAACCAGGAGGTCACTATTCAATTCCTGGTCAGGGCACATGCCTGGGTTGTGGGTTTGGTCCTCAACGGAGACTGTGCAGGAGGCAGCCGATCAACGAGTCTCTCTCATCATTGATGTTTCTCTTTCTCTTCCTCTCCCTTCTCCTCTGAAATCAATAAAAAACCCTCAAACTGATCCCCTATTGATGGACATCTAGACTGTTTTTGACTCTCTCTCTCTCTCTCTCTCTCTCTCTTTTTTTAAATAAGAGAACATTTACTTGTAAAATAAGTGGGCTTAGGAAACAAGTTATAGAGGTAAAGGAAGGGCCCTAGAAGTGAGGGGAAGAAGGGAGGAGAGAAGGCAAAGGAAAAGGTAAAGGCTCCGGAATGGTCCTGAGGGAGAGCCCTGACTTTCTCTTTTTAAGTATAAAAATAGTATATGCTCAAACACTACTGGAGGGAGGAAAATGGAAAATAAATTCTTCTGATGTTCCCTGGATTCCTATTTAGAGAGGACCATTCATTGTTAACACTTTATCCAGAGCTATTCTTTGCACAAAGAGTAGTTCTCTGGCTCTTGTCTAATTATCTCTCTAGCTTATCTGTTACTCAATTTATCAGTCACCTATTGTTGTACTTGTTAGTCAATACATCTACCCTTCTTATACAAGGGTGACACATGGTCTGGCAAATGCACTGGCCAGTTGGATGAATGCCCAACCAATCAGAACTATTGGTGTACCAGTGTGAAGTAGCTAATGATGTATCTCAGTGCTACTCAAAGTGTGGTCCATGGACTGACTGACATCAGTGTGTGAATGTAACTGGTTCAAGACAAGCTAGATACAGAAGTTGGGGGTGTTTAGGAACTTTTATAGTAAAATGACATTGTTGTGACACTTAAGCACATGATCAGTGGGACTGTCTTGTGGAACAGGGTAGTTTGGGTATGTCAAACTTTTTTTTGTTTGTTACTCTTCACCCGAGGATATTTTTCCATTGATTTTTAGAGAGAGTGGAAAGGAGGGGGAGAGACAGAGAGAAACATCAATGAGAGAGCACACACGTCAAGTGGTTGCCTCCAGCTCGTGCCCCACCGGGGCCAGGGATGGAGCTGCAACCAAGGTATGTGCCCTTGACTGGAATTGAACCCAGGACCCTTCAGTCAGCAGGCTAATGCTCTATCCACTGAGATAAACCAGCTAGGGCAGGTATGTCAAACTTTTGTGCTGAGTCGAATATGGCCCAAGCTACGTGCAAGCCGTCCCCAATAGGACCACGTCCTGGTCTTGACAGATTGAAAATAAAAATCACTGGTCCTTTACCACAGTTTGAGACTCACTGATCCATCTGTTTCTCTTAGTTCTATTTATCTATTTATTCCATTCATCCATCCATTTACCTACCTATCATTTTATTTTTCCATTCATCCTTATAACTATCTTTTATGTATAAACCAATCAATTAATTATATCTCTTAGCTTAACAAGGATCAATCCATGTCAGATGTTGAGTAGTGAGTCTCAATATGGAAACATATTTTACAGCACAAAGGTTATATATGATCTGTTTTCCAGTACGTAATATGTTTTATGTTTTTGTGGCCCCTGTGTAACTCATTGTTTTAGAAATATGCTTTGACACATTTCAATTCTGAATACTGAAGACATGTAAATTCTGTTCTTTTTGTGTGAATAATATACCTGCAAGTTTGCTAGCTACAGACTCGGTAATTAATTAAAGAATTGTGACTAGAGAAAAACAAACATGCTGGATTGTTTATTAAAAAAATAATTCCTTCCAGGCCAGTGTGGTTCAGTGGTTGAGCATTGACCTATGAACCAGGAAGTCATCGTTCGATTCCCGGTCAGGGCACCTGCCGGGTTGCTGGCTAGATCCCCAGTATGGGGGGTGCAGGAGGCAGCCAATCAATGATTGTCTCTCATCATTGATGTTTTTATCTCTCGCTCCCTTTCTCTCTGAAATCAATAAAAATATATTTAAAAACAAACAAAAACAGAACTGAAGGATATAAAGTGAAAACTACTTTACCCAGTAGTTTTATTATTTATTTATTTATTTATTTAAAATATATTTTATTGATTTTTTACAGAGAGGAAGGGAGAAGGATAGAGAGTTAGAAACATTGGTGAGAGAAACATCGATCAGCTGCCTCCTGCACACCCCCTACTGGGGATGTGCCTGAAACCAAGGTACATGCCCTTGACTGGAATCGAACCTGGGACCCTTCAGTCGGCAAGCCGATGCTCTATCCACTGACCCAAACTTGTCAGGGCTACCCAGTAGTTTTAGTCAGGTGTAACCACTGTTCACAGTTGCTTGTGTGTCTTCCTGGGATTTATTAGGCCACACACAATTTCACTTTTAATGGCATCAGCTAGTGGTTTTGGTATTGTAGGCATGTTAGTGTAAGAAGTGCTCTTTGTTTCTGGTTGACCCTCACACAACCTCAGGACTGCATAGAGAATAGGTATGGATTAAACTATGTAGACCTAGATGTGATGACTGATGGGGAGCTCTTGTGGTGGAAAGCTTTGTTTGGGTAACTATAGTTCAGAGACTGGCTCTTGGCTTTGTGGTTCAAGAAGTAGATGTCCTTGGTGCTCCGGAACTGATCAGATTTTCAAGCAGTCTGTGGGCTGCACTGAGATGAAGTGGGATATAAATTTTAACTGCAGTTTCAGAATTCACAAGCAGTGACTTGAATATTCACCACTCTGGAATGAAGTCCTCATAAGAGTGGTTTAATTGCTGGGAAGTTGCTTTGTGGTGCTGGAAAAGGGAAGATGATAGATCATTTAAGGGATATTAAGGAAGTAAATTTGACAGTATTTGGTAATGGATTAGGTAAGGGCAGTGAGAAAAGATGGGAAAAGGAAGATTTGCAGGCTGTGCAATGGCATGAATGAAGGTGCCTCTGATTGTGACAAGCAGTACTGAAAGGTTTAGACAAGGTTGAGAAACTTTTTAACATGTTGAGTTTGAGGTGACATTAAGATATTCAAGGGATACATCTATATCTATATCTATATCTATATCTATATCTATATCTATATCTATATCTATATCTATATATCTATATCTATATCTATATTCACACACTCACACATATATAATAGTTAACTAATCCATATCCAGATAACTAAACTATATTTAACTATATGGTTACAGATAGGGTGAGAAAAAAACGAAGGAAGTCCGATAGACCCTGTAAAAGAAACAGCCAGAAATATAGGAGGAAATCAGAAAGTAGTGCATGAAATCCAGGGGAACTCAAAGGGGAGGAGTGGTTGATTCTGTGGGTGGTTTTTCAGAGGTCAAAGACGGTGAGAACTGAAAAATGTCCAGAGAAGTTTCTCCACTGAGGCCACTTTCTTTCCCAGGTCAGGGCAAGGGCCTAGGGTTCTAATTTATAGAATCTAGTTTTTGAAGAGGGAAAAAGGAAGAAAATAAGCTTCTTAATTAGATAAGGTATGTCCTCCAATTCCCACATACTTTATGTTGTTCCTGCTGAGTATCCAATGGTATATGGAAGACCTCCACATTTGTTCACTATATTTAAACATCCTGTTAAAATGAGATCTGAAATCAGATTTTTATAACTAACTAAGATAAGTTATAAGACTTGGTAAAAATATTACTCTTAATTGACATGATAATCACTTGCTGTGAGGAATTCCAGTTTCCAGTCCTGACTGTGGTAATACCCTTGTCACAGTGCGTGGCACACTGGGCTGTTATTGCTGGGACCAGTCATACTTAATTACAGCCATAAACACAGCAGATTCTGTTTGGGGGTATCAATTAAAGATTTATATTTTGGAATATTGTGTAACTAGTTTCAAATAAACTTTTATCTTTTCTATCTTTATTTCTCCATTTGCTGGAACTGATTTTAGTATCTGGCAAAGGGGATTCTGAAATTAACGCAGGTAAATGCCCAGGTCATAGTACTTTCACAGTTTAGGTAAGTAAACTAAACACATTTGATTACATCAGACTGGTTTCAGTTTGAATTTTGTAATTAGAGTTGGCAGTTAAAAAGGCCATTCTGTTGCATTTTGCTAATATGGGAGCACCTAGTGGCTTTGTTACTAGTTTGGAATTTGCATAAATGTGAGTTTAGTAGGAGGGATTAAGAATCATAAAAGAAGCAGTAAATTTCAGTGTGGCTTAGAAAATTACTTATGTTTTCTGAAGATGCAATCTAGTGCAATAGTCTACACTTTTATGGGTCTTTGTGTTATGTACTGTGTGAAATATAAGTCTTGTATATAGAATGTTTGGCAAGTGTGGATTCTTATATAATTATACCATCCAACATATATTTGGCTATTCATGCATTTTAACATAAAATTGAACCATACATTTATATTATAGAAAAACCTGAAGGAAGGAAAGACAGGAATAGAGGAGAAAGGATCATTACTTAAAGGTTAAGCTGCATCCAAGTGTATTTTTAAAATATCTCTTTTTCTTAGGTTTAAAAAAAAAGTTTAGTTATCTATGGTCTGAAAAAAGTTACACTTGAATTTACCAATCTTGCATTTCTGTAAGTATGGAGATGGCAAGGGCTGTGCCCTGGCTTTGGAAAGCGGAGTTCTCAAGCGCATGTCTGAGTACTGTAACCCATGTGGTACACAGTGCGGCCATTGTTCTTTCAATTTTTCTGTTGCTTACCTGTTAACAACTACTGAGCAGTCTGTGATTATTAACAAAGATTGGTATTTAACAGTAGGAGCAGAATGTAGGGCCATTATGGAAAATTTGGAATGTCAACATTAAAGAAATGATTTTAAAGGTTAGATCTAGAATTGTTGAAGCTTTTGCCTAAAACTTTGGCAGATGAGTAGAGCAGGGGATAGACCAGCACAGCTTTTTAAAATTATTAGCTAAGGTGAAGTGAGTCAAGTTATGCCACCGAGCTTTTCGTTTAACCTAATAATTGGCCAGCCCTAGTTAATTGATTGAAAACCATTAAAGGACTCGGATTTCCCAGTTGCACATGATTTTGGAATGTTCAACTTGCCTCCTGTGTGAATAAAAGGGCCCACGGTCTGACTAATTAAAGTGCATCGCCCATACTCCCCTGAAAGCCAAGTGTCAGCAACAAGTTAAGTTTTGAGAGTTCTTGGAAGGTCCTTTTGAGGCCTGGTAAACATCTTGGTGACTGGTATGTATCTATTTGGAGTCTAGTTTTGAGAGCTGCTGAAAAAGAGTATTTTAAACTTCCAAATGAGCATGGAAGTGTAAACCAATACCATAGAGTTGCTTGAGTTGAAGTGAAAGATCATATTTACTGACATGTATTATAAATGGGTTTTTAAAACAATGTCTGTTTTGTACAGTAAAAGTAAAGTATGCCAAGAGTTAAATAAAAAAGTTGTGTTATGGAACAAGAGAAAAGGATACTATGAAATAAATAATATCTAATACCATTAAAGTATAAGGTTTCTTTCCAAACTGTAAATATGAACTTCTAAATGAATGTTTTAAAAATCTGATTTTACTTTGATGTGCTCAGTGACTTGATATATAAAGTGATTATGGTTCTAAATATGCCCAGAACTAGACTACTTCAATAAATAATACATCTGTAGAGCATGTAAAAGATAAATAAACCTCAAATGACATTTTGTTTTGTGGTAGCATGTAAATTGTTTTTTGTTATAATAGGTCAAAAGTAGTTCATTGGCAACAAGCAAAATGTTTTTCTATCCGTCAGTTTTTTAGACTAGGATGACATTTGATATAAACTATACTGGTTCTAATCTTTGTCCACACACAAAATCATTGGTTTATGAAAATCAATGAGGGAATATAGGCAGAGGGGTAAGCTATAGAAACATTTAATATAGAACATTTGAGCATGGGGATCTGATTAGTTCAGGTTGTTTTGCTCTTGCTCTGAATGGATTTTGAACATAAGGAGAAATTGCATGGAATTAAAAATTGCTGTTTTAAAGACATTTGAGAGAGTGGCCTTTAGAGATCGCTGCTAGAACTTTTGAAATGGGCTGACATGAAAGCAGAGAGAATGTAACCAGGTCTCTTTAAGTGCCAGTGTCTGGTGGCTCTTCACAGCAGCCTGAAGGTAAAGTGTTTGACTTCATTCTGACTTGCCGGCTACGTGGAGATGCCCAGATCTCCATTTGAGCTGGTGCTCCGTGTTTTTGCTCTCAAGCCTGATGGTAGACGGGCTGGCTTAGACTTGCTTCCTGCCTGCTTTGAGTGAGTTTACAAATCTGTTTGTTTCACCCACATTCATCCGGCTGGGCCTTACCCATAATTCCTGCATTTTGATTATGGGGGTTATTACAGGACAAGAGCTGCTTTGTAAAAGAGCATGCTTAATACTCTGGGGTCTAGCGTGACTAGGGGATATAAATTGTATGGAAGCAATTAAACTTGAAGGAAATGTCATGTGGGTTGAATTTAAACATGCAGACTTATGGCATTGATTTTTATTTTTTAAAACTTATACAGGGAAGGGTGGAGAGAGGAAAATAAAGGAAGGGAGAAGAGAAATAGGCCAAAACAGTGAGGGAAGCATGCATAGAGACAAGAGAAAATGAGTAATTTTTATCATTTGGTTAAAAATCCAAAGTCCAGAGCCAGTATTATGCTAATGCCTTTGCCCTTCATATGAACTCTTTAATAGTACAAATATCAAGGAATTATACTTTACTTGGGGGCTTGTGCCGATGTCCAGTAGGTCACCTTCATCTCAAGGTGTATGTGTATGTAACAGTGGAGTGATTTTCTGGGCTATGTTAATAAACATGCCTGAAGGCAGCCCATAGTGATTTTGCTGTTCTCTCCAGCTTTGTATTTTATGTTCATGGCCTCTGCATATTTCATACAGAGTGACTTGTCTTTGGACTTCTGATTAAGAGTATGTGCATTTCTCTCACTGGCCTGGAATATCCTCCATCTCCCTGTTTGGTCAGTTAAGACTCAGCAAACCCCATCTCCCTATTGGACCAACCAGCTGGAAGGGATCTCCTCCTCATCCAGATCCCCATAGTAGTGAGATATGCACAGGTAATTTGGCAATTAATCTGTTCTCTTGTCCATTAAAATGTATAAGGCTTGTTCAGTGAGTGGCTTTATTCGTTCCCTCCACATCAACTCTCAGAATATGAATTCCCACACAGAATAGGAGTTCAATTAATATTTGCTGAAAGAAATATAAATGGTTTTTAATTTCTCCATTACTTAAATCATCTGGTGCTTCTTTTCTGTGCAATAAGCCAATAGGTATTTTTTGAGCACATGCTGTGTGTTGGCTATTGGTACCGTTCTTAGCATAGTGGGTACACATAAAATATATTACACTTTGGAATATATTTTATTATTTGTATTTAATTATTAGTCTAGCTATAAATTCTAAGAAATTACTTACTCAAACAGAACAATGATGATCCAAGAGAGGAAAAGTTGCTGGTGATAATCCAGTATATTCTTTTGTTCCCAGATTATTTCCACATTCCACTCCATGCTGGAAAAACTGCCTCCCTCTCTGTCCTCCTCTGCCCCCCTCCCCACTTTCAAATTATCCTAAGATTGCAACCTTTCTAAGCGGAGCTGGAGAGGTAGTAGACTGTTTAGGTTTCAAAGGATTTTTCAGGATGTGAAGTAAATAAGGGGACTTTGAGATATCAACAACACTGTAATTAAGCGGATTAACTGTAGCAATAGTGAATAGAGAGATGTCAGAGGACCTAGTTAGTAGTAAGTCTTTAAACACAGCCTCAAGTTCATTCACAGTGGTATCACCATCATCCACAAACTTAAAAGGAAGTTTAACAAGATAAACCAGGAGAAATGATTCTCCTGGGAATATCACATTCTAAATCATATATTCAGTATTAATATCTTTATAATAAAATTTAGCTTTAGCTCTCTTATTCTTTACATGTCCCTTAAGATCACACAGAACCAAGATTTAATATTATCATTCAGATCTCTGAAGACTGGAAAATGAGCTTCCTTCTGACCAGAATAAAGGGAAGAATTTATTTATTTTTATTTTTATTTTTTTAATTAAATCTTTATTCATGTCCCTTATCACACAGAACCAAGATTTAATATTATCATTCAGATCTCTGAAGACTGGAAAATGAGCTTCCTTCTGACCAGAATAAAGAAGGGAATTTATTTATTTTTATTTTTATTTTTTTAATTAAATCTTTATTGTTCAGGTTACATTTGTTCCTCTTTTTTCCCCCCCATAACTCCCCTCCTCCCCGTTCCCC
>NW_005356635.1:5803644-5839955 GCF_000412655.1 Myotis brandtii
CAGTCCAGTTTCTCCCCGTATGAGTCTAGGTCTCCAGAGACTCACCCGGAACTGGATTTCAGAGCAGTCAGTGGCTTGTGACTCCCTCCCGATTCAAAAAGACAGCTGCATCCTCAGTTGCCAGCCCTTTCCACGTGCGCCTCCGTACCTCTGCACTTTACTTCCACACCTCCTCTGAGTCTCAGTGTGCTTTTCTCTTTCCTTCTAGTTGTAGAATTTCCACTCAGTCAGCCTTCCATTGGTTCTGGACAATGTCCGTTTTGTCTTTTAGTTGTATTTTTGAAATGGTTGTGCAAGGCAGCAATTTCTGGTGTTTACCTATGCCGCCATCTTGGTTTCTCTGTAAAGGGAAGAATTTAAAGTAAACCAGTTTACTTTACTCATAGATGGCAGTTTATTTATTTATTTATTTATTTTTAAATATTTTTATTGATTTCAGAAAGGAAGGGAGAGGGAGAGAGAGAGATAGAAACATCAATGATGAGAGAGAACCATTGGTTGGCCACCTCCTGCACATCCCCCACTGGGGACTGGGCGTGCAACCCAGGAATGTGACCTTGACCGGAATCGAGCCTGGAACCCTTCAGTCTGCAGGCTGACGCTCTATCCACTGAGCCAAACCAGCCACGGCAAGATGGCAGTATATTTAAATACAACAATATCCATTCTTTAATTTTTTTAAACTTCCCAAGTTATATTTTGTGTCTGTCTTACCTCTCTACCCCCAGCTCTATTCATCTCCCGGGAGGGTGATCCTCCCTCTCTGTTCAGGGTCTGCCCTTCAGACATACATACATGTTCATGGAGAAACCTCTCAATGTTTTTTTACATGTTGTAACTTAACTTCCTTTTTTTTTTTTTTACTTGAAAGTATGTTTTTTCATGATAGTAGCTAGAAATCTACTTTATATATTAGTCCAGCATATGACTATACCACAGTTTATTTATCCATTTTCTATGTAATGAAACTGTTATTTAAGCCTCATCTGAAATACCTGGTATAAATCCAGTTCTTACTTCATTTGAGTTTTTCGTCATTTTGAAGGGATATTTTTGGTAATTACCTAAAGACATGCGACTCAACAAGTCTAGTTACTAAAATTACATTGCATTTATGTGATAATTAACAGCTTTTAGAAATATGGGCGCTATATTTCCAACAGTCCTGTGAATGTGCACCAGGGAGGTGGGGTGGGCAAAGACACCACCGCATAATCACAGCCACATGCAGGTGAGTATGGAGCAAGAGCCCTGTTCTGATTTCTGACCATTGTCTGACGCTTGGGTCAAGACACAGACTGTGTTCCTTCCTCCAGCTAGAAAGTCCTCCTCTTCTAGTCTATAAGCCCTGCCCAGAACTTTCTGACCAGCATTGTCAGGTCAAGGTTTGGCCTCAGTGTCTTTGATTTCAGCTGTGAGGGGACAGGCATGGTGAGGAGAAGCTGTGGCCAGGCCTGGAGGGCGAGCTACTAGGAACCAAAGCAGGAAAGAGGCTGACTGTTCCCAGGCCCGAGGCCATGCCTGGAAAGGGCAGCCTTGGGTAGAAGGGTGAGTGCCATCTGAGCTTCGCCTCAGGACACCGGCTGCTTAAATAGGAGTTCCAGCTGCCAGCACAACACCAGCTTGGCTGGCCCAGGTCCTTCCTGTCCTTCCTGTTCACCAAGTGTGTTGTTCAGCCATTTATTGTGCATTGGTGTTGGTGGGGAATAGTCATGGCTCTTTTTCTGGCCCTTTTCTCCCAGAAGGCCACCCTCGAGGGCATGCAGCATGTTTTATTCTTCCTAGAACTTAGAGTGTGGGGTGAATGAATGGGGGAAAGTGAGTGAAAAGGAAGCTTGCTGGGAGATAGAGGCTTTTCCTGGCTGCTGCTGTTGTCTTCAAAAGTTGGGTCACAAAGATTTTAATCTGCATTTACTTGTATTTATCTAACCAACATGACATAGCGCTTCTCTGTGCCAGGCATTGTGCTAAGCACTGACACACTTTATTCTCCCAACAACTCTGACTGAAATGCTAGTTTTACCCTCCCTTTACTCAGGAAACTGAGACACAGAGCGTTTAAGTAGCCTGACCTGTCACATAGCTAGTAATAGTTAAGGCCCAGGGACAGTGCCCTGGCTGTCCCTCTGTCCCCTGTCACAGGTCTTGAGTGTTTGGATTTTGTTTTTCCCCTGTGTGATCTCTCATCCTGCCTTCTTCTCCCTTCCTGTTGCCCTTACCCTGTGTGTGTCTTGATACTTCATTTGCAGGTTACAACATCCTGGCTTCTACCCAGGACAGCTTGAATCCTGGCATTCCCACTTTAGACTCTCCCTGCATCCTGCCCTCTCCAGGCTGAAGTCCTGCCCACTCACCTATTCTAGTCATGGGGCTGCAATGCTATTTAAACCTCATCTGCAAGGCCTGGGATAAATTGAATTCTTACTTGCCAGTGCCTGTCTCCCTTCCCCGGAGTGCCATCACTTCCTGCCTGAACCCTCAGCTCCTGTGGTCTTTACCTGCTCTGAACTCAGTGCTACAGGCTGTTGGGTATACCTCCACAGTTTAAGACCTGAAAAAGCCCAGCTACAATTAAGCTCTGTGGGGGCAGGGTTAAGGTCTCCCATTATCCATGGTCTGGCATGGAGTTGGGTACCCAGGGGCCATTGAGTAGTAAGTAGGTCTAGTAGGCAGAGCACATTGGGACACTGATTTAGACCCTAATATTGAGGTCATTGCTAGGTATCCTCACCTTTAAATGAGGAATTTGAAGGAGATAATAGCTAAGATCTGTTTTAATTTTCTTAACTGATTATATTTATTTTTAAATAGCTTTATTGAGATATAATTTGCATACCATGCATTTTACTTATTTAATGTGAACAATGTGATGGTTTTTCGTATATTCACAGATATGTGCAACCATCATCACAATCAATTTAAGAATGCCTTTATCACCCCAAAGAGAATCCTGTACTGGTGAGATAGCTTATTAACTCTCACCCTCCCCCCAACCCATGTACCCTCATCCTCCCTAGCCTTATGCCAATATACTTTACATCTCTACAGGCTGACCTATTCTAGACATTTTATATAAATTAATCATATATTATATGGACTTGGTGACTGGTTTGTTTTACTTGGTTGGCATACTGTTTTCAAGGTTTATCTGTGTTTTAGTACATATCAGTACTTCCTTTCTTTTTTTTCTTTTTTTGTACTTTCTTTTTATGGCTAAATACTATCCCATTATATAGATATACCACATTTTGTTCATCTATTGATCTATTGATGTTTGCATCGTTTGGCTAATTACACTTATTTTTGAGGGGGAAATGGCCTTCCCTGTGGTGGTTTCCCCGGTTGTCAACAGCAGTTGCCCTCGCTGCTGTAGAAGTAGGAACAGGACCTGGTGGCTGTGTTTGCACAGCATGCAGGGACAGGTGGCTGGAGACTTGATCACCAGTGCAGGGAGCAGTCATAGGGAGTACTCATGAGATTTGTAGTCAGACGTTCTGGTTTGAATCACAGCTCTGCCACTTGCTGAGCTTGCACAACTTCAGCAAGCCCAGTTTTCTCATAATGGAAACTACCTTGCTTGCTTCCTTAGAGTCAGGATCAAGATAGAAGGGGTGTGGCCTGGGGGGACAACAAGTGCAGAGGGACCTCACTATGGCTATAAAAATGAATAAGTAAATAACTAAAAATAAATGCTTAAAGTTGTCACTGTTAGTAAGGTGCAGTGGGGATGAGCAAGGAAGATGGAGCACTTACTTTGTAGGCTTTTACCTGAGGTTGTTATCTCAGAGGTAGCTGCATTTATGCTTATTAAGCATCTATTGGCTCTTATGTTTGTTGTTTGTATGTGAAGACTAAAAATGTCTTTTTCAGTAACTGGGTAAGGGATGAAATGTTAATATGATCCAAGCTTTACTTGGAGGGTGATTTCAGAACTGTATCACTGATTTGGCTAGTGTTGTTACTACAAATCAAGGAACCGTACACTTTTGGATTTTAGGCAAGGCCTGCCTCCATACCCAGAATCACAAAAATAATTTTTGTTGTTTAATGTAAGTAGGTTTTAGAAACATATAACTTTTACATTTGTAACAGTAGGTCTTTTGATAGAATGGAAAGTAAGTCATTTTACTCATCCAAGCTTAGTTTCTGCCCCTGTGAACTTGGTGGGAGGTAGAGAAAATGGATTGTGGGGAGATAGGAATCTTCACTTCCCCATTCTCTTCTGGCCCCAGGTGAGTGGAGACAGGTCTTGCCTGGCCTCCTCCTCACTAGTCTGAACCGCATAGCAGTTGTGAACAAGTCAACATTTCCAGGCGGTCACAGTGATCAGATTTTGTGTGGGAGATCTCGACAAGAATATTTGTTTCTGGGGCATTGACACTCCTTTTTTTCCATTAAGTTTGACCTTTCCATCATTTGATTGTGCTTCTTTTTTTTTTCTTCAATATATTTTATAGATTTTTTTACAGAGAGGAAGAGAGAGGGATAGAGAGTTAGAAACATTGATGAGAGAGAAACATCGATCAGCTGCCTCCTGCACATTCCCTACTGGGGATGTGCCCACAACCAAGGTACATGCCCTTGACTGGAATCGAACCTGGGACCCTTCGTGCTTCTTTTAAGAATTACTAGTAAGTAGAGCTTAGAAACGGAAGAAATGAGCAAAGGAAATTTACTTTGCTGCATCCAAATGCAAATTGTGCAAAAAGAAATAGATGAGGTGAGAATGGACACCATTCCTGGGGTAACATCCAGACCTTGTGTTCTACACCATGACCCTGGAAAGGAGAGTTTAAATAGCTGAGTTATCAGCTATTTTCATTACCTTAAGGATCATGAGTGCCTCGTGTTGGTTCTGGGGCTCAGGAGCCCTGACTTATATACAGACTCCTTCTGTTTGCTGCCCGACAAGGCCAGAAAGGCTTGGGCACGCGACTGTGCAAAGCCTTGGCCTTGTGTTTCTGTCTCATGACTGCCTGAAAATATAGTGAGCTGAGCAGACCTGAGCTGGTCTGGAGGAAGAGCAATAAGTTCTGATCCCCTGTCTCCAGATGGAGGCATAGCCTGTCTTTCAGGTGGCCAAAGAGGAGTAGATGACCTCTGAAATTGTAGATCTTTGTCTTTGGTTGTTGTTCTGAGATGTTGCTGATTTTCTTTTTTCCTGTGTAAAAAAATCTCTTTTTTCCTATCTCTTCCTGTTCATTGCGAGAGCTGGAGGCAGAAGCAAAATTTTAAAGACTTAAGACTTTTATACAAGTTATTTTGGGAACATTATTCATACTTATGGTTCACTTAAATGTTAGAATATTATTTATTGCAAAAATAATTTATAATGATAATTGGAAATTCTTTTAAGAAAAGACTCATGGAAAAAAATCTCATCACCTAAGAAATTTACAGATTTTCCCATGTGCTTGTATGTATACTTTTCATATTGTTATGTGCTTTCAAAATCAAATATTCCAGAGTGGATGGGTTGGCTGACTTGAATTTTTTTTTTTTAATTTCTCTAATATGTGCTATTACCCAATTTAGAACTTATAGGGCTTTTAAAAATATATATATATATTTTTATTGATTTCAGAGAGGAGGGGAGAGGGAGAGAGAGATAGAAACATCAATGATGAGAGAGAATCATTGATCAGCTGCCTCCTGCACGCCCCACCCACACTGGGGATTGAGCCTACAACCCGGGCATGTGCCCTGACCGGGAATCGAACTGTGACCTCCTGGTTCATAGTTTGACGCTCAATTACTGAGCTACGCTGACTGGGCTATAGGGATTTTAATGCATTATTAAGGGCCAGTTCTGTCTAAAACAAAAGGTATCTATCAAATATGAATGATGAAGAAGCGTATCTTCATGACTTTGTTTTAGAGCTCACTATGGTGCTGGACAGGTCACTGGTACTTGAAAACCAGAAAGGAGAGACTGTTTCCTTCAGATTCAGAAATGACAAAGCACAGGAGTGATATTGGGGAAACCAAACTTGGGCTTCAATGGAAAGAGTCCTCATTTGAGTTCTGGTTGGTGAGTTTCCTTAAGCTAAGAAATATTAAACTAGTTCTTAGATGATCTTCGAGGCCCTTCTTTGTATGGGAATAAATATCCAGATGAATGGGTGGAAAGTATAAATATAAGTACTTTCGTGAGCCTGAAGATCTCTGCTGTAGGATCAAAGACAAACATTTTTGTTTGAGAAAGGAATGAATTGTTTTTTATAAAAAGCGTGATTTATTTAACAGGGAGGCTAAGGCCTTCTCAGTCTTCAGACTTTAAATGCTCTGGAGTTGCAAAAGACTTTTCCTTTTAAACCTATGCTACACAGTGAAGAAAAAAATGTTTTTCTTTTAATTTTTTCTTAAGTTATTTGGTAGAGATGATGGATAGAAGAAGTATCTGTAAGACTTGATCCCTTGTGCTAAAAGTCTGAAATGGTTGGACTTGATCTAGATAGTCATTTTCCCAAACCTGTAAAAGCTCACCTTGTATTTCCTGTTGGCATGGGCACACCCTCTCCATCATATGGATAGAGAGACTCCTGGGGAAAAATTAGCCACTCTTACAAAACAGTGGGAAATACCAAGATTCAAATTTAATTCAGTGGAAGCTGTTTGTTAGAATATTGTTTGTTATTTGGGTTTCCCTGCTGGCTTAATAACTGGAATTTTTTATGCCTTTAGAATTGTTTTTAAAACAGTACTTCTCTCCCCCCCCCCCCCAAAAAAAAAAAAACCCCACCAAAAAAAACAGTCCAGGCTACACTAAAAGAAAGAGGGGAAGACCCACCCTAGAGAGCTTTGTAAATCTTATCAATGGATAAAAACAAACAAACAAACAAAACACCCGGAGTCTCATGGGTCATACCACATGGATGTCTCTGGTTGGTTTGGAACAGATTTTAACCAGTTTATTGGGGATGCCTGCTGTGGCCACAGCACACTCTTCAGCTTTTACCACCAGCTCCCATTCTTGGCTTCTCCAGCATTTCAGAAGGGGACATGGAAGAACTTGGTTTAAGGCAGCTGTCATAGCATCTATTCTCTCAGCTTCCTTACCTCTAGCAGAATAAAGAGTAGTTTGTTTTCATCAAAATGTGGTCTTCCTTTGCCTATTGCATTTCATTGCTCAGCATAAATTCAGAGTTGACTATCCCACACAACACCCCACATGGCTGAAAATGGGGGCAAGTGTTTCCCAGGAAATTTGGATTACAGTCAGGAAAGAAATGTGAGTAGTTGATTTGTAGTCAACAACAGATGTTTACCCTAAGTAGGGTTACCAGATAAAATACAGATGTCTAGTTAAATCTGATTTTTAGATAAACAATGGTTAAATTTTTAGTATATGTATATCCCAAATATTGTACGAGACACAACATCCTAAAATTTTTTGTTGTGTATCTGAAATCCTACATAATAAAAGGCTGATATGCAAATTGACCTAATAGCAGAACTACCAGTCGCTATGATGTGCACTGACCACCAGGGGGCAGATGCTCAATGCAGGAGCTGCCCCCTGGTGGTCAGTAGGCTTCCATAGGGGGAGTGCCACTCAACCAGAAGCTGGGCTCACAGCTGACGAGTGCAGCGGCAGTGGCGGGAGCCTCTTCTGCTTCCATGGCAGCGCTAAGGCGTCAGTCGGACATCCCCCAAGGGCTCCTAGACTGTGAGAGGGTGAATTTCATGCACAGGGCCTCTAGTTCAGATATAATGGGATAGACTGCATTTTTATTTGCTAAATCTGGCAAGCCTAAGTCCCTAATATACTTCTCATGTCTCATTTGACATTTTTTGTTAGCCTCTAGCTTACCTGGCCTAAGATTGCCTTGCTTTAGAGAGGTGCTGGGGAGTGGCACAGTAGACAGGATATTACATTAGTGTGAACTAAGAGAGGACAGGGCAGGGCATAAATAAAGTATTAGCCAAGAAGCTGCTTGGTGGCCTCAGGACAGAGTAGGTGTTCCAACTACCTATTCACTATATTCCAAGGTTGGGCAACATCTTGTTTTTGATACTATTCTTGGATGCACACCTATGTTATACGTATTTCATCACCCCATCTGAACATAAACTCAATATGGCTGATTTTTCAACTGCTGCCATTTTGTAGTCTTCATGAGCAAACACTTCCAATACCTTCTCTTCATCTTTAACCAATAATAGTGAGTCTGCTTCTGGGTTTTTAATGAAAATTATTTGAGGTAAATATTATTTTTATTTGTATGCTAAACACATTGTTTCTGGTCAATGTTTTTTCCCCCCTTATATATATATATATATATATATATATATATATATATATAAGTATACACAAGCATTCTCTTTAAATTTTGGCTCAAGCAAGATAAGTTATTAGGTTTGTTTTGTATAGTCTGATTTCACCTGGGTGGATTTTAGGGGAGAAAAAAATGCATAGGAAATAGGATCATGTAACACAAAGGATGCTTACCTGGATGTTGCATCACTGTCTACTGGGTTTTGGGCACTTTTTTGGAGGCTCTGTTATTAATTAGTAAGTTTCAGTAATGAATGTAGAGGATTGACAGAGTGGGATTAATTTATTTACAGTTGTTTTCTACCGAAATCTTCACATACACAATTTCCCCAGTTTAAGACCTGTCCCTTGTACCTTGATTTGATTCAGAGCATATCTGTGATGTGTTTATTTCTTGGGCCCTGCAGGAAAATTCATTTGTCATGAGTGACAATTACTTTGCAGTCATTACTGTGTGGTTGCAGCACATTCATTGCTAGGAATGGTTTATGAGTGTCACCTTGATCCATGAGCTCAACTGGGTATCAGACATCAAGGAAGGGAGGGACTTGGTAGGTACTTAAATGGAAAACAGGGTGCTGTATGGAGGTGTATTAGTGATTAAGGAGGTGGCATTTGGGTTGAGTCAGGGCATTTAGTGCTGTGTTTAGAACAACTCATGTCTTCCTTATGAGAAAACACTTGCTTGTATGTAGTCCTAATTTTTGCTTCATTAAAAACAAACAAACAAACCAAGTCACTATAATTCTGACACCCAAGGCAGGGATAAAAAGGGCAGAGTTGTCTATTTAACTAACAACCTTTCCTGAGAAGAAACTTTCTATGAAGATTAGTGATTATGATTTATTTTTATAAGTTTCCTAAGAAACAGAAAGAACCAGTTTCTTCTCCTTTGCATAAACACCACTATTTTAGAAGGGTGCAACAAAGTGAATCCGTGTGACTACACCTTCAAGGTGATAACCCAATTACCTGGAGAGCTTGGAGAGCAGAGATTGGAACTTTTGGCCATGAACACAACACAGAATGTAGAGTCCTCTCTCTGGCTTGTGTGGATGAGAACGAGCCAGTCAGTACTGTTCCAACTGCAAGTGACAGATGTCCAGCTCATACTAGCTCATGTATGTACCAAGTGAGGTTAAAGTTGACTCCAGATCTGGGTACTACATCTGTATTATTTGGACTCCCATCTGTTTCCTGGCATTTCTCTCTTTCTTGGCCACATCTCTTTTCCCATTAGCAGGAGTGTGGCCCCTGGCAGACCTGGGCTTTCTGTATCTCAGGTGAGCAATTTTGAAGGGTGAGAGGACTTCCTCCTACCCCCAGCTTCAGTGTACACCAGTATCTACTTGCTTGCCCTCCGCTGACCCCAGCCAAACGGGGCACTGGATTGGTCACCACCCAGGAAATGCATAATTGGAATGGAGAAGGAGAAGTTTCTTAATGGAAGTGGTCATGGTGGGGGGTGGGCAGAAGAGAGGAAGAGATGCCAAGAAATGCCACATACTTTCATTGCAGTGGGAGACAGACCCTAGTTTTAACCCTGTAGGCTCACTGGAGAGATGACACGCATACAGGGGAGTGAGCACGGCATTGCCCAGACTGCATAAAGGAAATAAGGAGATGCAGAATTAAATGCCGTCATTGTGAATGAAGGTCATTCAGAGAGGATTGTACCTTTTTAGCTCTACATGCAGTTTCCCATCTGCCGTAAGAAGTAGCCCTCCAGTTTGTTCATTATGATTTTACTTCTTTTCTCTATGGATACATAGTAGATGATTAGTCCTGGAAGCAATAATATTTCTATTTATATAGATCTACATTCCCCCATAGAAATTATTTCTCTCTTGTTCAAGCCAGATGTCAGAATAAAAGTTCATGAAAGTGAAGTTGTTTGGGCTTTAATTCATAAAATAAAGAAAGAACAGATTTTGCAAACTTAGTGATTTGGGATGCCTTTCACAACTAGTGGCATTGTAGCCTGACTTTATTGGCTGTCCAGTATTCTGTTTTATGGCCCTACCCTAATTAATTCATCCAGCCCCCATTAGTGATTATTTAGATCATTTCTCATTTCACACTTTAAATAAGCTTTGTGATAAATATTCTGATAGGTTTTAAAAATACATCTTAATTAGAATTAATTCTTAGAAATAGTTATTGGATCCAAGACTATTGCCATGGATTTTATTGGTGATAGGAAATAATGATGATCAACTCAGAATCATTTTAGTTGGTTATTGAATCAAGTATATTAATTCTTCAGTTTTCTTCTACTATGTGGGAAAATAGAATTTGGTAGTAATTACCAAAAGATTATCATTATTATATTATTCATATATTATTAGTATATATTTGATGTCTCTAATAAATTGAAAATTGGTTGTATTTCCATGGTTTTTGAAAAATAAATCTATTTTTTTAAAAAATATATTTTATTAATTTTTTACAGAGAGGAAGGGAGAGGGATAGAGAGTTAGAAACATCGATCAGCTGCCTCTTACACACCTCCTACTGGGGATGTGCCTGCAACCAAGGTACATGCCCTTGACCGGAATCGAACCTGGGACCTTTCAGTCTGCAGGCCGATGCTCTATCCACTGAGCCAAACCGGTTAGGGCTGAAAAATAAATCTATTATTCAAATAACAACCGAAAAGATAATAGCACTTGGGGAAAATAATAGCAATATCCCTATTTTGCTTTAATCAATCTGGTTGTAACTAAAACATTGTTGTCAGGGAAACACTTCACAAGACTGGGTTAAAACAAGCCCCTTGGTGTTTTTAAAATGAAAGATTTTGTATTCATTAGAAAATAGTTATTACCAATCATGTCATTAGGTGGTGGTAGAAGGGAATGTAGCAGAGAGGCTTATGATTTTTGCAGGTGGAGTATGAGACATGGATTCATGATTTCTACTAAAATGCTTTTTACATTGAGGGGAATGAGTGACTCCAGAGAATAAAGGAAAACTACATGACCGATTAAGCCATTTTGACTCTTTGGGACCCAGTGCAAGCATACTTACAACATCAAAGGAAAACTGCATACAAATTTTGAAACTGTGCCAGCATATCCAAACGATAGTAAAGGAGTCTAAGAGCTTAATGTAGCTCACTGGTCTATCTTCCATGTGAAACTTTTTGAGACCACCTGCAATGCATAACACCACACAACAGAACACATGTAGTTCTTCACAAATGGATCTGTAACATAACTGGGCATGGGCCATATGGTGTGACTTCTGCCTTCTACTGAATTGAGTGTTTATAAAAATTTCTTCTCCTTAGTTGTTGTTCCTCCTGGTTTTCTTTCTTTTTCCTATCATTAGCAGAAAGAATATTGCCAGTGAAAGGAGTTGCACCTGGTTACTTTGGTTAACACATCAAGGGAGCTGGAAAATCTGGTTGCTAGTAACCGAATAGTCCTGGCCACAGTAACACATAGTAGGCTACAGAGATGCAGTGGTCTCTTTCTCTGTGGGGCCTTATTTCTTACAGCACTTGCTCCCAGCATTAGTCACTTCTGTTTGGGCAATGTGGTTTTCTCCTTCCTTCCAATAACATTACTTGAGTTTTAAAAAAATCATAGAAATATAGTTTCTCAAAGACTTCTGTGATTAGAGTTACCGTCTGCAACTTTTAAAAGTAGACAGTGAAAAAGCAAATTTAAGAAGCTTGAAAAGTTTAAAAACAAGGACTCGTTCTTTATAAGAGAAGCATAGAAGCTGTTTGGTCCCTGTTTTTTTGCCCTTTAAATAGCCATATTTGGTGTACCTTAAAACAGTTCAAGCAAGGCAAAAATCAAAGTAGAAAAGGATGTCATTGTGGGACATTCTTGGGACCATAAAGTGAGAATGGCAGCAAATTTGTTTTTAGGGATGTGTGGTTCACTCAGCAAAATTAATACCAGTACAGCATTTTCCTTCCCAGGTCTGTACTGGTGCTCGGGGTTCTGTAGTTTGTTTGCACCCCTCTGCACTTGTATCATCCTGAGCAAGTCGAGTAGTTGAAGGCACTGCATAAAAAACTTAAGATTCTTCTGTAAAGGATGATGTGTGTGGTTTCTGCAGCCTGGAGAGTTTATTCCTAGATGTGGGGCACACATAGTTGTAACTTTTTGCAGTGGAAATGTTGTTAGTAGAATTAGATAGGATTTGAGCTGGATCTGGACCTACAGATAGATAGGAAGTAGATAAAAATGATGTAGACTTTTGTGTCAACTCCTATAGAAACATCCTCTGTCATGCCAAGTAGATACTCTTGTGTTATTTAAAAGAAGTCTTTTATAAAGGTAGATGTGTGTATGTGGTGCAGGACAGGTGCAGGAGAACATGATATGCAGTTGCATGAGACCCAGCTCCCCAAAGGGTCTGCCGTAAGGCACTTGGAACTCAATTTGAAGGCAACTGATCCCTAAATACTCCCCTTCATCCAGCCTCCTCAGTCTAGCTGAGCTCTGCTGTCAGACCTACTGTCATCTTGGAGGGCTTCAATGTGAGGGCCGACCAAACAGGTTCAAAGAAGATCCAGGTACATCTTTGTGTCTCACACCACCGAGGTTAGGATGTCCATTCATGACCTTGTGCCTCTGTCTCTGCTCCACACCACGCTTCCACTTGTGAGAGCCCTATTTAAAACATAAAGAAAACAAGGTTATCTATATAGTGGTTGAAAATACAGGTTCTGGAGTCAGAATGTTTGGGCTCAGTTCTTGACTCTGCCTCTTAAGACCAGTGTGACCCTGGGCACGTAATTTCTCTGTGTCTCAGTATCTTCATCTCTAACCAGAGATGATAACAAAAGTACTTATCCAACAAGACTGTTTCTGGGATTCAGAAAGCAATTCTATGTAAAGTATTAATAGGTGCTTAAGAGTGCCCTATGATGAAGCCCAGAACCAAACAAATTTAAAAAATCAAAGTATGTAGATCAGTTAAATGGAGCCAAGTCCCTAAGAGGGCGCCTGAAGGAAGGTGCAATGGCAGAATCCTAGATGCTTCCAAAGGATTACCAATTTGGAAAACAAAATTTAGAAATCAGCTCCCTGAGATGTTGAGAGCACTAGACCATTGGTGTAATATGATCCGAAGGTTCAGTTTTTAGTTTTAACCAGCAATCCAAGCAGGCCGTATTGCTGGACCATCCCATCCTCGGGCAATAAAGGTAAACCATGGGCCTCCCTTTGGCACTTTTGTAAAGTAATAGGCTTGAACCAAAGTACCTTTATTGAGCTCCAAAAAAGTGAGTGTGGGAATTGAAGAAATCACCAACCAGTGCTATACACCTGATTTCTCCTTTAATAAAATTGCTGACAAGCACTGCCTCATAGGCACACTTGTCAGTTAGTGTGAAGTCTGAGGGGAAGCAGTGCTATTTTTCATTCTTTGAGAAGTTGCAGGGGGCCTACAGGGTTGCCTTCAGGAGAGCCCCTGCTGCCCACCTGCACCACATGGTGCCACCTCAGAGAGGTGTGACTGATGGTGAATTTCATCTCTGTGTGAAGGGTGCCCTAAAAAGAGCAGGCTGTTCCTCCTTGCCATTGTTTATGTGTCTCCCAGCAGTTCGAGGTCATGACAGAATGGCAGGTTTATCTTGGATTTCCTTGTTTGGCCAGCAGCCTAAATCTCTTCGGGTATCACTCAGACATCAGTGGGTTGAGGCTGGTGTTGGCTGCTGCATTCCCCTTTGTGGAGCCCAGATGGTACTTGGGGAGAGGGGAGAAGCAGAGGGGACAGGTCACACTTGTCAGGTTACTGTTCCCTCAGTTGGCATTTCTTCTGCCTTTCCAGGCTCCTGCCTCTTGGAGAGGTAGCCTAATATTAGTGCAAAGCTCAGAGACTGCCCAGACAAAAGTGGGTTTAAATCTCACCTCTGCCCTTTACAAGGTTTCTCTGCTCCACATTCCCTAATCCCTGTCCTTACTTTTTACTGATATTCTTCACACCTGACGTTACATATCCCTCACTTTTTCTCCATTAGTCTGCAGGCTCCAGATGTGTGATGACCATGTCTTCATGTCCATTGGTTCAGAGCACTTTCTGGGGCCAGACTTACCTGGTTTCAAAGCCTGGTTCTGCCATTCCTGGCTGTGTAATCTGGGGTAAGTTATGTAGCCTCTTGCCTGCCTCGGGTGTCATGAAGGTTAGGTAAACATGTGGGTCCTCTGGCTGGCACGGATGGATGCTCAGTTGCTGGGCCACCCACCCCCAACTGGGTCCCAGTGCCTTGGTGTCTGCCGCTACCTGGCTGCATGACATTGTAGCCCAGGCTTATGGCCAATATGGGCAGGCAGCCTATTGGCTCAAGGAGCCCCTCATATCATTCTTCAGTGTCTGAAAAACATGCTTGCAGAGGACACAGACTTTATTTATCTTTGTAATCTCTTGTTTTAGTCCACCCTAAGAACTTGATAGTAGCCCTTAAAATAACTCTTAAAAATTATTTCAGAAGTAGTCATATATATTTTTAATCCTCACCTGAGGATATGTTTTTATTGATTTTAGAGAGAGGAAGGGGGAGAGAGAGAGAGAGAGAGACAGAGAGAGAGAGAGAGAGAGAGAGAGAGAAACATTGATTTGTTCCCTCTGTATGTGTCCCAATTGGAGAGCACACCCACAAACTAGGTATGTGCCCTGACCGGGAATCAAACTCACAACCTTTTGGTGTACAGGATAATGCTCTAACCAACTGAGCCAGGGCCAAAAGGAATCATAGTTTTTTTAAGCAAAGGTGAAAAAAGCTCTCATAGTCCACCATTTGAATACCCACTGCCCACTGTGGTATACATCTTTTCAGGCTTTTCTACTATAGTTACAGCTATTTTCTTTTATCCAATGATGGAATAGCCTACATTTTACTTTCATATCTATGGGAGAAGTTCATGAATAATATTGATGTGATTTATGGAATTCTAAAGGGCTCCAAATAATGAGGCCATCTACAAATAATGAAAGCAGCTGATCCATGGAAACCCATACAACTCTAGTAGTCCTGTACTTGAAGAACACAGTGACCTTGCATTGTGTGAGCGTAGGACACACCCACGTGCGACTCCATGGGCCTGGAGAGAGAGGGGCATAGAGAAAGTAAGGTCGGTTGCCTAATGCTTCACATGGGCTCTGGGAAGGTAGGCCCTGTAGTGAGTGTGAATTGAGAGGTGTTTTTCCTTCTGCTCATCTTGATTCCCAAGAGACCCTCAAGAGTGTGACCACAATGTGGTGCCTAAGTGCTTGCCAATTATCCTTCAGCTGCCTGACCTAAAGGGTGGGAGTGGGGGGAACTCTGTATGCTGGTTTCATTAAGCAATAGATGTCTAAAAATGGCACAGCAAACTTAATATTCAGTTAGATTTTCAAAAGCAATTTTCCTGTACCAGTTTGCCTTTACTTGGTGACTATTACACTCACCTCTGGCCTGTACTTATAAAACAGCACTTCCTCCCTCCCTCTCTCCTCCTTCTGCTGCGTTGAGTTTCTGTTGCTGGGACTGTGGGACATAAGCATGAATCAACACATGGCCTTTGTCCTAAATAGTTGGCATTGAGTTTTAGAGAGAAACCTGAAAATGGCTTATCATAATATGGGAAAGGAAGGACATTTATTCAGGGAGCTGACAACCGCTTCATTAGGGAAGAGCAAAGGAGGATACATGTAGTGTTCAGCCTGGGCTTCGGGGTCATGGAGGAGGGTGCTTCCCAAGTTGCGTTTTCAAGATGCTGTCGAGTTATGATAGACAGAAAAGAAGGGTGGGGAGAGGGCATCTCTGTTAAGGGCAAAGATAAGAGACTCTACAGAAGCTTTAAAGCTGGAGCCCTTTGTGGAAATGGAGCTTGTGGGGCGAATCTGAGATGAGGCCGAAGCCTGCACAGGCGGTCAGAACTCCAGTGGGTGCGTGTGGGGGTCCACTGAGCGCTCTGGGTGTTATGCTCAGTGGGACCCCGCTGGAATATTACGGGTTGGTTTTATGAGGGGATGTCTCTTACTGAGGATATTGACTCAGGGGCGTTTCCTTTTATAGTCAGGATGGCCTCCATCAGACCAATATTGTTCTCGGGCTTTTTTTTTTTTTTTGGTTTTTATCTTGGATAAACAGAGAGAGGCTGATTCATTTTTCTAGAAAAACAGGATGCACTAAAATACTGCAAGTGACAATTAAACAGACATGCTCACGTACAATAATATTTATAAAGGGACTGAACAATATGTGTAGTAGACACCTCCGTGGGTGGCTGTTCTCCTTCCCATCTCACTTGCCTTGAGCCCTTGGCCTGATTCCTTTGCATCTCAGTTTCCTCAGATATCAAATTGGGGCAAATACTACCAACCAAGCAGGCCTGTCATGAGGAACAGATGAGTATAGATTGCCAGGGTCACAGAGCAGCCACTCCACCAAAGCTTAGTATCTACACTGGGTGTGAAAGATTTATCCACAATAGGAGCAATACATTCACAGTGATTTAAAAAAACAACACTTTGTATTATGTAAATGTTGAAATACTACATATAAAATTAGGGAGACTAGTGTAATAAATTCCCATGTACCCATCATCATCCGCTTCAACAATTCTCAGCATTCTGCCATTCTTGTTTCTGGATCCCCTCTCTTTTAAAAAATACTTTAAAGTCTGTAACGATTAACTGCTAGCTAAATTATTTTAAAGCAACTTCCAGATAGCATATACTTGTGTGTATAGTTAGTCTGAGAAATCAGTGGGCCAAAGAAACCCTTTTAAAAATCGTAGAAGTCGCCGAAACCGGTTTGGCTCAGTGGATAGAGCGTCGGTCTGCGGACTGAAAGGTCCCAGGTTCGATTCCGGTCAAGGGCATGTACCTGGGTTGCGGTCACATCCCCAGTGGGAGATGTGCAGGAGGCAGCTGGTCGATGTTTCTCTCTCATTGATGTTTCTAACTCTCTATCTCTCTCCCTTCCTCTCTGTTAAAAAATCAATAAAATATTTAAAAATAAATAAATAAATAAATAAATAAATAAATAAAAATCGTAGAAGTCAAGACCGGTGGCTGAGCATCGACCTGTGAACCAAGAGGTCATAGGGCACATGCCTGGGTTGCGGGCTCGATCCCCAGTGTGGAGCATGCAGGAGGCAGCTGATCAATGAGTCTCATCGTTGATGTTTCTATCTCTCTCCCTCTTTCCTTCCTCTCTGAAATCAATAAGAATATATTTTAAAAAAATGGTAGAAGTCAATATTTTGAACCAGTTTTCATAGTTGAGTATTAGATGTTTCTGAATTAAATCAGAAGATGTTTGCAAATATTTTAGTCAAGAGAGGCACTTTGAAAAATACAAAATATTGTTTATTTCATTCAGTGCATACTTCACATCATGGTCTGCACATCAACCAGTACTTAAGTACACGTGCAATGCATTTTTTAAAAATAGAAGACTTCAAACATAGCCAATGCTGGTAGAAGCATAATGAAAGTATTATGTATGCCCTCCTTTTCCCCTCATTGACTCCTTCTAGCTCACGCCCACCCCCCACCCCCCCAATCCCAGACCTTCACCACCCTATTGTCTGTGTCCATGGGTTATGCATAGTATGCATACAAGTTCTTTGGTTGATCTCTTTCCACAGTCTCTTCTATGCTGCTATGTCTCTGGATCTGTTTTGTTCATCACTTTATTTTGTTCATTAGATTCCACATATGAGTGAGATCATGTGGTACTTGTCTTTCTCTGACTGGCTTATTTCACTTAGCATAATACTCTCCAGGTCAATCCATGCTCTTGCAAATGGTAAGAGTTCTTCCTTTTTTATAGCTGCGTAGTATTCCATTGTGTATATGTACCACACCTTTTTATCCACTCATCTGATGATGGGCCCTTGGGCTGTTTCCAAATCTTAGCTATTGTAAATCGTGCTGCTCTGAACATAGGGGTGCATACCTTCTTTCTGATTGGTGTTTCCTGTTTCTTAGGATATATTCCTAGAAATGGGATCACTGGATCAAATGACAGTTCCATTTTTACTTTTTTGAGGAAACTCTATACTGATTTCCATAATGGCTGCACCAGTCTGCATTCCCACCAGTAGTGTACTAGGTTCCTTTTTCTCCACATCCTCACCAACACTTGTCGTTTGTTGATGGAAGCCATTCTGACAAGTGTGAGATGATACCTTATTGTTGTTTTAATTTGCATCTCTTTGATTATCAGTGACTTTGAGCATTTTTTCATATGTCTCTTGGCCATCTGTATGTCTGCTTTGAAGAAGTGTCTATTTAGGTCATTTGCCCATTTTTTGATTGGATTGTTTGTCTTCCTTCTGTTAAGTTGTATGAATTCCTTATATATTTTGGATATTAAACCTTTGTCAGATATATCATTGCCAAATATGTTTTTCCATACAGTGGGCTCCCTTTTTGTTTTGTTGATGGTTTCTTTTGCTGTGCTGAAGCTTTTTATTTTGATGTAGTCCCATTTGTTTATTTTCTCCTTAGTTTTTTTTGCCCTAGCAGATGTATTGGTAAACATTGCTACAAGAGATGTCTGAGATTTTGCTGCCTATGGTTTCTTCTAGGATTTTAATGGTTTCTCAATTTACATTTAAGTCTTTTATTCATTTTGAGTTTATTCTTGTGTATGGTATAAGTTGGTGGTCTAGTTTCATTTTTTTTTGCATGTATCTGTCCAATTTTCCAAACACCATTTATTGAAGAGACTGTCTTGACACCATTGTATGTTCTTATCTACTTAATATTTTTCAATTATTAATTGAGTGTAATGGCTTGGGTCGATTTCTGGGGCCTCTGATCTGTTCCATTAATTTATATGCCTGTTCTTGTGCCAGTACCAGGCTGTTTTGATTATGGTGGCTGTGTAGTATAATTTGATATCTAGTATTGTGATTCTCCAACTTTGTTCTTCTTTCTCAAGATTGCTGTAGCTATTCTGGGTCTTTTTGGGTTCCATATAAATTTTTGGAGTATTTGCTCTAGATCTGTGAAATATGCTGCTGGTATTTTAATAGGGATTACATTGAATCTATAGATTGCTTTGGATATTATGGACATTTTAATTCTGTTAATTCTATCAATCCATGAACACGGTTTATTCTTCCTCCTATTTATATCTTCCTCTATCTCTTTTTTCAACATCCTGTAGTTTTTCGAGTATAAGTCTTTTACCTTTTTGGTTAAATTTATTCTTAAGTATCTTAATTTTTTTGTTGCAATGGTAAATTAATTATTTGTTTAGTTTCACTTTCTGAGAATTCATTATTGGTGTACAAAAATGCCATCGATTTCTGGGTGTTGATTTTGTATTTGCTACATTGCCAGATTCATTAAATCTAGTAGTTTTTTGGTGGAGTCTTTAGGGTTTTCTATGTACAATATCATGTCATCTTCAATAATGAGTTTTACTTCTTCCTTTCCAATTTGGATGCCTTTGATGTCTTTTTGTCTGATCACTGTGGCTAGGACTTCCAGTACATGTTGAATAAGAGTGGTGAAAGTGGGAATCCCTGTCTTCCTCCTGTTCTTAAGGAAAATGGTTTTAGTTTTTGCCTCTGATGTCTCCTTTTTTAAAAAAAAATATATTTTATTGATTTTTTACAGAGAGGAAGGGAGAGGGATAGAGAGTTAGAAACATCGATGAGAGAGAAACATCGATCAGCTGCTTCCTGCACACTCCCTACTGGGGATGTGCCCACAACCAAGGTACATGCCCTTGACCGGAATCTAACCTGGGACCCTTCAGTCTGCAGGCCGACGCTCTATCCACTGAGCCAAACCAGTTAGGGCCTGACGTCTCCTTTTGAAAGTTGTTCATGTTTGTAAGAGACTTCCAGGGTCAAAATGGTCAGATTAAGTTTTGAAGAAGGTATAGAATCACAATTTAAAGTTTTACTAGATGGAAAGAAATTCATAATCATCAGTGCCTTTAAGAAGTATATCAGTGATAACTCTTAAAAGAACTGATTTTTCTAGATGGAATAAAAATAAAATATGAAATTTGATACCAGTTCAAGAAAGACCCTTTCAAAAGACATGTAAGCAAGAACAAGTATGGAAGGCAATATTAAAGTGCTAGCAATGGGTTCTCCGGGTGGGGAAATTATGGATTTTCTCCTTTTCTTTTTTCCATCCTTTCATTTTCATTTTTTTTAAATCCTCATCCAAGGACATTTTTTCCATTGATTTTTAGAGAGAGGGGAAGGGAGAGGGAGAGAAAGAGAGAAACACTGATGTGAGAGAGACACATCAATTGGTTGCCTCCCGCATGCCCAGGGCCTGGAGCCTGCAATCAAAGTATGTGCCCTTGACCGGAATCACACCCTTTAGTCCACAGGCTGACATTCTATCCACTGAGCCAAACTGGCTAGGGCTTTTTTTTGTTTATTTGTACTTTATAATTTTTTCACTATGCGTCTAGATTATTTGATTGTTTAAAAAGTAATAAAAGATTATAAATTACCCAAATAAAAGAAGGCATACAGGTGGTAGAAGTTGGCTATATTGATGTGACTATGTCAAGGGAATGCAGATACCTTTTCTTAACTACCAAGTTTTTACCCTGAGCTTCGCTGCTTATCTCAACCCTGTACTTGGTTCTCTTCTCTGTTTCCTCATTACTGATGGGAAGTTATGCTCATCTTCATGACATTTCATCTTAGTCCAGGTGGGAGGACAGTTGACCATGCTTTGTAGGCCAGTCCCCAAAGCTGTATTTACGTTTCATGCTTGATTCTGTTCTGTCTTCTGCCTTCACATTTTCTGATCTGCCTTCTGAAGCTGGCTTTAAGACATGGGTGTTGGGAAAGGCTAGGAGGTGGTGGATGCTGGGAGACAGGACAGGAGCAGAGAGACTGGGACATGGACTTCATAAAGCAGGTGTAGTCCCTCCTCCAATCCTGAAAGCATAAAAACATGTCTTTGCTCCCCTGCCAACCTCTCCACCTCTACTTTGGAAGAAGAATTATGACATATTTCAAAATGATTTTAGACCTGCTTTGGAACCATTGTCTGTTCTAAAGTTAATTATAATGGAAATACTTTAGTTATAAAGGCCTCTAGACAGGCTTGTGTAAAGCAAGCAGTTAAAGGAACAAAACATTACAAATTGTGCAGGAAGAGATGTTTGAGGGATCAGTGGAGGTGGGGTGTGAGTGGCGAGGCATGGGGAAGGGGTTGAGAGGAGGCAACTTCCATGGTTAAAGAAACCATTTCTACAAACTTGGTGATTGTGAAAGCTCTGACCTCTGGATGACAGATGGTGAGAGTAACTCCTGTTTTTCGTGCTCATTTACTCATCACACTGAATATCCTGCTGGAGAGATTTGGCATTGCAGTCTCATATCATCTTGCATAGGAAATGCTTGGTGCCCCAGATTCTAGAATTTCTTGTATGGCACTTCCCTAAAAAGAAGGTATAACTGAATTAGCAGGCAACTGGGTGTCTAAGGGATTCATTCAAACCCATTTAGTGTACTTGCCACTACAGAGGGACAGGAGAATTCATTACAATGCCTTTCTCTTAAGGATCCTAAGTTTTCCATAGCAGAATAAAGATGATCCAACTGCCAAGATTGGTATTGGTAGGTGAGTTTTGTTTTTGTCTGTGATGGATTCAAGTTCGTTCCTGTGAATATTTACCTACTGCCTGTTGTAACAAAACAATGCATATTGACCAGAACTTGTTGAAGCACAGGAGAACTGACCTCAAGTTCGGTCTTTGGCCTGATTTTGAGTAGCACCAAGCTTTAACTAATGTACTATAAGGCCACAGTGCAGGTTTTGCCAGGGTGTGTTCAAAAGAAGCATTTCTGTGTGATTATTTGGTGTTTTGTTTATTGGAGTTTCTAGTCTTGAATGCAGCCCATGTGGCAGATCCTCCAATATGAGTGTCTTCCTAAAGTTAGTCATAGGATGGAGCAGAGAATCCAAGGTCTCTTGACTCCTGGCTCCACATGGGACATGAGATTAGTCTCAGAGTTTTCCTCCTTTGCCAAGTGGTAGTAATGTCTACCATGATCAAGGGTTAAATGCAAGTCTAGGCAATAATGTAAAAAAGTTTTTGAAATTAAAATCAAATGCAAAGTGAACATAGTAATGAGTGAACAGACATTTTTTTGAACTCTTGTATTACACCTTGGCTTTTACTAGGTCCAATGAGGTTTGCCATATATTAGTATGTCAAAGAAGATAAGAGGAAAGAAAAGTGACATTGCCAATAAGTGGGCAGACACTATGCACTGTGTTATTAACGGTTAAACTGTGTGGTCTAGGTAAGTGCTATTGGCCACAATTCCCCTCATTGCATGCTGTACCCCATTCAAATTTGGTCTGTTCATTAATCAGACTTTTCTCATCTGGGCCATTCTGCCCCTCACAATATTCTTTTCCCATTTCTGCCTTCTAAAACCGTATTTTTTAAGGTGTGGTCTCCTCTGATTACCCCAGCTGGATGTGCTCTCTCTGGCAGACTTTTTCTGAAAAGGGTCAGATCATATATATTTTGGCTCTGTGGCTACATGGTCTCTGTCCCATGTACTCAACTCTGTGTCAAACAGCCATAGACGACACATACATGAGTGGGTGTGACCATGTTCCAATCAAATTCAATGTACAGAAGTAGGCTGCCTGCTGGATTTGGCCTGCAGGCTGTAGTCAACCCCTAGCATATGTCATTGTCAGCTATGTAGCTCTATTGGTTCTGTGCACATTTAATTTTTCCTGCCAGTTTGTGGTTTTCTTAAGGGGAGAGTCCAGGCCTTTTTGTTCTTTGTAATGCCCTGTTGTATAGGTAGGAGGGTGTTTAGTTGATGCTTGGCAAATAAGTGAACAGTGGTCAAATGTTGGCTGGTTTCTGGAGTTGGCAACCTTAGTGTCTTTCAGCCACGTGGTGTTTTGCCCCCTCACTCGCCCCTCCGGAAAGGGAGAGGAGAGGCCCTCTGAGCTTTGTGACCATCTCGCTTCTGTCTTCCTCAGCCAGCCTTCCACTACTTTGAGCAACTACTATTTACAACTGAAATGATTATTTATACAGTGTTGGAGACTGTTTACTCATGTCGAACTAACATTAGGTTTCTTTAAATGTGCTATTAAAATGAAGGAGAGTGACCATTTGTACCTTCAGAAGCATAGCAGCTGGGGGTTATGACCCTTCAAGTTATTTCCAAAGGCCCAGGGATTGGGGTTTTCCTAGTTTATGCGTTACAAGGCAGTACTTTGTACACTGGGATAGGAAAAGAAAATGAAAAAAAATCAAACAAAAAACTTTATTACATCTCAATAATCATTTTGCAACACTAAACAGGTATGAATTTGGACACCTGCAAGTTGAAAATTTAATTATAGACATAATTTTCAATTTTTAGAAGATGTGTAATATATAAGGACAGTTTTCACATTTAGAAGAATAGTATCTTGCCCTAACCTGTTTGGCTCAGTGGATAGAGCGTTGGTCTGTGGGCCGAAGGGTCCCGGGTTCAATTCCTGGCAAAGGCACATGCCTCAGTTGTAGGCTCCTCCCTAGCCTGAGCCCTGGTCAGGGCGCGTTCAGGAGGTAACCAATCGATGTGTTTCTCTCACATCAACATTTCCCTCTTTCTTCCACTCTCTCTAAAATCAGTGGGAAAATATCCTCGGGTGAGGATTAAACAAACAAACAAACAAAAAACCCACAAAAAAACAAACAAACAAGAATAAAAAATGCTTTTCAGTTCCAGATAATAAACATTCTTTTTTTCTTTCCGTAGGGTAATTTTATTTTTGCTAAAGTAGCTATTTGTTTTCCCCCCCTGCTTGAGCCCTTCATTGTAGAAGTGAACCTTTAGGGGTCCTGAATTCAGTAGGGGAGAATGTACATACAAACTGGTGAGTGAAGTAGTGCTTTAAATTTCACTGGAAGTGAGGCAGATGAGGACCTTGGAAAAGGAAGGTTATTATTTCCTTTGTGGAAACTTTTATCTTTGTTTTCTAAGTGACTGGTAAAAACAATAGTTTGCTGTGGAGTTTCAATAATCAAATAAAAGGAAATAGCATGCAAGTGACGGCAGCTGGTTGGCAGGGACAGGGCTGGCTCTTTGGAAGGTGAAATTTACCAAAGTCACGTTAACTATCTCCTGGTGCAGGGGTGGGAAGACCTCTTCTATAAAGGGCCCGATAAATATTTTAGACTCCATGGCCACGCAGTCTCTGTTGCAGCTGCTGCCGTAGTGCGAAAGCAGTCACAGGCAGCACACAAGTGTGACTGCATGCCAATAAAGCTTTATTTGAACTTTCATATGTTCCAACTATTGTTATACATATAATGTGTTCCATTTATTTAAAAATGTAAAAACCGCCCTGGCTGGTTTGGCTCAGTGGATAGAGCATTGGCCTGTGGACTGAAGGGTCCCGGATTCAATTCCGGTCAAGGGCACATGTCTGGATTGTGGCTCCATCCCCAGTAGGCTTGCAGGAGGTAGCCGATCAATGATTCTCTCTCATCGATATTTCTATCTCTCTCCCTCTCCCTTCCTCTCTGAAATCAATAAAAAATATATATCTATAATAATAAAAGCATAATATGCTAATTAGACCGGATATGTAAAAACCATTCTTAGTTTGCTGACTGTATAAAAACAGGTAGTAGGTGGCATTTGGCTGCAGCCATTATTTGCAGACCCCTACCCTTCCTGGTGGGTCAGCAAGGTGATTTCTTGAGGTTGAGGGAGGGTATAGTGTTGAACACATTGCATATCTTGTACTTTTTAGTTTACCTTTTAGTCTGATTATGATTGGTTAACACAGACTTGTGAAGAAAATTCCTGGTGGGTTGTGGACCACTGTAGGAGTCCTTGCACCACGAATACAAAGTTGAGTGGTACTTGGTAGCTCATCTGGTGTAAGATGGGATTGGACTAAATGACTTTAAAGGTTTCATGTATATTTTAACATTTTAGGCCCTATATCACTTGGATATTTGCTGATGATAATTCTTGCAAATTACCTTCCTAAAAATTATCTAAATATTTATTGAGAAACAAATATGCCCTACCTGTACAGGGCTTGATGATGGTGGGGGCTATATGCATGGAGGTGGATGGTAGGGTAGTCAGAACACAAAAATGTACATTTTAGTATTCCAAATGAAAATTTTTCTAGATTGTGAAAAAGAGAAAAATAACCTTTCTTGTATTTATAAAAACAATATATTGCAATTATACATTTAAAAATATTTTTAAAAATAAAAAAATTATTCATTCATGCAACACATATTTCTTGAGTACCTACTGTGAGTCAGGTACTGGTCTGGCATTGAGCACCAAATGGTCTTTATAAAGCTTAATTTTTTTTCTTAATAACATTTTTCAAAAATATTTTTTAAAATACATTTTTATTGATTTCAGAGAGGAAGGGAGAGGGAGAGAGAGAGAGAGAGAAACATCAATGATGAGAAAATCATTGATTGGCTGCCTCCTGCAAGCCCCCTACTGGGGATAGAGCCTACAACCCGGGCATGTGCCCTTGACCGGAATTGAACCCAGGACCCTTCAGTCCACAGGCCGATGCTCTGTCCACTGAGCCAAACCGGCTAGGGCAGGGGTGGGCAAACTTTTTGACTCGAGGGCCACAATGGGTTCTTAAACTGGACCGGAGGGCCGGAACAAAAGCATGGATGGAGTGTTTGTGTGAACTAATATAAATTCAAAGTAAACATCATTACATAAAAGGGTACGGTCTTTTTTTTTGTTTTTTAGTTTTATTCATTTCAAACGGCCGGATCTGGCCCGCGGGCTGTAGTTTGCCCACGGCTGGGCTAGGGGCTATAAAACTTATTTTTAAAACTTATTTTTACTTTTTTAAACATAAAGCGTACATTCTAATGGGAATCTTTTGGTGAAGGTGATGGGTTGGTAGTTTTATTTGTGCTTTTCACAAAAGGTCTGCTTACTCACTACTTGTTTTCATATTGTTTTGTTTCAGTTATCTCTTGGCAAATCTCTGAGTAATGTTTTTGAGTAATCAGAGGAAATTTTACCGTAGGTCACACAGGTTTTTGTTGACGCTCCCAGTCTCCTAAGGTTTGTTAATCATTGAACATAATTCTAATTCCTCACTGACAGAAAATGAATTCGCTCTTTTTAGTTATAATAACCAATTTAAAAAGCACTTCAATCTACTTAAAACTATAGGCCAATCAAGTAGGTCCTTTAGAAAATTACTGTCACATTCTCAAAGGAACTTTTTATCCATACTATCAGCCTTCTAAGCAATACTAGTGAATTTAGGTTTGAATTACACAATACTGTCTATAAAATATTCCATGTGTATTTATTTAGCAAATACTAAAAAATTCACAGGCAAAATAAAAGCAACTGAAAATACTTAATACCTGTTAAAGCTGTCTCACGGCTTTACCTGGATGCCACAATTTTTGTTTTTTATAAGAGGATGGCATTCTTGGACTTTACAACTAGAAAAAATACCATTCCAATAATATTATGACAATAACAACCATAACCCAAGGATAGTGAAAGCTGTCACTCCTCATCACTCTCCCCAGACCACTCCCCATTCTGCTCAACTGCTGTTCAGAGTGGTCACCACTTCATTTTTCTAAAAAAATAAAGTCAAATCTGGCCTTGACCTTTCACACATTTATTTGCTGCTTTTGGGGATTCCCCTCATTCTAACCCTACCCTCTAGTTAATTTCTGATGTCTGACCTTGAAAGTCCATCCCCTCTTCACTGAAGCATTCCCTGACCTTCCTGGGGATGGATGTTCCCTTGTTATACACCCTGTAGCATCCCCTATTTTTTCATAGCCACTGTAATTAATTATTTATGTCATCTAACGGTAGGCCATATGAATGTAGAGACTGTATTGCCTATCACTCCACCTCAGCACTTGGTATAAATGGGTGTCATCCCAGAGCCTCCCTCCTAGGCATCTCAGTCAGAGAAGTATCAGTATAAGCTACTACTCATGTGATTTAGTGAGAAATCTTGATGCTTCCTCTTCCTGTGGTTCTGTGTGTCTTTTGTGGGTTTCAAACTTTCATGGCCTAAATATTTAATTATAATGTTAGCTGACTAGTTCGTTCAATTACTCTTTTAAAAAAATATTTTTATTGATTTCAGAGAGGAAGGGAGAGGGAGAGAGATACAGAAACATCAATGATGAGAGAAAATCATTGATCGGCTCCCTCCTGCCCATCTCCTACTGGGGATTGAGCCCGAAACCTGAGCATGTGTCCTTGACTGGAATCAAACCCTGACCCTTCAGTCCGCAGGCCGATGCTCTATCCACTGAGCCAAACCAGCTGGGGCTCAATTACTCTGAGGAAATGTTGGAACTTTTCAGAACATTTAATAGCACAGAATGAATAGGGTCAGGATATTTGGAACCCAGACCTCCTTGGAAAAATCAGGGCATGTAATAAGTACATATTTGTCTTTAAAGATGAGTGGCACGGGAAAATACATATGCATGAAATAACTAGTATGCAACCAATGACAGTGTTTGTCTATCTGTCTGTATACCAGTCTGATATTCCCCCCAATATCTCATTGATATTGTACAAGGCCATTAAGTTCAGAAGAGGAGTTCAGGACAGGAATTGATGTGAGAAAGCAGCTTCATGGAGTAGCTGGGGTTTGAGTGGGCCTATAAGACATAGCCACATTTCAGTAGCTAGAGAAAAAGTTCCAGCCATTGGATGTCATAAGCCCTCTATCTAAACTTCAAGCTCAAATCTATCTTTTGGGTTCCAGACCCTTAAATCCATTAGTGCATTAGACACGTCCACTTGTGTGTCCCACCGTCACCTCAAAGGCAACATGTCCAAAGTGAATTCATTTTCTCACCCTCAAAATTGCTTCTCTTCCATTGTGTTGGAACTAGTAAATGTTACTCAAGCTGGGACCTCACTCATCATGTCTTCCTCACCCATCACATTCAATCTTTCTTCAAGTCCTCTTAGCCCCACCTCCAGAATTTTCCCACAACCTCTCTCTCCACACTCCCTTGTCTAGGTCACCATCCTCTTGCTCTGGCTCCTGCAATAGTCTTCTAAGCGATCTTCCTCCTTGTAGGTGGCCTGTTCTCTGATTCATGCTGTGGCCAGTGATTTTCTTAAAAGACAAATGTCTTAATATCATGTTATCTGCTTTAAAGCTTCTCATAAAGTAAAAATGCCTTATCTGAACATACAAGGCCCTCTTGATCCCTGCCCAACCTCAGCCATGCTGAACTTCTTACAGGTCCTCCCACATAGTGCATTCTCTCCAACTTCCGCAATGCTGTTCCTTCTGCCTGAATTACTTGACTCTTCAGTTGGTGATCCTTCCCTCCTCCAATGCACAGGCCTGGAAGACTTTCTGTGAACCTCAGTACTCTGAAATCCAGGGAGTAAGGTGACTCTAAACCTCAGCAAGTCAAGCCTTCATTGACATTTTTCCTCTGCTTGGTGGGTGAGAATGTGGAACTTATGGCTTCAGTTTCCTTGTGTGCCTGGTTTCTTCTGGCACCTGTCCTCACACCTGCTTTCTGGCCTGCCAGTGTGTCTGATCTAGGAGACGTGGGGAGGATTTGAGGGGGGTCAGCAGTGCTTTAGCAGGAAGGACAACACAGGGAGGCCCAGGAGCCGTGGGCTTGCCTGACTCCTGGCCCCATGCGCCCCCCCGCCCCGCCCCCCTCCCAAACACACTCACACAGAAGCATGAGCAGCTGGTCAGCATGTGGGCTGGGAAGAATGGGGCTGGGCTGGGGACTAGGGATTAAGGCAGCCCTCATAGCAGCAACTGTGACACAGGGAGCACCTGGCCCTCCTGGAAGTCCTAGGACTCTTTGACCTCATTCCTGCATTTCCGGGATTTTCTGAATTATAGCTAAAGTAAAGGAGACAGAGCTCTAGGAATCAACCATTGATTTCCTGAGATTGACTTCTTTTCAGCTGAGGAGATTCTCTGAATGATTCCTGGAAATTGGAGCCAGCTCTGGCGTCCTTGCAAAGCCTCGTGACTAACCCCTTTCCAGTGTGCCTTGGGACTTGCACTCTGTGAGCCCTGATAAGGGGCCCATCCCAGGAGCTGGGTCTCAGCCATAGTCTAACACAGCGGTTCTCAACCTGTGGGTCGCGACCCCTTTGGCGGTCGAACGACCCTTTCACAGGGGTCGTCTAAGACCATCCTGCATATCAGATATTTACATTATGATTCATAACAGTAGCAACATTACAGTTATGAAGTAGCAATGAAAATAATTTTATGGTTGGGTCACAACATGAGGAACTGTATTTAAAGGGCCAGAAGGTTGAGAACCACTGCGTTAACCGAAGAAAAGGAATGTGAGGGGATGAGGAGTGTAACTACAATACAGGACAGAAAAAAGTAACTCCATAATTCAATTGTTAGAATTATTATGAAGGAACTGTCTTTTGAATTGTTTTTAAGCAAAGGAGTCATAAAACTTTTATGTGACCATTTTTCTTTGCATTTGAAGTTTATATGCCAAAAGTTCTTCATAAATCTTCATTAAGATGTCAGAATTCCTTGTGAAGCCTCTCTTCATTTGCATTCCCTTGTACAGTTATTAACAAAAGACTCTTTATATTCCCACCCAGCCTGATTTCAGTCATGAACTCCATTTTCCTTTTATTATTTCATAGAATCTGGTTACTTGACTGAACTTAGTGAATCATTTCTTGAGGACTTGGTGGGAAGCAGAGAATGGTAGTGATGAGGGCAGTGTGTGAGCCCTGGGTGAGTGGGGACTAAGAGGGGTAAGTCACCCGTGACACCACTCACTCCTCAGAGTAGGAAGAACCAAATTATTACCTCAGAGTTTCTTCTTGTCAAGTTTTAAAAATTGTTGGCCAGAGTTAATATTTTTTGCAGTTTGAAAATAGATTTCTGCAGTTGAAACATATAATTGGATGAAGCCTGGTTATTATTATTATTAATTAGGCTTCTCTCATAAATTATTTGAGCATCAGCTTGGTCAATTTAAACAGTGATGACAGTATGAGCTATGTAAGGGGTTTAGGGACCATTTAAAAATTGTGCCATGGTAATGATCAATCACAGGGGTTTAAGTTCCTGTTCATATCTTGTGCTTTATTCATTTGAGGCCTGTGAGATTGAGTGGGGATGTCCCCAAGCATTTAGGAGCCTGTGTCTGCTGGGATTTCAGAGTTGCTCAGCACTCAGAGTGAAATGAGGGAGGGAGGGTTACTGCTACTGAACACCTCTTCCCATCCCAGGTTTTCTCATCTCATATTGCCTCCATTCCAGATCCTCGGCTCATTCCTAAGTAGTTGTTAGCAAAAGTATATGTGAATGCTCATTCAAGAATATAAAACATTTAAAAATACTCTTTTACACTGTGACTTTGGAATGAAAAATTCTAACTGAACTTGGCCTTGTGTTTTCCTAACATGCCTTCTGAACCCCACATAGATACATTTCCTTCTGTGGGAAACTTAAAAAAATTCCCCCCCCCTCATTTTCCCACCAGCAGTATTTGAATGCCTACAAAAAGCATATTGATAGTTTTTCTAGCGGGGCCTGGTTGTGGCTATTAGTGATGAATGTGAAGATTAGATGTGGTTCAGGCTCAGAAGGAGTTGAAAATGTGGCAGAAATAAGACCTACCCCAGCCATGAGTGTAAGTCTCTGTGGATTAATGTAACTGGAGTTATAATGTACCCCACTGCTCACATCTTGCTTAGTTTACATTGAATTCTTTCTGTGTGAAGGGATACACTCTATACCATATGAATCTATGGCTGCTTACTTGCTACAGTACTGCCTTTAGAATTGTTTGCTGTGTTATAAACATGCACATCTATTTCTCAAGTAAACTAGAAGATCCCTAAAAGGTATGCAAGGAACAATATTTTGTAAATTTTTGTTTCATATCCTAAGTCATGCTTCCTTGTTAACAGTGACATGATAGGATGAAGAATTGAAGGTTGGTTTGGGGGTATTTGAGCTGGTTGTTACCTAGAGAAGAATTAGTTAGTAACTACGGGGAAGTTATTGGGGGAGGACTGACCTTGCAGTTTCAAGTAAAGGAGAGCCATGCCTGCTCATTTTTGGGTTGCTTTTTTGAAATATGGCCACCTCTTAAAATTTATATATTTTTCAGTTAAGAAATGTTGATTAATTAGAACCTGAGCATGGCTCTGTGCTTTACTGAGATAATGTGATTTTTAAAAATTAAGACATTATTTTTCTCTCAAATCTGCAATTTTGACAGAGTGTGGTAGGGACAGTGGATCTCTGCTTCAAACAGTGTCCGTTGGAGAGGCAGCTCATTTCCATAGATAGCAAGTTGGTATTGGCTGTTGGATTGGTGCATCAGTTTCCTTCCTGTGAGTTTCTCTGTGGACTGCTTGAGCTTCCTTATGGCATGGTGGCAGGGTTCCAAGCATGAGCATTCCAAGAGACAGAAGGTGGAAACTGTTAGTTTGTTAAGACTTAAGCCCAGAAACTGGTACCGTTCTAATGGTCAAGCAGTTGATAATGTGAATTTTGAATAGGAAATTATATGTGAACACCATTTAATGCTTACCCCCACTTACCCCCACCCATGGCTCCTACTTTGGGGAAGGGGAAGGTGGTTTTATTCCGATTGAAGAGTAAAGGAAGGTGCCAAGTCCATGAGGTACTGTTAATGCTTATTATAAGGTCTGTTTTACTATTCCCATTCAACTGAATGGAGTGTCAGGGACAGAAGATTGGATCCCAGCTTAAGCTTCTTGGAGGGATGAGGAGGGCACACTTGTGTTAGTTTCGGGGTGAGGAAGTTGACAGGCTTCTTTTCCCTGTGATTTTATTAGCTGAGCTATTGCTTACATAATACTTACAATGTACCAGATACTACAGATATTATCCTATATAATAAAGAGGTAATATGCAAATTAACCCTCACGCCCTCACAAAGATGGCTGCCTATGACCAGGCTGGCAGGGGGGTTAGTGAGGGATGACCAAACGACTGAACAAGTGGGCTGTGTGGGGTGACCAGGCCTGCAGGGGGGTTAGTGAGGGATGACCAAACGACTGAACAAGTGGGCTGTGTGGGGTGACCAGGCCTGCAGGGGGGTTAGTGAGGGATGACCAAACGACTGAACAAGTGGGCTGTGTGGGGTGACCAGGCCTGCAGGGGGGTTAGTGAGGGATGACCAAACGACTGAACAAGAGGCTGTGTGGGGCAATCAGGCTGACGCGGGGGGCAGTAAGGGGTGACCAGGCCAGCGGGGGGGCAGTTAGGGGTGACCAGGCAGGCAGGTAGGTGAGCAATTAGGAGCCAGGGGTCCCGGATTGGAGAGGGTGCAGGCTGGGCTGAGGAGACCCCTCCACCCCGTGCATGAATTTCATGCACCAGGCCTCTATTCTCAATTATATTTCCACAAGAGACTGTTACTGGTAGAATCTTAAAGTACTGCTGCTGTTGAAGAGGTTATTATTGATAATCCCTTGCCTGGTTTTATTACTCTGTATAATTAATACATTGCTGCCATTCAAAGGTAATTCTAAAGATATTCTGAAATTCTTACATTTTTGATGTTTTTGAACACATCCTTAAATCCTTCCTCATATTATTTTAGTTTCTCTTAAGACTAGAATAAATATTTTCTTACTGCTTTTTACTTTTAAGTTAAAAAAATCTGATTTAGTGAGAATCCACATATTTTAGTTTGGGATATTACCACACTGCCAGAGTTGATTAAGTCTTATTTCCACTCAACACCATTTAATAGTATATCGAGTATAATGAGCACCAGTGTGGGATTGCCCCTTCTTTTTAGTTGAGGTCAGTTGGCAGCCAGCATGCACTGTTCCTTTATTTTGCAAAGGTTTTGCTTGGGCAGAGACTCCTCTTTTAACCAAATCCTGCTTTTCATCTGTTTTTAATGGCAATAGAGCACATTTCCCAGCCATTTGTAAACAGTGCCTGTCTGGCAGGATTTCCTGGACACAGAGCCTTGACAACCATTACCAGCCAACTTTTTTTTGAACTTCAGTGATTAACCTGGTTATTTGTTCTGCATTTTCTGCCATGGGAACCAATAAAGCTTATCTTTTTGAATTTAGCAAAAGGTCCAAGGAATAAGCCATTTTCTAATTAGGCCCTTTGTTTTCCCCAGCATATTAATTTGATGAATCCAGCTATTAATCTGTAAGTCAGTACTATGCAGAGTGATGTTAATTTCTGAACAATGTTCCTATGGTAGACCTTGGTCATTGCAATCTTGGAATCCTTACCTTATAGACTGACATAATCCAAATATGGCAGGAACACTGGCCTATGATTAAAATTTGGTTGGTTAACTAAAGATAATTTTGCAGTGCAAATATCATTAATATGCTCTTTTTTATTAATATGCTCTTAAGCACAATAATTTTAAAAATCCATATGTAATGAGTCATCCTCAATAATAAGGCAATCATTTTTTTTTTTTATTTTACGTCTATAAAAATAAGTAAAAGATAAAACGTGGTTGCTGACACTGGTTGCCTGTGGATTGTGCCAGTCCTCTAGGGGAACAACGTCCCCGAATAATGGAAGACTGGGGAGGTCAACTGGGCCAGCACCCAGAACAATGATGCTCGTGCCCAGTCACATTCTCTTCTCCTCCGTGGGTTGAGATGCTCTGTGAGATGTGTGTGATTCGAGTGCTTCCTGCTGTCACTTAGGAATGTGCACAGTGAAGCAGAAGACAAATTAACAAAGAAGTTAGATTAGATGGTCTCAAAGTTTTCCTTTTTTTTTTTTAGCATTCTAAGTGTGAAAGGGAATGATGTATTTACCTTTTTGTCTTCCAGGAATAAGCTTTTTGATCATAATGCAAATGATAGAAAAGAGGTGCTCTGATTTAAAAAGTTATATTTGAAGCCCTCACCGGGTAGCTCAGTTGGTTGCACTCTTTTCCCAATGTGCCAAGGTTGTGGGTTCGATTCCCGGTCTGGGCATATACAGGAAGCAACCAGTGAGTTCTAAAATAGGTGGAACAACAAATCAAAGTCAGTCTCTCTCTCTCTGTCTGTCTCTGTCTGTCTCTCTCTCTCTCTTCCCTGCTTCCTCTTGTATTTGATAACAGATTTTCAGAAGCACAGCCTTCCTGGTAAGTGATGAATGTCTACACTTTGCTGGATATTATTAATAAAACCATTATTCAGTGAAGTGAGCCTGCCCTGAAGAAAGCTGCAAATCTAGTCTTCTCTGTAGCCTGCCTGAGGGTTTGATGTGATATAAGCAGCTGGCGGAACATAGGAGTTCTGTTGGGAAAAATTACTCACATATTGTAGGATGCAGTATGATTTATTGCCTTTGTAATCAATGACCAGACCACTGCTATAGGTATTTGGGATGTATTCTGGGTGAGTACTAAGAATCCTGATATCTTAATTATCAGTATATTTACTTAGTTACACAAAACTTGATGAGAACGGGGAGGCTGATCTATAGTTGGATCATCTTTGCAGGGCTCTTTTTTGAAAATTATAATATTTTGGTCTATGCTTAGAAGTGTTACTGTTAATCCTTATAGAAAACTCTGTTTCAATATGTTTTTCCCACAAGGGCTCAAAAGTTAAGTATGAAAATGCAATGACTCCTGGCTTTGATACTGATAAGTGTCATGAAAATGTCAAGAAATTTATCAACGTTTTATTCGTTTTTGCTTCCATTAATTAAAAACGCATTTCAACAAGTAAGCCAACTTTTTGTATGTACAAAACTACGTGGACCATATAGGCAAAGTTTCGCCAAGCCTCACTCCTTTCAGCCCCACACTGAGAGGTCAGACTACCACTTCAGGTCACAATGGTAAAAAAATATCACCTATACAGTATTTATTTTGCTAAAAATAAAATTGCTGGATGTTTCAACCTCTAGCAGTTTTCCCCTTTCAGATGAGTTTTATCTCCTTGAAGAAGCCTGGGAAGAAAGCCTGCCAATTGGAAAATAAGACAGGAGTTCATTTAAATGCACATTTTAGTAAAGCATCACTGTAGCACAAAGGCCCTAGCTAAAATCATGTGCTACTTTTCTTGAAGTGCAGCCCAACTTCAGATGCTATAATGGCTGTCAACTACTTTTCTCCGAGTTGTAGCTAAGTATTGAGTCACATTCTTTAGTGACAGGGGAGTGCTTCCCCCTTTCTCCCCTCCCTTCTCTGTCTCTCTTCTAAAACCTCATCAACCTTCCTGCTGTGATTGGACCTAAGCATGTTAATTTCAAGTAGTGAGCTGGCCTGGACAGCCAGGGAGACAAGAGCCTGTGGATATCACTATGGATGGGTGCTGAGAATTAAGCAGGAGGCGACCTGCACAGTAAGCAGAGCACAGGGGCAGGGGACCCATCGACTTGCTTTTGTTTAAAAAGTGATGTCTTTTGCTCTGCACAGAGCCCATGGGGAAATTCTTGAACTTGACCAAGCTTAATTCTTTATAATATTTATTTTCTTTTAATTTTGGATTCAGATTCTTAAGATTCTAAGTAAATTATTTTTCTTCCAAGGGACACTAACAAGAAGATTAAGGGAAATTTCAGGAGTGCTTGGTTTTGGTGCCAGGCAGACCTACCTAGGTCCAAATTCCTACACTACTTATGAGTTAGGCAAATCTCTTAAACTTTTAAATCTCAGTTTCCTCATTCATAAAATGGGGATAATTTCTCTTTTCAGGATTATTGTATTAAATGAGATAATGATTCAAGTAAAATTCTTGAGGTTCTGTAAGAGACCAACAGCTGGCTGGTAGCTGGTATCAATAGCTTCAAGAAAGTGATCTCCTGTTGTATTATTGACTTTGACATTGTGCTGTGAATTTTGCATTGTTTGCTCCTAATTTGACCTACCAGTGGGGAGAATGTTTCTTTATGGCTCTTCTGGTCCACTATAGGCACTGTCACATGATCAGGGTCCATCACTCTCTACCTGAGATGGACCAATAACACCAACCTGAAGGCAAACACTCTTGAATACAGATGCTTATTATTTTCAGTTAAACAGGTATAGGAAAATCTGTATCTACAGTAACATTGATAAGGGTGGAGTTTATTTTTTTTT
>NW_005356635.1:5840683-5843235 GCF_000412655.1 Myotis brandtii
GAGAGAGAGAGAGGGGAGAGAGAGAGAAAGAAAGAAAGAAAGAAAGAAAGAAAGAAAGAAAGAAAGAAAGAAAGGAAGAAAGAAAAAGAAAGAAACAACAGTGAGATAGAACTATTGATCGGCTGCCTCCTACACTCCTACACGCCCTCTACTGGGGATCGAGCCCACAACCAGGGCATGTGCCCTGACTAGAATCGAGCCATGACCTCCTGGTTCACAGGTCACTGCTGAGCCACACCAGCCTGGCAAGGAGAGCTTATTTCTTTAGGAAAAATAATCACTCACTTTTCAAAAAGATTCGCATCAAAATTATTTTTCACAGGGAGCTTTCTCTGTGCATTTAAACTGTAATTAAAACAAACCCAATGAGCCCTGGCTGGTGTGGCTCAGTGGTTGAGGGTCAACGCATGCACCAAGAGGTTGCCGGATCAATTCTTAATCGGGCATAAGGGCAGGGGTGAGGTGAGGGGTGTTGTGGGCTCAGTCCCAGTTGGGAGGGAGTGCAGAAGACAGCTGATCCATGTTTCGATCTTTCTATCCCTTTCCCTTCTTCTCTCTCTAAAATCAATAAAAACATTTAAAAACAACAACAAACCAAATGAAAAAGGATTTCAACGTAAACTTTCAATGGCACAAAGTAAAGTGCATTTGTGTCCAATGTTGGACTCCTTTTCTTTCAAGCATTTTTGTAGGGCTGTCCACACCTGTTCCCATCACTTACTTACTGTTTTATATTTTAAACTTAGCTTTAGAATGCTTATGCTGATGTTCATGAGTATATTTTCAAATGCTGTTTTAGTTTTGCTCTCTCATTCACAGTGGATTCTTGAAGCATGAGGAATTTTAGGAAGTGGCATGAGTAGGAGTCATTGTTGTCAGCTGCCACAGAGGGAATGTCACTGAGTCTTTTTGATCCCCTTTTTCCTCATTAGTAAAATACTTATATTGGCATTGCTTACCTAACAGTTATTGTGAAGCCCGATAATAATAATAACAAACATTTATGAACAGTTATTATGTGCCAGGAAACTATGCTAAGAGCTTTACATGCCTTAGTAACTTTAATTTCAAGATAACTCTATGGGCCTGATACTTTTGTCCTAATAAAAATAATGGTAGCTAACAGTTATTGATAGCTTTCTACCTGCGAGCCTGCCAGGGACTTTGTATGCGATAGGTGTTGGAAAACCAAGGCACACACAGATTCAATAACTTGCTCAAGTTTATACGTAAGTAGTAAGGGCAGGAGCTAGGATTGGAAGATTAGTACACAGTCTGATTCCAGACCTCTTTTTTTGACATTAATTTTTCCCACAGTTTTAAGATATAATTGACATCATTGAGTTGAAGGTGTACAACATAATGATTTGATATATGTAAATATTGATATATGTCACCACATAATTAAAACATTTGTTTCTTGTAATGAGAACTTTTAAGAACTACTCTCAGCAACTTTGACTTAACAGTCTTGTTAACTATAGTCACTGTGCTGGACATGGCATCCCAGAACTTATCACTGAAGTTTTTTTTGACCACCTTTCCCCACCCCCACCCTCTCCTTAACTGTTAGTCACTGGTCTCTCCATTTTACAAATAAAGAAACTGAGAAATAGAGGCTGAGTACCTTGTCTAAGGCCATACATCTAGTGAGTGGCAGAGGTGGTGTTCAGACCAGGTTCTTTGTGACCCTCTGTCCACAGTGTTGCCTGTTGTGCAGTATGACCTTGGAGGCTGAGGCTATGGGATTAGGTCCCACTCTGAGAGCTTTTTGCTTTCTGCTGTCATACCAGCAGAAAAATGCACATTAGGGGCAGGTCCCCCTTGAAGGCCCACTGCACTAGAGCTGTTGCTTGTTTATTCAAATCTACAATTTCTTCTTCCCAAGGTCAGAGAATGACAGAGAAATGGGCTCTCCTTTTTAAAGTTATTACGAGTGCTGACCCAGCAGCAGGTTGCGGAGTGATTTTCCTGGGAGAGTGTGGTGCTAGAGCTTGACTGGGGTCTAGCAGTGCTGTTGGAAGTGCCAGAGCTGATTCCTCAAGGGAGAGTGGTCCAGAAGAAAACAAATGAATTCCCAGAGGCCCTTGTATTATCAGTGGCAGTGTCTTAGAGAGCAGGAATATGATGGCTCATCTTTGGGAAAAGTCCCAACTTTGAGGATTTTTCTTAGGACACTTACCATCCCTTATTTTTATAACTGGAGGAGAGAGGAATATGTGCCATTTTGCTTTACTTATAAAGAATCAGAATTTTCAAGTCCAATGGAGTCTCCTCATGCTCTACCAATTTATGGAGAACTTTGAAAAATAATTGGGAAGAAATTCTTCTGCAATTTATTTTGCTAACTTGAGACCAGAAAGACTTGGGAAGGATTTTATTGTTCTTTTTTTTTTTTTAAATTAACCTTTATTGTTCAGATTATTACAGTTGTTCCTCATTTTCCCCCCATAGCTCCCCTCCACCCGGTTCCCACCCCACACTCCGCCCTCACCCCCCACCCCCCCACTGTCCTCATCCATAGGTGCACGATTTTTGTTCAGTCTCTTCCC
>NW_005356635.1:5844980-5853783 GCF_000412655.1 Myotis brandtii
GACTCACCCGGAACTGGAGCTCAGAGCTTGAGACTCCCTCCCGATTGAAAAAGACAACCCTGTCCTCAGCCGTCAGCCCTCTCCGCATGAGCTTCTGTACCTCTGCATTTTACTCCCGCGCTGCACCTACTCTGAGTCTCGGTATGCTTTTCTCTTTCCTTCTAGTTGTAGAATTTCTACTCAGCCAGCCTTCCTGTGGTTCTGGATGATGTCCGTTCCGTCTTTTAGTTGTATTTTTGAAGTTGTTGTGGGAGGCAGCAATTTCCGGTGTTTACCTATGCTGCCATCTTGGTTTCAAGGATTTTATTGTTAAAGAGAGAAAAAATATCGCAAAACTTGCTATTTAAAAATATATGTGTATTTTTATTGATTTTTTAGAGAGAGAGGAAAAGAGAAGGAGAGAGAAACATTGAGAGAGCGCAACATGGGTCTACTGGGATGGAGCCTACAACCTGGGCATGTTCTCTGACTGGGAATTGAACCGGCAACCTTTTAATGCACAGGACGATGCCCAACCAACTGAGTAACACTGGCCAGGGCAAAAACTTGCTACTTTTGACATTTTATTTTTTAAATATATTTGTATGGATTTCAGAGAGGAAAGGAGAGGGAGAGAGAGATAGAAACATTAATAATGAAAGAATCATTGATTGGCTGCCTCCTGCACACCCCACACGGGATCAACCCGGGCATATGCCCTGACCGGGAATTGAACCTGGACCTCCTGGTTCATAGGTCGACGCTCCACCACTAAGCCACACTGACTGGGCTATATTTGACATTTTAGTATACAAAATTTCAAACATGCAAGTAGAGAAAGAATGGCTGACATTTCCCATATTTGCTTCATATATTTTTGTTTTTTTGGTTAATCCTCACTGAAGGATATTTTTCCATTGGTTTTTTGAAAGAGTGGAAGGGAGGGAGAGACGCACAGAGAGAAACATCAATGTGAGAGAGAAACATTCATTGATTGCCTCCTGCATGGACTCTGACGAGGGCCAGAGATTAAGCCTGCAACTGCTGAGGTACATGCACTTAACCAGAATCGAACCCAGGACCCTTTAATCCACAGGCCAACACTCTATCCACTGAGTCAAACTGGCCAGGGCTTAATGGAAGTATTTTTTTTTTTTTTTTTCTTAGCCTTGCCGAAACAAGGCCACCAAAAATTAGGTTGCCTCCCAAAAAAAAATGGGAGAGAGAGAGGATTAATGGAAGTATTTTTAAGTAAATAATAGATATATTTTTAAACCTAAATAAATTCAATAGGTGTCTCTACAAAATAAGGACATTTTCGTACATAATAAAATTACCATTTTCAGACCTAACAAAATTAATGATTTTTTTTCACTTTGAACATTTTCAAACCTGAAGAAATGTTGAAAAAGAGTATACTTTTCCTTCATCTCAGCAGTTCTTAACATTTTGCCACATTTTTCTCTCTGTATTCTTTCCTTCCTTTATTAAATCATTTGAAAGCAAGTTATAGGCTACAAGAGATTTCACCCTAAATACTTCAGCATGCAGCTCTGAAGAATAAAGATATATTTTACACAATAACAAATACCATGATTACACCTAAGTAACTTAGCCTTAGTTAAAAAATATAACCTAATGTGCAGCCCTTATTCAAATACTCCCAACTCCAAAACGTCTTTTGCAGCCTATGGTGTAGGGGCCAATCAGGGTTTACAGTGGTAGCTACTTATGTTACTCTTTTGATTCAAAACATTGCCCTTCTCTTCCTCATTATTTTGTGTGTTATTTTTTCTTCACATTAAGCTTTTTCTTTTTTCTTTTTTTAAAGACTTTAGACCAATATCTCACATGGGTCCCTTACAATTAAATTAGGTTAACAATTTTGGCAGAATTTTAACATAAATAATTTTGTGAATTTCTTATTGTATCACATCACGATACAAACAATAATTTCTTAATATCATTTAATACCCAATTCCTGCTCAGATTTTTTCTGTTGTCCCAGATGTGTTTTTTACATTGTTTGTTCAAAGCAAATATTATGCATCATTTTAAGGAAAGCAAAGTAGAAAAATAAACTACATCTTAATCCTATTCCTTATAAATACTTTAGGTTAATTCTTATGCTTCTGGAGCTGACTACTATATCCCTTTTTCTTTTATAAAAATTACTTTAAGAATTAATTAATCTTAATTACTTTAAAAATGAAGTATAATTTTTGTAGAAAAGCATACATATTTTAAGTATACTGCTTGATGAACTTTCACAAATTGAACACACCCACGTAGGCAGCTTTCAGGATACAGAGCATTCCAAGAAGCACCCTTCTCCCCTTCTGGACCCTTGGGCCCCCCAAGGGTGCCACTCTCCTTATTTCCAGTTGTCATGGGTTCATTGGCCTGCTCAAAATGACTTCTGTTTCCCTAAAAGAGGGAACACAAATTAGAGAAACCATAAAAGATATGTATATTTTAGTTGCAAATTATGAAGACCCATCTTCAATCAAAGAAATTTTAAATGATATATGTATATATTTCGCACAAAATAATTCCCACAACAATGTTGTACATAATGGTTTCATTCAGTGGCTTCCCCTGCTTCTTGAGAAATGGGATTGCATCCAAAAACCTAAAGGTTAAGTTATCAATAGAATCAAAGGGCATTTTGTTTCAATTTGTATAAGTCGTTTAATGTTTTTTAAGTCCACGCATGTTAACAATGGATACAGTCAATTATAGGGGAGCTTAGCAAGGCATTCTTAAGAGTTCTCCTTGGAGGTGAGTGTCAGGGTGAATTCAGAAAAGAGCAACTCTTTGCATGGAAGGAAATTATTTTAATTAGTAACTCTCAAAGGATAGTAAACAGTCAAATAATTCTGAAATCTGGCTTTGGGACAAATAGTTACAATGAGTGTGCAGTTAAAAAAAAAAGGAAGAGCTGGTGTTGCTCAGTGGTTGAGTGTCAACCTATGAAACAGGAGGTCATGGTTCCATTCCCGGTCGGGCACATGCCTGGGTTGTGGGCTCAATCCCCAGTGTGGGGCGTGCAGGAGGCAGCCGATCGATGATTTACTCCCATCATTGATGTTTCTATCTCTCTCTCCCTCTCCCTTCTTTTCTGAAATCAATAAAAAAATACATTAAAAAAAAAAGAAAGGAAACTAGGATGGGGGCATGTACAATCAATTAAAATGCAAGTAATTACCTCATGAAGACTTCATGACAATTTTATGGTACATTAACAGTGTAGAAAAGTGAGCATCTTGCATTCTAGTTAGAAAACCGACAGCACAGTCCATGTGCTTACCCTGAGCATGGTTTTCAGGGTCTTCTAGACTGTATGTCAGCGATTTTCAACCAGTGTGCCACAAAGATTTTTAAAACATGCAATACCTGCATATTTAGTCAGGGGCACTGACCTCTTTTCCCTTAGATTGTCAAATAATAATAAAAAAAATGATAACAGCCAGCATAATGGTAGCTCTCTCATGTGAATGCTCTGTCCTCAACCATAAATATATAGTTCATATAGTAGAATTTTATCTTATTGGTTATGGCACATAATAAGGTTGTGTCTGATTGGTTAATTCTTGTTGACAGAATATGCAAATTAACCATCACTCTGCAACAAAGATGGCAGCACCCACAGCCAATAAGGAGGGAATATGCAAATTGACATGACAAAGATGGTGGCAGCCGGGCCTCTGTGCAGCGTGCGCATGCAGGTGCAGAGTGGTCGGGGCTGGGCGGGACACCTGCTATGAGGGCCAGTATGGGGAGTGGAGGGAGCTACAGGAGGGCGGCAGGGCCGGAGCGAAGGCCCGGGTCCAGGATGCCAGAGGGAAGCCAGTGCCAGCAGCCAGGGGAAGGAAGGCCTACTCTTGCACGAATCTTCGTGCATCGGGCCTCTAGTACAACTATAGGCACCTGATTTTTTAAAAAGTCACTTTGGAGAAAGAAGGGTAGGTAATTACTACTATTATTATTTTTTTGTAAATCAATCAACATTATACCTATTTTTTGTTACAACTACAAAAAACATAATATGTTTCATGGTGTGCCACAGAATATTAGTAATGAGTTCATGTGTGCCAGGGGCTGATGAAGGCCTGCTGATTGTGGTGTCTAGTGAAGCCTTTTTAGTCACGGCATACCTTGAGGAAATGAGGTCCGTGGACCCTGCATTTTGCATCTGGGTGATACTGCTGTAGGCACCTGAGTGGGACTTTGTGTGCCTGCAGTTTTTTAGTGGGGTTGGCATCTATCTGCCTTCACTGATGTGGTTCACAATGTGGCATGCCCTAATGACATTAGTTTGAAATGACTTGCTAAAGTTAGAAAGTGATATTGAACAGCTGGGTTGATGGCCCAGTGCAGTTCCCACCAGTTGTTTCAAGGAGATGGAGAGGAGCCACCCAGAGTGCTGTGCAGCAGCTGTGACCCTGAGCCGAGGGAAGCCACACATGGAAAGAACACTAAGAAAAGACAATCACAGGCTCTTTATTTTAAAGTAAGGAGGAAGGTTAAAAGCTTCTGGATGCAAACAGCTAGTTAACTTTTTAAAAACACAAGTTTAATTTTAACATAATTTTGAAAAGCTTGAACCCACGCATGCCTATATATGCCCTCCTCCTCTCTGTCTCTTATCTACATTAACTCTGCTTTGGATAAACGTTGTCATTGGGGTGCTTTGGAATCAGGGCTTTGTAGCATCACACTCCCATTTGCCCAGTGACTCTCGATAGGAACTGCCTATAGTTTTTAGTTCTGATAAGTTGGGTATAAAAATATTGTTATAATGTCTGAAGCATATTGTGTGTTTGGATAATGTTGCTGAATTGAATCTGAAGCCATGATTGGAAAAAATGCTACAAATGGTATGTCTTAACTCCTAAACTGTATTTTTACAGCATATTAATAAAATAAAAAAATATTACACCTAAAATAAATTAGAGAATTGTTGGGTTAAGCTAATTTAAACTCAGAGCCTCTTGTAATAATGCATATCTCTACTAATAAAAGGGTAATATGCTAATTAGACCAGATAGACTGGATGTCTTCTGGATGCCCTTCCAGACAAAGCCACAGTGGCTGCAAGGGCTGAGGAGGGCTGGCAGTGGCAGCAGCAGTGGGGTGATGGGAGTGGCGCCTTCCCCTGATAGGCCTGGTTGCATCCTATAGAGGGAGGCCAGGCCTCAGTAGGACATCCCCTGAGGACTCCTGGACTGTGAGAGGGGGCAGGCCGGGCTGAGGGCCCCCCCCCTCCACCTCCCTAGTGCATGAATTTTCATTCACCGGGCCTCTAGTATAATATAAATTTTATGAGGGAAATATAAAATTCAGTGTTTCCCAAACTTGTTTGATAACAAAACACTTTTGAGTATGGACATGTGGGGTTTATCTTCTAGGACTAATATTTTGAAGAACATACTTGAGGTGACCTTGCCCATAACTGTATCTCCTCACAGACAATGTGGCTGAGCACACAGGCTTTTGTAGAAGTAGAGAAGTAGATTTTAGGGTGAAGTGCCATATGAGGCACATCCATGCAGTAATGTGATGCGTACATTAAGAAGTGTGTTCTTTAATTGCCTTATGGTACCTTAGTATTAGTCCCTAGGCCCCCACCTTAGTGCACACTTTCACTTTCATCTTTTTGTTAAAATAGTTGTTGCCAGGCCCTGGCCCATGTTGTTCAGTGGTTAGAGTATCAGCCCATGCACCAAAGGTTCACAGGTTTGATTCCTGATCCAGGGCACATACCTGGGTTGCAAGTTTGATCTCTGGCCTCAGTTGGACATGTGCTAGAGGCAACCAATTGATGTTTCTCTCTCACATCGATGTTTCTCTCTCTCTCAAAATCAATGAAAAAAATATCCTCTGGGGAGAATTTGAAAAGAAAAAAAAAAAGTTTTCAGGTTATGGGGAATTTCCAGACTAAAGCTCAATTGCCTGGCTTAACTTAGCTTCCTTTTTATAGGATCATGCTTGCAAGAATGTAATGTGCAAAGTAATGTTTTGGAGCAAACTAAGAAAATACAGGTAGTTAATTTAGATAGTCATGTAAAGTCAAGTTTCTGTCTTTTTCCTCTTGATTTTATTTCATTGCAACAACAGGCTCTACCCTTTTCTCTCATTCGGCAACATATGATAACCAGTGTTTGTACATTGTTCGGTACTTTTTCGTGTTAACGTTGTTTTTATTTGTCTGAATATGCGAACATGAACCTTTTCTCAAAAAGTCATTTAAAGTGAATGCAAATCCTACTCCCCAGTGAACTGTTTCTTTTAATGTAACTATTTCTATTTCAGAGAGTCTCACAAACATAAACATGTGCCTCTGTTAGTGTAAAAATATGAGATGTTAAAAACAAGCTAGAAGGTAGTAGCATAGTAAAATTGGAATTATCTTGAATACTTCTTTCCCCCCATTGAAGTAAAATCAGGAAAGATGTTGAAAATTAGTTAAGTTATTATAGGCAACTAGAGGTCCGGTGTACGAAATTCGTGCACTTGGGGGTTGGGTGGGGTGGGGGGTGGGTGGGGTGTGTGTGTGTGTGTGTGTGTGTGTGTGGTGTGTGTTCTTAGCTTGGCCTGCATCCTCTTGCAGTCTGGGATCCCTTGGGGGATGTCCAACTGATGGCTTAGGCCAGCTCCACGTGAGGAGTGGGCCTAAGCCAGCAGTTGGACATCCGTAGTGCTGCTGCACAGGCGGGAGAAGCTCCCGCCACCGCAGCTGTGCTCGCCAGCCGTGAGCCCGGCTTTTGGCGCACTGACCACTAGGGCGCAGCTCCTGCATCGAGCGTCTGCCCCCTGGTGGTCAATGCGCATCATAGTGACCGGTCCTTCTGCCGTTTGGTCGATTTGCATATTAGCCTTTTATTATATAGGATAATAAAAGCTAGTAACCTAACATGTTATAGAATGAACAGATTTTTTTTATGGAACGTCAACCCTATTTGGATATTTTTCCTAGTAATCAACATTAATACAAACTAAAGACAATCCAGCTGAAACTGTTACTGTTAGAGACTGGTTCCTGGAGGAACAGGCTTTCCAGAAGGCAGGGCCTTCAACATTACAGCCCAGCTCTGGCGTGACTTTCTTGCCACACTCATGCCGGCACATCAGTTGCTATCAAATCTCCAAATCCATCTCCCAAGTCCTTTTACCGCTTTCTTTTAAGTCAGAGAAGAGCATTGGCTTCTGCATTTTTATTTTTTTAAATAAATTTATTTAAAAATATTTTTTTATTGATTTTTAGAGAGGAAAGGAGAGGGAGAGAAAAATAGCAACATTAGTGATGAGAGAGAATCACTGATCAGCAACCTTCCACATGCCCCAGACTGGGGGTGGAGCCCACAACCTGGGCATGTGCCCTGACCGGGAATCAAACTGTGACCTCCTGGTTCATAGGTCGACGCTAAACCACTGAGCCAGCTGGTCGGCTTTTGAATTTTTAAAATCGGTAGTGTGTTTTTCCCTCTCCTTTCTCCCTGACAACAACTACAAGATCACATGGAGCTCATTTGTTTTACTGTCACGAGACTCCCTTTTCTAGACAGGATGGGCCTGATTAAAACCAAGCAGTTAAAAGGTTCAACTTTGTAGGCCAGTTTATACACTACGTGACCCAGGGCTTTAGGAAGGACGAGGCAGGATGGTAGTGTGTTACTAAAGCAAGAGGGGAGAATCTGTCCGTGGGGCCCTTTGCTCCCAGGGACCAAAGGAGATGTTGTTCCAGATAAAGTCCTACTATCAGCAGCACCCACTGTCCATATCCTTTTTTCCTTCCTTCCTAATGGCCCACATATTTTTTGTCAGCTTCCTTGGGTTCATGAGGCAGTACCATGTAATGGGAAAAGCTTCAGGAGCAGCAAGTTCCTCAAGGAATTTATTAGGTCATTTCACTTCTCCCAACTTGATTTTTGGATCTTAAAAATGGAGATTAATAACTTTATGTGAGGATCAAGTTAAGATAATTTTTTTAAAATTAAATCTTTATTGTTCAGATTATTACAGTTGTTCCTCATTTTCCCCCCATAGCTCCCCTTCACCTGGGAGCTATGTCCCACCCCATGTCCTTACCCTCACGCACTCTCCTTATCCATAGGTGTAATATTTTTGTCCAGACTCTTCCCGCACCCCCACACCTCTTTCCCCCTGAGAATTGTCAGTCCAATTCCTTTCTATACCCCTAATTCTATTATATTTATCAGTTTATTCTGTTCATCAGATTTTTTATTCACTTGATTTTTAGAATCACTTGTTGATAGATAAGTATTTCTTGTCACTTTGTTGTTCATAATTGTTATCTTTACCTTTTTCTTCTTCTTCCTCTTCTTAAAGGATACCTTTCAGCATTTCATATAATACTGGTTTGGTGGTGAACTCCTTTAGCTTTTTCTTATCTGTGAAGCACTTTGTCTGACCTTCAATTCTAAATGATAGGTTTGCTGGGTAGAGTAATCTTGCTTGTAGGTTCTTGCTATTCATCACTTTGTATATTTCTTGCCACTCTCTTCTGGCCTGCATAGTTTCTGTTGAAAAATCAGCTGACAGTTGTATGGGGACTCCCTTGTAGGTAACTAACTTTCTTTCTCTAGCTGCTTTTAGGATACTCTCTTTGTCTTTTGCTCTTGGCATTTTAATTATGATGTGTCTTGGTGTGGTCCTCTTTGGATTCCTTTTGTTTGGGGTTCTTGTAAGTCTATTTCTTTCACCAGGTAGGGGAAGTTTTCTGTCATTATTTCTTCAAATAGGTGTTCAATATCTTGCTCTCTCTCTTCTTCTGGCACCCCCATAATTCAGATGTTGGTAC
>NW_005356635.1:5854833-5861244 GCF_000412655.1 Myotis brandtii
CATGCCCCTCTCCTTCCTTCTAGTTGTAGAATTTCCACTCAGCCAGCCTTCCTGTGGTTCTGGATGATGTCCGTTCCGTCTTTTAGTTGTGTTTTTGAAGTGGTTGCTTGAGGCAGCAATCTCCGGTGTTTACCTATGCTGCCATCTTGGTTTCTCAAATTAAGATAAATTTTGAAGCTATAAAACACTATGGAAATGTGAGCTGTTACACATTATCACTATCATTGTTGTGATTATCATGAAGTATGACTAAATGAATCATTATCAGCATGACTGTTATTATTAATGAACATTGGTACCAATTCATTCAACAAACATTTACTGAGTGTCTATGCCAGGGTGGTGTGCTTTCAGGGCTCATGGTGGGTGGCAATTGGTAGAGGCTCAGTGATCTGTTTGTTGAATGAACTGACACTGTTTTCACATGTTTTAGAGGATGTTCTAGCTTCCTAGATAAGTTCTTTGATTATAGATAAAGATATGTATGATATTCATAAGATTCATTTTATACAGACACTGAGAAGCAAAATGATTTGCTAAAGGAATACCATTAAATTTATTCATTTTCTCACTCATTCATTCATTCTTTTTCTTACTTCATTTATTCCATGAGTTTTTGAATATCAGGTCTTCTATACTCAATCCACAGTTGGAACCACCGAGAAGTTGAAAGCTTATTTAAAGTCTCCTTCAATTTCAACACCCTTTAAAAGAGTCTCACAGAAAGGAAAAATCTGAAAGCATCCTGTGAAGAAAATACTATTTCCTCTGAAAATTCTTGCCCTGCTTCATTCCTTGCATAGACTTCCTCTCCAAGTCAATGGGAATTGCGTGAAGGGTCTTAAGTCAGGATGTGCCTCCGAGTGGGATGAGAAGGAGCCTTGTGGCTGGTCATCAGACTAAATTTAAAACATTATTAGAAGAGAATATATAATTAACATGGGGGTTAACAATGAAAAATACAGCTGCAAGGGTAGGTAAAAAAAGAAAAAAGTTGGGGGGTACCAAGCAAGAAGAAAATAAACACCATTACATGAGGTATGCATTCTCTTTTGTAAGAACAATCAAAAGATAGTTTCATCCTAATCTTTCTAGATACAATAAGTGCCTGTCCCTTCTGGATTAGGCAGATGACAGCAATAACAGCACCGCAGCCGGGTGTCTCCAAGGCCGACAGGTGCTGGATATAAGATGCCCATCTGCCCTGTGAAGTGCAGACAGTGCTGGGAATGATGGGCCTCACTTGATCTGCCCAGGGAGGGGTTGTTCCCCTTAGTTGATGCCTTGTTCAGAGTCTGCCCCTGGCTCAAACAGCTGCAAAGGCAGCCATAAAATATTGCTTAATTATAGAATTTCCCTTCATCTGCTTTATCCCTTCCTTCTACTGCTCTCTTCCCGCCTTTTTTGTGCCCTTCCCTGGTTCAGAGCACCTCTAAGCTAAGCACTCATAGGGGCATTACCATGGCGCCGTTTCCAGCTCACTGTTTCAGGGACTGACAAGATTTTCAACCCTACACTCTAGCTGTGGAATTATTCTCAGAGGCTGTAATTAGCAGGTACAGGTTCAAATGTGGAATGCAACATTATTTTTTAAGCAGGAAGTGAGTTCATTTGGGGGGAGGATAGCTTTCTCATTCTCTCTTTTTTTTCCTGATTGAAAAAAAATGCATGCTTATTGTACAAAATAAAGTACAAAGCAATCTAAAGATATGAATACAAACCACTTTCCCCTCATTTACATGTTATGTATATTAACCAAAATGGGTTTATGTTCACTTAGCAATAGATTATGAACATTTTTCTATTTTCACAGGGCTGTTTGTGATTAACAGGGATGTGAAATGAGATTGTTTATTATTGCTAACATTAAAGAAATCTGAAATAAGATAGTCAAGGGCTGGCTTGATAGGTCCTCATGCACTTACCCTTTTAAAAAAATTGTTGCTCTTATTAAGTGGCTTCCATTCCTCATGATTCAAGAGGGCTGCTGTAGCTCTAGCCATCATGCTCACATTGCAAGCAGGAGGAAAGAAGATAGGTGGAAAGAAGAAAAGTCTTCTGTTTATTTTGTTTATTGTTGCGGATTGAGTCTGGCCACACCTAGCACCTAGAAGAAGGGCGAGCAGATACTCAGAAGCAGCCTGCCATCTCTATCTAATTGTGCTCTTGGTATAGTTTCATGGAAGTGGAGTTGGTGGATCAAAGCTTTTTCAAAGCGATTTGTTACATGTCGGAAAACTATCCTCCAGAAAGATGGTGGTACCAAATTAAGTCTAGTTATGACCCTTCGTAAGGCTGCGGATTCTTTTGTGAGCACTTTCTGGGCATTTTTAAAGCTATTTTCCTAGAGCTGTGTTTTCTTTTGTTTAAAGCACATTCTGCAGAGGGTGATGTGGGGATTTTTGATATATTAATAATTTTTTCTTCAAAGACTTTGTCTATACAAGTAAAGCATTCATTCCAGATATTGGAAGGTCATTTGCCTGAGAACTTAAATGTTATTTATATGTATTTTCTTTACTTCTAAAAAAACATGTGGAGGTTGAATTAATAAACTAACCAAACTAAGGTGGCTTTCTTCCAGTGTGAAAAATCTCCCTGCCGGTTAAGTAAAAGGCACAGGGAAAAGCTGTTCTGCCCAAGTCAGTGCTGAGACCTGTTGGATCCTGCCACAGTGGGTGGCCCTCAGCAGTTCCAGACATACTGGACTTGTCTGCCCGTGTTCCTCCTCTTGGGTGGGGCCTGTTTCTCTTTCAGTGAAAGGATTTTAAGGGTCACCATTATTGCTGAATTTTTATGGTTTCTGTTTAGACATTAAGGAGTTCAGTTCACTCGTTTCTTGATTTGGTTATTCAGATTGATTATCTTAGCCCTTTTTCTTCGAGTTTCTTTATATTGCATATGTTACAGAGTAATATTCATTTCTCTCTTTTTTTTTGAATGTATTTTATTTTATTATTTTTTTAATTAAATCTTTATTGTTCAGATTATTACAGTTGTTCCTCTTTTTTCCCCCCATAGCTCCCTTCCACCAGGTTCCCAACCTACCCTCCGCCCTCACCCCCCCACTGTCCTCATCCATACGTGCACGATTTTTGTCCAGTCTCTTCCTGCAGCCCCAACACCCCTTTCCCCCCAAGAATAGTCAGTCCACTCCCTTTCTATGCCCCTGATTCTATTATATTCACCAGTTTATTCTGTTCATCAGATTATTAAATCACTTGATTTTTAGATTCACTTGTTGATAGATGTGTATTTGTTGTTCATAATTTGTATCTTTACCTTTTTCTTCTTCTTCCTCTTCTTAAAGGATACCTTTCAGCATTTCATATAATACTGGTTTGGTGGTGATGAACTCCTTTAGCTTTTCCTTATCTGTGAAGCTCTTTATCTGACCTTCAATTCTGAATGATAGCTTTGCTGGATAAAGTAATCTTGGTGGTTGTAGGTTGGCATTCATCATTTTGAATATTTCTTGCCACTCCCTTCTGGACTGCAAAGTTTCTGTTGAGAAATCAGCTGACAGTCATCATAGTATTCCCTTGTAGGTAATTGAGTCTCTTTCTCTTGCTGCTTTTAAGATTCTCTCTTTGTCTTTTGCTCTTGGCATTTTAATTATGATATGTCTTGGTGTGGTCCTCTTTGGATTCCTTTTGTTTGGGGTTCTCTGCGCTTCCTGGACTTGTAAGTCTATTTCTTTCACCAGGTAGGGGAAGTTTTCTGTCATTATTTCTTCAAATAGGTTTTCAATATCTTGCTCTCTCTCATCTTCTGGTACCCCTATAATTCTGATGTTGGTACGTTTGAAGCTGTCCCAGAGGCTCCTTACACTATCTTCGTATTTTTGGGTTCTTTTTTCATTTTGCTTTTCCGGTTGGGTGTTTCTCGCTTCTTCGCATTTCGAATCTTTGACTTGATTCTTGCGCTCCTCTGGTCTGCTATTGGGTGTAATATTCATTATTTCAGAGCGTGTATGCTTAATTTCTAGTTGTTTCTTTATCATAGCATCGAGGGTCTCATTAGTTTTCGTGAAGCTCTCCAAAAGTTTATTGCAAGCCCTCAAAATTGCGTTTTTTAGCTCTATATCCTCCATTTCTGTCATGTTTTTTTGTCTCCGCATTTTTTATGCTTTCTTGGTGCACCCCCTAGTGGTCTTTGTGCGCAGTCTTGTTCTAGTTGAGCCTTGATTGTTGTAGTTAATACTAGAGGGATTTGACCACCAGGCCGACTGGCTGTGTGAATCAGCTGTGTCTGCCGCGGAAAACTTCTGTCCTCTGGGGAGGTGCTAATCTAGCCTTTGCCTGAGGCGATCTGGCAAATGGCTCTGCGCAGGGCTTGGGCGGGGCGGGCTCAACAGGGCGGGCGGAGGGAGCGGTTATGGCCCCTCTCAGTCCCGTTCCCAGAGGCTCTGCTTCTCAGAACCCCAGGAACCGCTGCAAACCTCGGAGGGAAAGCTGCCTTCCAACTGATGCCAGACACTCCCACTTCTCCCGTTTGAGTCCCCAGCGATTCGCCCGTATCTGGAGCTCAGAGTCTGAGACTCCCCCCTGACCGAAAACGACAACCGCGCTCTCAGCCACCAGCCCGCTTTGCGCGCGCACCTCCGCACCTGAGTATTTTCCACACTGCGCCTCCTCTGAGCCTCGGTGTGCTGTTATTTTTCCTTCTAGTTGAAGAGTCTCTCCTCAGCCAGCCTTCCTGTGGTTCTGGGTGATGTCCGTTCCGTCTTTTAGTTGTATTTTTGAAGTGGTTGTTTGCGGCAGCAGTCTCCGGTGTTTACCTATGCCGCCATCTTGGTCTCTATAACCGTATGAGTCAGGGTCCCCAGAGACTCGCCTGGAACTGGAGCTCAGAGCTTGAGACTCCCTCCCGATTGAAAAAGACAACTGTGTCCTCAGCCGCCAGCCCTCTCCATGTGTGCCTCCGTACCTCTGTTCTTTACTTCCATACCGCAGCTCCTCTGAGTCTCGGTATGCTTTTCTCTTTCCTTCTAGTTGTAGAATTTCCACTCAGCTAGCCTTCCTGTGGTTCTGGATGATGTCTGTTCCATCTTTTAGTTGTGTTTTTGAAGTGGTTGTTCGAGGCAGCAATTTCCGGTGTTTACCTATGCCGCCATCTTGGTTTTCTCTATTCATTTCTCTTTAAAGTCAGAAAAGTGACCTGCCAAAGTACTGTATTTTTTCATGTATAAGATGCTATTTTTTTCTAAAATCGTTAGAGTGAAAATCAAGGAGTGTCTTATACATGGAAGTCAGCCGAGGAGGGAGCCCCGCAGTTGGGTGTAGCTGCCCATACCTTGTCAAACAGGCTTCCTTCAATCACGATCCTTATTGTTACTGATGTCAGCTGATGCCGTAATTGGAGGTGGAGAGTGCGCAGATGCAACAGGCAAACACAACAGGGACCAGAGCGTTCTGAGCCCATAAAGAAGTAAAAAAATAAAAAGATAAATACCGGTAGGTGATTGTCTTACTCTGCAAAATTCAAACTGAATGTAATCAACTATGCAAAAGAGCATGGGCATAGAGCTACAGAGAGGCAATTTGGACCTCCTCCCACTGAGTGTGTGATCAGACAGTGGAGAAAACAGGAAGAACAACTCCTTAAGGTGCCAAAAAAGAAGAAGGCCTTAAGAGGAAAACCAGCAAAATGTTTAAAATATTGATTTCTTAATTTTGGGTTGGAAAAGTGGGGGGCATCTTATACATGGGGACATCTTATTCACGGAAAAATACTATTACTATCACTGAGGAATCATATAAAAGCAGATGAGTATTCTAGTGCTACTCATCAGAAGTAATTTGGAAAAAAAAAAAGCTTGTGAATCGGTAGATGGAAGTACATTGTATATCCTTGCAAGTTTCCTGTAAATTTAAAATCATATTAAAGTTAAAAGTTACATACACATAAGTAACTGCTTATTTTATATGAGAATTAATACCAGCTGCTTTAGTGAAGAATAGTTGGGTTTGGATGGAGAAATTACTCATAAAAATTGAAACAGATACATATTTATGTTCTTTGTTAAATAAAAAATTTAAAGCAATAGTATATTTCTAAATTCGATGTGTGGGTACAAAGCTAACTCTCTGGAGTTGGCAAAAATATTCATTGTATAAAATTTTACTACTTTTAGGCTAAAATTTGTTTTTCCTTTTGTTGTGTCACAGAAACCTCAAATTTAATCAGGTTGCATTTATGTAACCTGATCTTTACCCCTATATTTTGGGCTTTAACTGTTGTCAACTTGTAAATGATTAAAAGACTAAATTAGCCTAAAACTTCTTGAGTATTTCTGTTACGTAACTATGGGAAGCTTTTATATACTGTCTTCTAAGTATTCAGTCCTACCATGTTTTTTTCACTTCAAGGTGAAATCTTTTTTACTTTATTTTATTATATAAAAATATT
>NW_005356635.1:5861307-5867096 GCF_000412655.1 Myotis brandtii
ATTTCAGAGAGGAAGGGAGAGAGAGAGATAGAAACATCAATGATGAGAGAGGATCATTGATCAGCTGCCTCGCCTCCTGCAGGCTCCCTACTGGGGATCGAGCCCACAACCTGGGCATGTGGCCTTAACAAGAATCAAACCCAGGACCCTTTAGTCTGCAGGCTGATGCTCTATCCATTGAGCCAAACTGGCTAGGGCTACTCTTTTTACTTTAAATGAGAGACTGAAATCTTAGGCTGGCACAGGAAGCTTATCACACTCACCACCAAAAGGACTGAACAGGCACTGGAGGAATCCCAGCTTTGGCCTTTTCTCATGTGCGGTTGAGTTATTCTATATAATAAAAGGGTAATATGCAAATTGACCATCACACCCTCACACAAGATGGCCGCCCCCATGTGGTCACAAGATGGCCACCACAAGATGGCCAACAGGGGAGGGCAGTTGGGGGGGCAGGCCTGCAGGGGAGGGCAGTTGGGGGCAACCAGGCTGGCAGGGGAGGGCAGTTGGGGGGGGACCAAGCCAGCAGGGGAGGGCAGTTAGGGGCAACCAGGCTGGCATGGGAGGGCAGTTGGGGGCGATCGGGCCAGCAAGGGAGCAGTTAGGCGTCGATCAGGCTGGCAGGCAGGTGATTGGTTAGGAGCCAGCAGTCCCCGTGGGATCGGGCCTCAACTGGCAGTCGGACATCCCCCAAGGGGTCCCAGGTTGGAGTGGGTGCAAACCGGGCTGAGGGACACTCCCCCCCACCCCCACCCCTCGTGCACGAATTTCGTGCACCGGGTCTCTAGTAATTAGAACAAAAAAGAAAAAGAAGGTGGAGGAACCACTTGGGCTGGTGGTTAGCTATCTCTTTTGTGCTTTGAGAATGTCTTATGTCTTTAGATCAATTATTACTTAGTCATTCTGACTATGTGAAATTAAGTGTACCTCTAGTTTTTGCAGCAAGTTGGTATCCACCATTATTTCCCCTCATTTTTGGTGGTTCATTGTACCATGGGTGTTTGCATTTAAATTTCTCATCTATTTAAGCAATTGTGATAGACTTTCACAAGGAAAAGGAAAGGCATGAATATTTACAGTGTCGTGTATGTCTGACACTTTTGTTGTTTGATGAAATATTGAAAACAATGATATTACTTACTTGGTTAATAGCAGATGTAAAATTCAAAACCACTGTGCACTCTGTCTAATTTGGGTGGTACTTTCAACCAAAGATGCCAAGAAATACATGTAAAGACAGGATGTGGGCTGGGTTTAAAATAGGAAACATAGGCAGTGTTGCCCAGTGATTACCTTCAAGGTCCCTAGCACTCCCTCCCCTACCAGTGAAAGCCTAACTCAATCCCTTTTAATGCCTCAGTTCTTGTCTTCGAATCTCCAAATCATTTCCTGTGAAATGGAACCCTGGGTCTGAACAGCACCACCAATCTTCTTCAGACTGGGTGTGGGGTTCCTGCCAGTTTTCTCTCTAGTTCCAGTTGTCATGTCTTTCAAACGTGCAGAAACTGACTTTGACAACCAGACAACCAGAGCCCAAGGGGGCTCATCCTCTTTCCAGAATTAAAAACACACGTAAAGCCAAACAAAAGGAATTGAATCTCTTCACATGAATAGAGGAGAAGGTAGACTAACCCAAAAGAATTTTTGGTTTTAAGGAGGCTTTTGCCTTTTTTGGGGGTGTTGTGGGCCAGGTGACATTGAAGTCATTTGGCCTCATTAGGAAGAAGAGAAAGGAGGGCAGCCACTGTTTAGCTGTGAGGTATTTTATACTTGCAATGGCTTAGGGCAGTGGTCGGCAAACTGCGGCTCTCGAGCCACATGTGGCTTTTTGGCCCCTTGAGTGTGGCTCTTCCACAAAATACCGACATCTGCGCATGGGCCACGAAGTTTCAATCACACTGTACATGCACACCCGCACATGGTATTTTGTGGAAGAGCCACACTCAAGGGGCCAAAGAGCCACAGGTGGCTCGTGAGCCGCAGTTTGCCGACCACTGGCTTAGGGGCAAGCAAGCCGTGTGTTAATGTCCCATTTAAGAACCAACTGGAAAAACAGCATGTTGAAACATGTGTTGGGCATGGAGAGCCTGGAAAAACAATTTTCAAAGTATTTTAACATTTAGAGTAGCTCAGTGGCTTAAAAACAAGCTCCTTTTAAAAACTGAACGTGAAATTAAAGCTGTTTACCAGTTGTCAGACACAGTTGATATGGGGAGTGTATCTAACATGCAGCTATCGAGGTAGAATGTCAGGCTCTGGACACTTATAATAACAATAAAAATAGGGTCTGGGCTCTGTTACCCTCCACACCCCTTGTTAATGCATTGTTACTACTCCTCACCAGTTTGATTGCCAGCTTGGAGGGCCCACGCTAGATCATCTTCCATTACACCCAACCTGGAGCAGAGGACACCACAGGCACTTGGGCCATATGCCTCTTTCCATGGCATGAATTCGAGACTGCACACCCTGCAAATCCCAACATTGTGCTTGGGGACAGCATCATTTCACTGGAGCTTGCCTGTAGAAACAGTACCATGCTGCAGCACTGGAAAGAATTGGCTATGATTACTGAAAAACAATATAATGTACAGAAAGCCTAGTAGACTGTACATTATGAAACTTTTAAATGATTTTCAGTGGTAATTTTCACCACTTCCACATATGCCTAAACTGACCTTGAAACTGAATCCCCACGGAAGATATAGCTCCCCATAAAGGCTTGTCAAATGAATAAATGAATGTGTTTCACTTCATGTTGATAATTCTAGAATTCAGCATTCATAAAGAGCATTGTCTTTTCTCCACTTTCCTCATTTTCATCTCATGTTTATGTTTGGGAAAAATAAAGTGAGAAAATATGTATCAAGTACATAATTTATTCTTGATATCTTTAAATAATAAAACAGTGACACAAACTGTTATGTTGTTCGGTTTGAACACAACAAACTTAACGTGATTTGTAAATATTTTAATAGCATTTTTGATCCTGACATGAGAACAGAAAAAAAATCTTAAGTGCCCATAGTGAAAACTTAATTCAGCTAACATTCTTTGATAAACCTCTTGGCCTGAGGCAAACAAGCAAATGAAAACACAGGCCTTCACGTTTTCTTCGTGCTTTATCAGGGGATAGAAAAAATGAGGTTAAGTGAGAGTTTAGCTAAATTTGCAGAAGCGATGTCAGGAATCAGGGTTGCCTACATTGGGTGACGTTGGGGACCTCACCCGGAACGACAGGGCTCTCTAACACTGTGGCTCCCCCTCAGAAGGGATCCATGAGTCACACCTCGGCTGTGCTGATGAGTCACTGGCTTCCCAAAGTGGTTTTCTCCAGAAGTGTGGCACATTCATAGTGTCCCCTTCTTCCCTACCTCAGGGACAAAATGCTGGTAAATAGGCCTCGCAGGAACTGCGGCTATTTCAGTCCCAAGTGGCTCACACCCAGCTTAGGGGTGGACAGCAGGATGGCTTGATTCAGCTCTGTCCTGACCCGCAGCCTCAGTGGTGAGTCTGCAAAAAAGCCCGCAGTGCTGCGTGGTAAGCTTCCAGTAGACAGAGCCGCACAGCTGGTCAGACCCGCACAGCTGGCTCAGCGGAAGTGTGCCCAGAACTTTCACGCTGCTGCCGCCACTGCTGCTAATTTAAATAAGTGGAGGCTTCTTGGCATGGCTGTGATGGAAGTTGAGGATTAGAGCCTGGTAGTTAAAAATACAATCCCTGTCATTCATTCTAAATTCCAGAGAACTCTGAAATTTTTTGAATTGGCAAGTGAATGGTAGAGACCGGAAGCATGCACCAAAATAATAATTCTGGTTTTGTATCCTCTTTTATTAGAGGAGCCTAAAAAAAATCCTCTCTTTATATGTGAGTTATTATTTCTGTGTCATAGATTGCAGCTATGTTTGATGAGCTGCTTAAGTAAAAATCTGACCAGAACCTTTTGACTATAAATCCTTTGTGGTTTTCAAAAGATGAGCTTTTACATCCAACATGCTTCTGTTATGTGAGAGTCACCTGTATTATATGGTATGAGAGAGTCAGTTTTTATAGCTTTGGGACTTAATCTTTGACTGATATGAATGTTTGCTAATGGATGTGTCAGCCTTGTCCATTCGAAGCCTGATTTTTACTTCTTCGTAGCTTTTATTCTAATGCAGTGGACTAGTAAGAGATGGTGTTGTTTTTAAGATTTGGGCAGAACAGAGAAAGAATTGTAGTGATCGTGCTATGAAAGCTGCTTTGGGGCAAAGAACCATCCTGTTGGAGTGACGATAGGAAGGATGACAACGTGGGGGGGAGAGTGGTGGCTTTAGAAATAAAATTGGAACATTAGCTCTTCAGCTAGGTGAAGAGCCAGCACCTTATTTCTGATTGTCAGTGTATCCAAGTTCAAAAGCAGACTCCCCAATTTCCAACTGAGCTGATAGTGTTAAGCAGAGGAGAACAATTTAGTGGATGTCTACTCATCAGGTGGGGTTGTACATGTGGGTTGTGAGTTATCCTGGCGTTGGGGTGCCGCTGTGATCAGCTTGCCCCATGTTCTGGTTTTAGATGACAGCAGAGAAACTCTCTGGAGAAAGACTGTGCATCTGGGCCTGGGAGAATTGGTGACTGTGTATTCCAGCTGTCTTTGTTCTTGTGGTTAAGACCTACCTAGGTGTCCCGTCGAAGAGCTAAGTACTGAAATAAGGAGTTTTTAGGGGTGAATTAGGCAGGTTTAGGGAACTTTTAAAAATTAAGGGAGTCCATGGAAAAAGCACAGACTACAGAGCTGCAAAAAGTTACTTTTCCATAAGTGACTTTTTTTTCCAACATGGGAGTTGGGGGAGGCAGAAGTTACATTTCCATAAGACAAGGGAGTTGGAAGCAGCAGAAGTTACACTTCCATAAGACAAGGGAGTTAGGGGAGGCAGAAATTACATTTCCATAAGATAAGGGAGCTGGAAGTAGCAAAAGATACACATTTACAAAATAAAGGGAAGGAAGCCTCTCATTCAAAGGAGAATTAGGAAAACAATAAGGGAGGAGGGCCTCACTTTTCCCATGTGAGGTTTGACCTTTTGAGCTCAGGAGTTGGTGTAGTGACCAAATCAAAGCAGGATAGTGGCCAATCAGAAGGGCTATTGAGGCAGCCTTTATAAACTGTGGAAGAAGGGACTGGGTGGGGACTCTTTCCCCCTCCCCATGTGGGAGTCTGCTTGCTCTTCAAAAAATTTCCACCTTTGCTATGCCATCTTCTGTCCATGGTTTCATTCTTCAACTCCAATGGACAAAGAGCCTGGGGAAGCCAACCTGCCCAGGGGCACACCGCGTGTTCCAGCCCACAAATCCCATATCAGTACCACTGGCAAAAAACCCCCCAAAAAACAAAAGATACCACTCAAAGAAATGTAAGATATGAGTAAGATATGATGTGTCTTTCCTAGGTCTTGACATTTTAAATAAGAACACACTACTAGTGTTGTATCACAAATCAGCAAGCTGGACAAGATGCCTAATGAGCCAATTAGTTAGGAGTCATCTTTATTGCACACAGGTTCAGAGCAGATTACCTCTGTCAAATTCTGAACACCCAAAGGAGGAACCATTTTCTTTTTATATTCTTTTAGGTCCTTGTGTAAGTTATTTTTACAGACAATTTGTAACCTTGAGTACATATCTATATAGACACCTGTAACCTTGGATGAACAAACACTTGGCATGAGAATATAAGAATTATTATCAGTACAAGAGGCCCGGTGCACAAAAATTTGTGCACTCGGGGGGGGGGGTTGTCCCTCAGCCCC
>NW_005356635.1:5867291-5869595 GCF_000412655.1 Myotis brandtii
GTCTGCCCCCTGGTGGTCAGTGTGTGTCATAGTGGCCAGTCATTCCCAGTTGTTCTGCTGTTAGGGTCAATTTGCATATTACCCTTTTATTATATAGGATAGAGGCCTGGTGCATGGGTGGGGGCCGGCTGGTTTGCCCTGAAGGGTGTCCCAGATCAGGGTGGGGGTCCCGCTGGGATGCCTGGCCAGCCTGGGTGAGGGGCTGAGGGCTGTTTTCAGACTGGCCACATCCCCTTCAGGTTGGGGGTCCCCGCTGGAGTGCCTGGTCAGCCTGAGTGAGGGGCTGAGGGCCGTTTTCAGGCTGGCCACACCCCCTTCAGGGAGGGGGGTCCTGCTAGGTGACTGGCCAGCCTGGGTGAGGGGCTGGTGGCTGTTTGCAGGCTGGCCACGGCCCCCAGCCACCCAAGTTCCCAGTGGAGGCTGGATGGAAGCAGGTATCTGGGATTTATTTATCTTCTGTAATTGAAACTTTGTTGCCTTGAGCGGAGGCCACAGCCACAGCCGGGTAGGGCAGGTGGGAAGCTTGGCTTCCTGCATCACCGGGGCAACCAAGCCTCCTGCTTGCTCCAGCTCCGTGGCTGCCAGCCGCCATCTTGGTTGGGTTAGTTTGCATATAGTCGCTCTGATTGGTTGGTGAGTGTGGCTTGGGCGTAGCGGAGGTGCAGTCAATTTGCATGTTTCTCTTTCATTAGATTAGATCAGTGTATCAGCCCCTTTAGATGGCTAGCTTGCAAGGTCAGACAGTTAAGTTTTTCTTTTCTATTATTCAAGCTTAAAACAAAGTTATTTTACAGTCTAAAAATAACAGAGTTGACCTACAGAATAAGAGACTAAGAATAACAGAGTAGTTCAAACAGCAGTTTCAAACAACCATTTTTTCCAAAGGAGGGACCACTATGCTTCACTAGCATGTTTAATTTTATTGAAACACAGGCATTTATCCTTGAAATACAGCAAAAAGGTAAACCAGCTTTTGCGTATTTGTATTTTAATTTTAATTGAAGGAAATTTAAAAATGTTAATATGAGTCTTGGGCAACAATTCTTGCCATCTGGTCCAGGAGTAAGCATTGGTATAGAATTTGTTGACTGTTGACAATGGGTCAAATTTGCTTGGCCAGCCCTACCTCGGAAATTATCACTCTCGTGCAAGTCTGTTTCAGTTTTCATTTTTAACACTGATGGGTTTAATCGAACTGGTCACAACAAGCAAGCTGCAAACCTATTTCAGTTAGTAGTTTTAAAGCAAGCAATCTTCAGTTTATGATAATTGGTTATAACACTAATAGGGTGGTGAATTGGCCTAGTACAGTGGTCTGCAAACTCATTAGTCAACAGAGCCAAATATCAGCACTACAACGATTGAAATTTCTTTTGAGAGCCAAATTTTTTAAACTTAAACTATATAGGTAGGTACATTGTTATTAACTTAATTAGGGTACTCCTAAGGCTTAGGAAGAGCCACACTCAAGGGGCCAAAGAGCCGCATGTGGCTTGCGAGCTGCAGTTTGCCGACCACGGGCCTAGCAAATAAAAAAGGTTTTTAATGTCTGATTTAAAAAAATAAGACAACTTACTTATATCCTAAACTGGACTTGTAAATATTATGAGTATTGCAGCAGTATTGCTTTTCAGATGCCTGCTATGGGCAGAACACTTTGCTTTGTCCAATAGGGTCATTTCTGTCATCAAAAGAGCTTATGTTCCATTGGAAAAGAAATATCAGCACCCCTAAAAAAGAAATAGTGAAGGGAGAGGTTAAGAAGAAACTGGGATTGTCAGGGGATGACGCCGAGTGGCACTTATGAATTGAGTTGGAAGCAGTCAGAGTTGGTTGTATGACCCAAGCCGCCTTTAACTTCCCATCCAATTGGCTGGTTCTCTAACCACTACACTAGGTTGTGGTGGAAAAGAAGAGGCAGGTTGGAGGCTGACTCCAAGTCTTGTCCTAACAGCTCTGTTGATGATAGGGAGCCCTGAGTAATGTCTGACACTAATGTGAAACTAATATATTAAAGAAGCGGGGGTGGGGGAAGAGGTTGGGGAGTAAAAAGGCTTATATTTAAAGATGAAATCTTTGCCCATGGAAATAAGCAAGCAGATTATGTTGCTAAGAATTCTAAATTCTTTCAAAATTAAGCACTCATAATCATTCCTATTTTTTTTTTATTGTTTAAAGTATTACATATGTCTCCTTTTTCCTCCATTGACCTCCCCCCGGGCACCCCCAGCCCCCAGCACATGCCCTCACCCCCCTAGTGTCTGTGTTCATTGGTTATGCTTATATGCATGCATACAAGTTCTT
>NW_005356635.1:5869633-5879905 GCF_000412655.1 Myotis brandtii
CAGCGCCCCCCTCCCCCGCCTTCCCACTGAAGTTTGACAGTCTGTTCGATGCTTCTCTGTCTCTGTGTCTATTTTTGTTCATCAGTTTATGTTGTTCATATATTCCACAAATGATTATTCCTATTTTTATATGCTTCCAGCAATACAAAATGTATTACATAGGCCTCCTATTTCAGAATCTTTGTTATGTGACTTCCTTCCATAAAGTTGGTAGAGGGTAAATTCATCGAAAATACTAGGCCTTTTCCTGGGCTCTGAGAGGCCAGTGGATTCTAGTTTTACAGATAAGATTTTATCTTTGCCTTTAATGGTTCTGCTGCTAGTCAGGGGTTTTTTTTTGCATTTATAAAATGTTTTTCCTTTTTATACTTAACCTAGTACATCACACACAATAGGTATACTGTTCCCACTTGTTGAATAAACTTGAACCGAGCATTGCCAGCCTCGGTGATAGGGACAGAAATAGAATATTGGGGACCAGCTATAATTATAAGAAATATTAATCATGCTGTGTTAATTGCGATTGTTTTATTCTGAATAAAGAAGGCACATTCTAACCTGGCTGGCAGTTGCACCCAGGACCTGGAGACCTCAGAGCTCACCTGGAAAGACAGCCCATCCTCTCCATTTGGAGCTGCCAATTCTCATGGAAAGATTAACAACCTTGTTGCAGAATCCAGAATCGCCAGCCCTTTGAAGACTCCAGTCCTTGCATATTACTAAGCCCTTTGAAGATCCCCAGCCCTTTGCATACCTGTAAACTGCCCACTTGTCCTTTTTGCCTACATCCTTATGTAGTCTTTGTCCTTCTACCCAATATAAGCAGCTGGATTATGTTGGGGTGTAGAGCAGATGACCTGCTGCTTTCCCCATACTGCCAGCATTATTGGAATAAACACTCATATGTGATTCAACCCTGTCTCTGCTTAGTTGACTCAGGTAGTGAAAGGCAGCTTGGACCCATTGATTGTCCAGTTACATTGGGAAGGCAGCAGCTGCCTTCCATGCTGCAAGGGGAGCCCAGATAACTGGTCCAGAAATCTGTGGTTTCCCAGAACAGACCTGTTTTACCTCCACAACAAGGAGCTGGTGTGTTTATTATTTTTGTTTTTTTACCTCCTCTCATGGATACAGGCACTGAGACTAGGATGGGTTAAATGGCTTACTCAGTTAGGTGACACAAGGTCAGAGCTAGCATTAAAACTCAGGTATGTGTGAGCTCAAGACTGTTGTCTTTCCAGGGCCCAAAGTATCTCACAGGAGGCTGCCTGTATGGACCCAAGTCACTTCTGGGCCCTTGGTCCCCTTTCCCCCTGAAGTAAAAGTACTACTCACTTAGGGTGGAGGGTGGGAGGAAAACTAGGAAGACTGGAGGCTTTTGTGATCATCTAGGTGAAAGGACATAAGGAGGCTGGCAAGGATTGCTCAGCTAAATTAACAATCCCCTGCAGGCTGATGGGAGGGTCCAGGCAGAGGGGGAATGGTGACTGGAAAGATGGTCATGCTGACCCCTCTCCTGCTGATTTCAATAACATTTTTTTGTTTTGTTAATCCTTACAGAAGATATTTTTCCATTGAGTTTTTGAGAAAGTGGAATGGAGGGGGAGAGAAACAGATGTGAGAGACACATTAATTCAGGGGTCCTCAAACTACGGCCCGCGGGCCACATGCAAATACAAATATTGTATTTGTTCCCGTTTTGTTTTTTTACTTCAAAATAAGATATGTGCAGTGTGCATAGGAATTTGTTCATAGGTTTTTTTTTAAACTATAGTCCAGCCCTCCAACGGTCTGAGGGACAGTGAACTGGCCCCCTGTTTAAAAAGTTTGAGGACCCCTGCATTAATTGGTTGCCTCCCACACCTGCCCTTGATAAGAATCGAACCCGAGACCCTTCAGTCCTGGGCCCACGCTCTATCCACAGAGTCAAACCGGGTAGGGCTGATTTCAATGACATTTTAACTCCAAACAGAATTTCCTTAATAAAATAAGTTTCTGTCTTTATTGAAGAACATATTTATCCAAAAAAGAAAAATTATTTCACACAACACAATTTCCCATAAGCTACAATTTCCAGGCAAATATCTTCCCAGAGAAGTGCCCACCTTTCTTACCCCGGGACAATTGAAGGTCCTGAGGGCTGAAACTCATCTGGACCTGGGTGGGATTCAAGCACTTGCTCCTGATGTGGTTGGAGACCAGGATTTGTTTTGTTCTCTCTGTGACTGAAAGAAAAAGACAGCCTGGGAAGTAGTGGTCAGAGGGACTCTCAAAGGAACAGGAAAATACCATCCCATTATCTTTGCTATAGACGCCTTTCTCACCACACACCCAGGGCCTCAGTGAAACCCTGCAGGCATTTTTTTTGTAGTCTAGGGAAAAAAATCTTTTTTTTTTGGAGGAGGGGTCGAGGGTGTCAGTTTTTCTTTCTTGTAGGATCTGGTACCTTTTTTTCCTATATAAACAACATGGAGCCGGTAATTGATTCCATTTCCCTTCTTACTTTGGCCACATGATGACAGATATGCATCATTTCCCTTTTGTCTTTTTGTAACTTAATAAGTATTTTTGTTTTTACTGGTTATGAAAACAATAGATAATCACTGTTAAAAACTTGAAAGTTCAGAAGAGTTTAGATAAGAAAAAAAGCAAAAGTGAGCCATTGCATATATCAGCATAAAGTATGCTATCTTTTTAAATATGTTTTTTTATAGATACATAGATATTTTGAAGAGAAATTAGACTTTTAATGATGGCATAGGGATATTTTCTTGCAGTAGATTCAGCAAGGGAGTGAAATCAGGAAGGAGGTGGGAGTAGTAGGGGACTGGGGATTAATCTGGCTAACTGTGGGTCCTGGCAGGCAGTAAGGTTACACTGACAAATACGAGAAAGGAAACGACTCAGAACTCAGAGAGGCAGCTGAGATGAGACAGCAGCATGGAAGACTGAATGGCTTATCCTACGTTTGGGAATGGGGTGAGGGGCACTAAATGATTTGAACCATAGTAGAATTTAGTTTTCAGGTTAAATAATAAGCAGTGTATTAATGAGTACTTGTGAGTAATACCCTTGCATTTGGCATTCAGACTTGGGCCACTCTGGCCATCATCATATAAGTCGAGCCTCTTTTACTCAAGTCTTTGGAAAATACTGTGAGTGACACTTTTAATTAACAATCCGCTGGGAACAAAACTCCTTTAAAAGCATTGGCTGGGTATAGTTTGAAGAGTGGGCTGCGGAGGCTCCCACAGTCCTGGGGGAGTTTTGGCATTTGAAGCCATGGCCCCATTGTACATTTTTGGGGTCAGACCTATCGGAATGAGGGCCAGAGTGTCTGTCCAGAAAGCCCTTCATTCTGTCCCAGGGGGTGGAGGCTGGCCAGGCTCACGGGCAGTTCGTAGGCAAGCTGGGCTCATCCACCACTAGAGTGGGTCTTACAGCTCTCCCCATATCCTGGAGCCACAGCCCCCTTGTTTTTTTTTATGTTTTTATTTAAAAAATGTATTTTATTTTTCAGTTACAGTTTACATTGAATATTATTTTGTATTAGTTGCAGGTATACAACATAGTGGTTAGACAATCATAAACTTTACAAAGTGCCACCCCCTACCCCCCAATATTTCAAGTACCTACCTGGCACCATACATAGTTATTACAGTATTGTTGACTCACAGCCCACTTGTTCAGAATGGCAGAATGGAGGACCCGCATTTGGGAGTGTATCACTCTAGCTCCTGTATGATTCCTACTACTGACTGGTAGCTGAGTGTGTCTGACCGCAGTAGTGTCCTTAATGTCTGCTACCATTCCATATACATCACTCCATCTTACCGGGCTGTGCTTATACTGGTTCTCGCACTGCATCATTATTCATGGTGTCGGAGGGTCTAAGAAAGGCTCCTGATAGAGAGAATGATTCCTCCCCTCTGGTACTACAGTGGAAAGTATTTATGCAGGACCTGCCTACCTTGGGAAACAAGTTTCAATAGTATGGTGCTGAAAGAATAGTTAGTCAAAGGGTTTCTTAGTTCTAATTACTTTGTCAAAGCAAGTTAGTTAACTTTGACGTCTTCAGCAATTGCTTTCTCACTCTGAAGGCCTGTTACAACCCTCCCCTCCCCACAAGCTGGCTATGAGTTTCCACAGAGCCAAAATTTGACAAAAGTACTTTATGAAAAGCTTTAAACAGAATTACAATTGTTAAACTGAAGGCATAACTAAAACCATTGTTCTTTTTTCATTTTTTTTTATGCTTAGGTAATGGATTCTGATCTCTTTAGTTCAATCTCTTCCCCCTCTATTTGTTTCTTTTCTTAACAAGATAGTTTTTTTTTAATCCTCACCCAAGGATATATATATATATATATTAAATGATTTTAGAGAGAGAGAGGAAAGGAGGGAGAGAGGGAAACATCAGTGTGAGAAATATCAATCAGTTTCCTCCCATATATGCCCTGACTTAGAATCAAACCCACAACCTTTTGGTGTAGGCGAGGATGACATTCCAACCACTTGCCAGGGCTAAGAAGATAGTTTTGGTTCTTTGATTTTATTACTCCCACTGCATTATTGATTTCTTTGAAGACGGCTGATGGCTCCTACAGTAGTGAGATGCAGAAGTTCCACCTTTTCCGAGGCTGTTCCCCCGGAACCCCTCTTTAACACTCACACTCATTTCAAGTATTCTTGGGCCCTGACCGGTTTGGCTCAGTGGATAGAGCGTCGGCCTACGGACTGAAGGGTCCCAGGTTCGATTCCAGTCAAGGGCATGTACCTTGGTTAAGGGCACATCCCCAGTAGGGGGCGTGTAGGAGGCGGCTGATTGATGTTTCTCTCTCATCGATGTTTCTAATCTCTATCTCTCTACCTTCCTCTCTGTGAAAAATCAATAAAATATATTTAAGAAAAAAAAAGCATTCTTGGGATACGTCCAAGTTTTCAATCAAGGCAATGGATGAGTTCCCCAAGGCAATAGCTTCCAGTCTAGGATGGGGAAATCTGAAGAGGAATTTTAGCAGGGCCAGTGGCAGCATTTCAATGTGAGGAAACAGCCTAGCCGATTGCTCAGTGGTTGAGCGTTGACCCACGAACCAAGGGCACATGCCTGGGTTGCAAGCTCAATCCCCAGTAGGGGGCATGCAGGAGGCAGCTGATCAATGATTCTCCCTCATCATTGATGTTTCTATCTCTCTCTCCCTCTCCCTTCCTTTCGGAAATTAATAAAAAATGTATTTAAAAATAAAAATAAATGTAACCCTAGCTGGTTTGTCTCAGTGGATAGAGCGTTGGCCTGCAGACTGAAGGATCCTGGGTTGGATTCTGGCCAAGGGCACATTTCCAGATTGTGTGCTCGATCCCCAGCAGGAGGCAGCCAATCAATGATTCTCTCTCATCATTGATGTTTCTATCTCTCTCTCCCTCTCCTTTCCTCTCTGAAATCAATAATAAACAAACAAACAAACAAATAAATAAATAAATGTGGAAACAAGCAACAGAAAAGACCTTTTCTAGCAGGGTCAGTAGTGCCTAGGGGTTGGCATTGCAAATTGGGTTGGGGAGTGCAGCCAATTGTAAGGCCTGGAACAAAGGGCTGGCATTCAGTTTCTGCTATCAGTTTTCTGTCTTTGATAAACATAGAAAATCTCTGATATAGTTCCTAAAAAAAGGCTGTGAATATACTCATCTGTAAAAGAAAAATGTAATAACCTCTCTAAAAAAGATGGAGCCGTGGAGTGGTGCGGGGTTTATATAATGCACGCAGAATAACTTGTGATGTGGTTGGGAGCCAGTTAGGTAGAGCCGGCCCGTCCATCCTTCCAAGGACATATCAGAAACTGGGCAGAAGCTTGTTGTGCTACTTTCTCTGAGACAGTCATAATGACAAACAGTGGTAGTTGTATGTGACTCAAAGTCTAATGTTTTCTCCCTCAGAGGCCTTTGTGCCTCAGCGTCGAGGTGTCTCCTTAATCTGGTGCTCCTGCCCTCTGCACTTACTAGTACTTCCTGCTGCTTTGCTCAGCCACACAGTTGTGACCATGCACGGCAGAACATAGGCCTCTCGAGGGTTTTATGTATCACCCATATGGACTTCACAGTGCCTTACTTAGTAAGGACACAGTAAGGTCATGGTTATGAGGTTGGTTTCAAGGGCCTGGTCTTTGGCTGAGGACAGGTGGAGGTGTCAATTAAATGAGCCTTGCGAGTGTGGGAGGGCTGGCGGCCCTGCTTCTGGATAGGAGCTCACACCGTGGCGTCCCAGTAATTGGATGGCAGTGATGTCCCTGAGGAGCTGGGAACGCAGGCTCCTTGGGCGGTGATGAGGACTGCTGGGGCTTGTCTGTCCCCAGTAAGGCAGAAAACCTTTCAGAGGGGCTTCTGGGACAGCTTAGTGATGGGCTTGTGTTCAGAGAGTCACTGCAAAATCCCCAGTGTAGCCTTGTTTGGATGCTAGGTAAGTGACCTGACCTTGCATGAAACCAAGTACAATGGGTCAGCTGCTCGGAAGCAGGTCCTAAGGGAAGAAGAGCCAAAGTCATGGACTGTTGTGCTATTATTGGTGATGGTGATAAGGATAATGATACTGAAAATTAAAAAGATAATTGTTTTCTTTCTTTTAGTCACATAGAAAAAATCACCACATGGCAAGACCCTAGGAAGTTGATGAATCAGCCCCTGAATCATATGAGTCTCCACCCTGCCACCACTTCCACACCAGTGCCCCAGAGGCCCATGGCCGTGTCCCAGCCGAATCTCGGTAAGCCATGCTTTGACTTGGAGTTGAATGCAGTGTTCCATCATGGGGCTGTGGGTTCAGAAGCAGCTCTGCTTGCCGTGGTGCCCATTTGTGCACCCAGAGAGCATTTTTTCCTGCCTTTGGCTGCATTACTTATCCTCTTTGCTACAATTCACCCTAGGGTAGGGTTTACACTACTGGTCCGGCCTCTCCTCCAACTTCCTTTCTTGAAGTTCTTTGAAAAATCACACAGGCCTCTTGTCTTCATCCAGACCAAAGCAAGGAGGAGGGTATGTAGCCACTTTCTGTGAATTTGGTCCCTGAAGACTGCCAAAGGGTACAATTCTGGTCTTGAATCACTTTCCTTTCTTTTTTCTTTTTTCTTTTTCTTTTTTTTTTTTTTGCATGATATGTGACTGATACCAGGGTAGGTGTTTTCTTGCTTTATCTCATTAAATCCTCTCAACAGTCCTACAAGAAGTGACAGCATTCCCATTTATAGATAGGAAACTTGCTCAAAGTCACCACTTGCGGATAGCAGAGCTGGAGTTGAACCGAGGTTGGTTTGATTTTAGAATGCATTCTATCATTATATAACCTGCAGGTGGCTTCTCCTATACCTGCTCTGGGATAATTGACTCACTTGCCATTTCATTTAGAATGTTTAAGTGTGATTTTATATTTGAGAAGATATTATCTTCTGCTAATTTCCTTTACTTCAGAAAACTAAAATTCTGCCCAGTAGAGATAACCAGATGTGAATTAATATACTGTAGCAACAGAACTAATCAGCTTTTGTTGTAGTCATTCTCCCCATCCCACAAAGGCTAAAAATAAGATGGCAATTTTAAAGTTTTCTAAAAGATGGTACCATTTTCAGATAACATTCCCATTTAAGATCAAATGTCTAGATACTGCTTTATACACAGAATAGTTAACTTTAAAGTAAAAAGAAGCTCCTGTTGGATTGGCAGGAATGGAAGTCTTTTTGCTAGACACCCTGCCCTCATACCCTGGCTTAGCCAAAGTGAACATGAACTTAAGTAGACCCAGGTTAGCTTCAAGTAAATATGCAGTCTGTTCTTGCAGGAAGTTTGGACCTACCATTTTAAAGCTTGCAGATGTAAAATATATCCAAAAAGCAAATTACTTGGAATAACCTCCGTTGTGTTACTTGTCTAAAGGGCAGATCAAGGAAAATGGTATCAATGCTTCTACCAGCAGTGGTAACCCAAAACTTCCCATGAGTCATTTATCCCCAATATATAAAAGCTCACATAGAAAGCAGATGCAAATGCAGTAAAGAAACCACATATTAGGTAAATTAGAGTAGTTTCAAGGTTTCTTTAACCATTTAATTTTTTTTTAAATATATTTTATTGATTTTTTACAGAGAGGAAGGGATAGAGATAGAGAGTTAGAAACATCGATGAGAGAGAAACATCGATCAGCTGCCTCCTGCACATCTCCTACTGGGGATGTGCCCACAACCCAGGTACATGCCCTTGACCGGAATCGAACCTGGGACCTTTCAGTCTGCAGGCCGATGCTCTATCCACTGAGCCAAACCGGTTTCGGCTCTTTAACCATTTAATTTTCATTAAAAATTATAAAAACTAATTATAAAGTATCAACCTTAACTTTATAATCACTATTATAGAAAAAAATCTTTTACGAACCTGGTTGAAAAAAATTAACTCATTCAAAGAGGTGTTCAAAAAGTCAGTCTTCGTCTGATCCCAATCCCCTGCCCCTTATATGTTGCATGGGGTCAACCAATGTTTTCAGTCACATACAAATGCTAGCATATTATACCCACTGTTCTGCACCTTGCCTTTTCCATTTCTATATCTGTGCATATAGGGCTGCCTCATTCTTTTAAAAAATTAACTAATAGCTCAACATGTTGGTCTGCTATAATTAGATTATTTAATCAGCCCCCAAACTGATAGATATTTAAATATTAGTGTGTTACTAGTACATAAAAGACTGCAGTTAATTTTTAAAAATTGTACAAGTAGGAAGTACTGCCTACACACATGCGCATGCACACACGCGCATGCACGGGCGCATACACACACAGCTCAATTGATGGTAAAGTACATCTAAAGAAATTGAAATCTGAATGTCTGAAATAAGTTTACCTGTGGTTGAATAAAATACTTTTCCAGATTTCTAATAAATTGGGGTAGTAAATTGCTCATGACACATATTCTGGGGTTTTCCAACAATATTTGAGTATTTGTCCATTACAAAGTGTGTTGCTAGCCTATAGAGAAGTGTCCTGTAGATGGAAATATACTGGGGAATGCAAAGTAAGCATCAAAGATTGGGACAATTTAGAGAGTCACAATATGGTCTTAATAAAAAATTATTTACTAAGAACATTTTATTTCAAGCTATGGGTCTGCCTGTAGTTTATGCTCTTTGTTATCAATCTTTAAAAATATAAAGAATAGATTCTTTCCTCTGTTATTTTTTAAGATTTAGAATAATAGGTCTATATCAGTGTTTTTATATATTATACTAGAGGCCCGGTGCATGAATTTGTGCACGGGTGGGGTCCCTCGTGGTGGCCTGCAGGGATCGGACCGAAACCCACAGTCCAATGCTGCCTGCCGCTCCAGCTCATCCCGGCCCCCGCTGCACCTGCTGCGGACTCACACCTAGTCAGTCCTGATCAGGAGAGGCTCACACCACTGCAGCAGCTCTTGCCAGCCATGAGCCCTGCATCTGGCATCTGTCCCAAGGGGACTGGGTGGGGCTGGGACGTGATCAGCCCAGAGGCAGTGGGATGCCCTTGCAGGCCCAGAATCCAGACCCGTCCCGCTGATGTTCATGCTGATTATCAGGAGCCACCTGGCAGCCACTTTTATATCATTTCTTCCTTGTGGAGCATCTAGGGAGGGGAAGTGGCCATGGTGCCCGAGGCTGACTTCCCAGAGGCTGGCGGCACTGTCGGGACCGTGCTAGCGGCGCCGGTCCATCGGTGCCTGGCCCATTCTCCAGAGATTGGACCTGCAGGACTACTGAGGGAGTGAGTGGCTGCCGCCGGGCTGGTGGGCCGCCGGGACGGGGAAGTCAGCTGAGCAGCACTCCAGCTGTGGGAGTGCACTGACCACCAGGGGGCAGTTCCTGTGTTGAGCATCTGCCCCCTGGTGGTCAGTGCATGTCATAGCGACCGGTCGACTGGTTGTTCAGTCATTCAGTCGCCTAGATTTTTTTTAATATATAGACTAGAGGCCCAGTGCATGAAATTTGTGCAAGGGAGGGAGGGTCCCCTCAGCCCAGCCTGAACCCTCTACAATCTGGGACACCCCTCTCACAATCCAAGACTGCTGGCTCCTAACTGCTTACCTGCCTGCATGCCTGATCACCCCTAACTGCCCCCCCGCCAGGCTGGTTGCCCCCAACTGCCCACCCGCCAGCCTGGTCACCCCTAACTGCCCCCCTCAGCGTCTCTGAGTGCCGGCCTGATCGTCCCTAACTGCCACCCCTACTGGCCTGGTTGCCCCTAACTGCCCCCCCCCCCGCCC
>NW_005356635.1:5879973-5881623 GCF_000412655.1 Myotis brandtii
GGTCACCCCTCACTGCCCCCCTCTGCCAGCCTGGTTGCCCCTGACTGCCCACCCCTGCCAGCTTGGTTGCTCCTCACAGTCCCCCCCTGCTGGCCTGGTCGCCCCACGTAGCCTCCTGTTCAGTCGTTTGGTCATCCCTCACTAACACCCCTGCCGGCCTGGTCGCCCCACACAGCCTGCTGCTCAGTCATTTGGTCGCCCCTCACTAACCCCCCTGCCGGCCTGGTTGCTCCACACAGCCTGGTGTTCAGTCGTTTGGTCGTCCCGCACTAACCCCCCTGCTGGCCTGATCACCCCATGCAGCCTGCTGCTCAGTCGTTTGGTCGTCCTTCATTAACCCCCCTGCAAGCCTGGTCGCCCCATGCAGTCTGCTGCTCAGTCGTTTGGTTGTCCCTCACTAACCCCCCTGCTGGCCTGGTCGCGCCACACAGCCTGGTGTTCAGTCATTTGCTCGTCCCTCACTAACCCCTCTGCCAGCCTGGTCGCCCCACACAGCTTGTTCAGTTGTCCGTTCGGTTGTTTTGGATGTGATGGCCCCTGGCTCTTTATATATATAGATATAACCTATGCCATATACATTAGCATATATTAACATATATATGTATGTATATAAAATCAATATTTTGAATATGATTCAAAATTTCTATTTCTGTTTTACATCAACTGCATTTTTTTTTCTTTTTACCTTTTGATCAGAACATATCCTCCCCCACCCTTCCTCTATCTCCTCCTCCTAGAAGTTTGGTCTTTTCATAGAATATAGCTGACAAATAAGATAACAAGTGACACATCCCTTCATTGGGAGGTATTTATGTGTGAAAATGATGTAGAAGTACATCATTAATAGTTAATAATATTACTCTCAGATGATAGAATCCGTACCATTCATAGCTAATTTTATGTATTTCTCTAGCTGTGATATAATCAGATAAATAAATTCCTCAATAAATTTCCTTTTATTGGGATTCTATGTTTTTCTGTAGGTTGGGTACATGAACTTGGGGGTCGGACTGTCAGAATTTAAACCCTGGCTCTGCCCATTACTAGCTTGGTGACTCTGCTAAGTTACTTAATTGTGTTTCAGTTTCTCCATATGTAAAATGAGTATTATTTTTATAACTAGAGGCCCAGTGTACGAAATTTGTGCATGGGAGGGGGGTTGTCTCTCAGCCCGGCCTGCACCCTCTCCAATCTGGGACATTCCTCTCACAATCCGGGACTGCTGGCTCCTAACCGCTTGCCTGCCTGCCTGCCTGATCACCCCTAACCGCCTCTGCCTGCCAGCCTGATGGCCCCTGACTGCCCTCCCCTGTCGGCCTGATCGCCCCTAACTGCCCTCCCCTGCCAACCTGATCACCCCTAACTACCTCTGCCTTGGCCCCTGCCACCATGGCTTTGTCTGGAAGAATGTCCAGAAGATGTCCGGTCTAATTAGCATATTACCCTTTTATTAGTATAGACTAGGGGCCCGGTGCACAAAAATTTGTGCACTCTAGGGGGGGAAGAGGGAGTCCCTCAGCCCGGCCTGTGCCCTCTCGCAGTCTGGGACCCCTCGGGAGATAACGCCCTGCTGGCTTAGGCCTGCTCCCGGGTGGCAGAGGGCAGGCCCAATCCCTAGGTGCAGCCCCTGGTCGGGCTCAGAGCAGGGCC
>NW_005356635.1:5882645-5883211 GCF_000412655.1 Myotis brandtii
GTCACTGAAGGAAGCAAGCCTCATGTTAGTTTCAAGCTGCCTGGCTGCCGGCCGCCATCTTGGCTGTCAGTTAATTTACATATCTCCCTGATTAGCCAATGGGAAGGGTAGCGGTCGTACGCCAATTACCATGTTTCTCTTTTATTAGTGTAGATAACCACTAAATTTTTTGAAGGAGTTAAAAAAAAAATGAAATAGAAAAAATCCAAAGACTCTACACCAGCCCTATTATAATATCAGAACAATGGACTTGGGAAAAATGGAGTTTGCTAAAGAAGTCAGTTAGGATGTTAGGGTGGGGTGGAGGGCAGGGGACCTTTTTCTTCTTTTCTTTCTTACCACATATGTCTCCTTTTTCCCTCATCAACCCCTCCCCGGCCACTCCCACCACCCAGGACAAGCCCCCACCACCCCAGTGTCTGTGTCCATTGGTTATCCTATCTAATAATAGACAAACATGGTAATTAACCATACATCCGACATGCTTCCCATTGGCTAATCAGGGCGATATGCAAATTAACTGCCAACCAAGATGGCGGCTGGCAGCCAGGCAGCTGAAGCGAACA
>NW_005356635.1:5883265-5884500 GCF_000412655.1 Myotis brandtii
GGAGGGCAAGCCCAACCACTGTGGCTGGGAGCGGGAGAGCAAGCTCAGCTGCAACCACTGGGATCAGAAGGGCAAGCCCAGCCCCAGCCACTGGGATCAGGAGGGCAAGCCCAACCACTGTGGCTGGGAGCGGGAGAGCAAGCTCAGCTGCAACCACTGGGATCAGAAGGGCAAGCCCAGCCCCAGCCACTGGGATCAGGAGGGCAAGCCCAACCACTGTGGCTGGGAGCGGGAGAGCAAGCTCAGCTGCAACCACTGGGATCAGAAGGGCAAGCCCAGCCCCAGCCACTGGGATCAGGAGGGCAAGCCCAACCACTGTGGCTGGGAGCGGGAGAGCAAGCTCAGCTGCAACCACTGGGATCAGAAGGGCAAGCCCAGCCCCAGCCACTGGGATCAGGAGGGCAAGCCCAACCACTGTGGCTGGGAGCGGGAGAGCAAGCTCAGCTGCAACCACTGGGATCAGAAGGGCAAGCCCAGCCCCAGCCACTGGGATCAGGAGGGCAAGCCCAACCACTGTGGCTGGGAGCGGGAGAGCAAGCTCAGCTGCAACCACTGGGATCAGAAGGGCAAGCCCAGCCCCAGCCACTGGGATCAGGAGGGCAAGCCCAACCACTGTGGCTGGGAGCATAAGGGGCAGCGGCTTGGAGCAGAAGGGGCAGAGGCTGGGAGAGGGAGGGCAAAGGCTGGGAGCGGGAGGGCAAGCCCAGCCCCAGCCACTGGGATCTGAAGGGCAAGCCCAGCCCCAGGGGATGGGAGCGGGAGGTCAAGCCCAACCACTGTGGCTGGGAGCATAAGGGGCAGTGGCTGGGGATGGGAGGGGCAGCGGCTTGGAGGGGAAGGGGCAGCGGGTGGGAGCGGGAGGGCAAGACCAGCTGCAGGGGCTTGAAGCGGGAGCGAAGCCCCCCTCAGCGAGTTTCACTCCCTTCTCTGCTTTGCTCCAGCCGCACGAAGCCCTATTCTTGCAGGAATATTCCTGCAATGGGCCTCTAGTCCTATCTAATAATAGACAAACATGGTAATTAAACATACCTCCGATATACTTCCTATTGGCTAATCAGGGTGATATGCAAATTAACTGCCAACCAAGATGGTGGCCGGCAGCCAGGCAGCCAGGCAGCTGAAGCGAACATGAGGCTTGCTTGCTCCAGTGATGGAGGAAGCCAAGGTTCCCCGCCTGCCGCAGCCGGGCTCTGAGCTCCAGTCTAAGCAACAATGTTGCAATTATAGAAGCTAAA
>NW_005356635.1:5885324-5893358 GCF_000412655.1 Myotis brandtii
CATTATATTCCACAAATGAGTGAGATCATGTGATACTTATCTTTCTCCGACTGGCTTATTTCGCTTAGCATAATGCTCTCCAGGTCTATCCATGCTGTTGCAAATGGTAAAAGTTCCTTCTTTTTTATAGCAGTGTAGTATTCCATTGTGCAGATGTACCACAGGTTTTTAATCCACTCATCTGCTGATTGGCACTTAGGCTGTTTTCAAATCTTAGCTATTGTAAATTGTGCTGCTATGAACATAGGGGTGCATATGTCCTTTCTTTTTTTCTTAATCTTTTTTTATTGATTTCAAAGAGGGAGAGGGAGAGAGAGATAGAAACATCAATGATGAGAGGGAATCATTGATCAGTGCCTCCTGCTTGCCCCCTACTGGGGATTGAGCCCACAACCCGGGCATGTGCCCTTGACTGGAATTGAACCCTGACCTCCTGGTTCATAGGTCGATGCCCAACCACTGAGACATGCTGGCTGGGCCATATGTCCTTTCTGATTGGTGTTTCTGATTTCTTGGGATATAGTCCTAGAAGTGGGATCACTGGGTAAATGGGAGTTCCATTTTTAATTTTTTTGAGGAAACTCCATACTGTTTTCCACAGTGGCTGCACCAGTCTGCATTCCCACCAGCAGTGCACAAGGGTTCCTTTTTCTCTACATCCTCGCCAACACTTGTCATTTGTTGATGACAGCCATTCTGACAGGTGTGAGATGGCACCTCATTGTCGTTTTGATTTGCATCTCTCGGATGATTAGTGACTTTGAGCACTTTTTCATACACTCTTGGGGGACCTTTTTCTTTAGTGGTTAATGGGAAGAACTTGAAGTCAGAACTGAGTTTCTGTTGGGTTAGATATTTACGAGTTGCTTTTGCTATTTAACCCTCTGAGTCTCTTTTTCCTTATCTGTAAAATGGGGAAATGGGAGTATCTGCCTCATAAAAGTTGTTTTGAGTATTTAGGGTTGTCCGTGCCTTGGTACTTGGACTAGAGAAAGGCCCCAAAAATATGCCTTGTTAAAACTAATTTGTACCAGAGAAAAAGGGGGGGATGGGAGAGGTAGAAGGAAGATATAGAGGGGATAAATGGTGTTGGCAGAAGACTTGACTTGGGATGGTGAACACACAATACAATATACAGATGATATATCATAGAATTGTACACCCGAAAGTTATATAATTTTATTAACCAATGTCACCTCAATAAATTCAATTAAAAACACACCTCTAGCTGGTAGCCTTGTTTTCCCTCACGTTTCTGGTCCCTATGTATATTGAAGGCAGAGCCTGTGTGTGCTCCCTCCTCAGGAAAACCCAGCCATAGTTCCTGTAACTTTGATTGTTTGGGCACTTTTGCTTACACACTATGAAAATAATCTTTAACCCCAGACAGCGGTAGCTTGTGACCTGGCTCCTTCACTGTTACATCTTTGACAGGGAATTTGTGAAGAAGATGCATACTGAAATTATGCAGCAATTTAACATGTCTCCATGTTGTTGTTTTTTAACTTTTTTTTTTAAAGCCTCACCTGAGGATGTTTATTGATTTTAGAGAGAGAGGAAAGGAAAGAGATCGAGACAGAGAGAGACATCAGTGTGAGAGACAAACATCCATCAGCTATCTCCTGTACTCGCCCCTATCAAGAATCAAACGACAACCTAAGTATGTGTTCTGACTGACTGGGAATTAGCATCTTTTTTCGTTTATGGGACAACACTCCAACCGACAGAGCCACCGGCTGGGGCAACATATCCCCATGTTTTAAAACGTTTTTGCCAAACCTTGGCCATAATGGCTCAGTTGGTTGAGCATTGTCTTGTGCAATGAAAGCTTGTGGGTTTGATTCCCGGTCAGAACACATGCCTGGGTTTCGGGTTCCAACCCCGGTATGGGGCATGCAGGAGGCAGCCAATCAATGTTTTGCTCTCACATAAATGTTTCTCTCTCTCCCTCTCCCTTCCTCTCACTTTTGAAAACAAAAACAAAAACAAACAAATCAATTTTTAAAAATCTAAGAAAAACCTCCATGTTTTTGCCAAGAGAAGTCACATACAATTTTTCCTTTTTGGTGATAATTCTAGCAATCATAAACCATGGTGTGCTGGGCTCCTGTCACATGTTAATGGTCTCTTTGCTAGAGTGAGGCCCCGGCTGGGGGCACCAGTGTTCTCCTAGACAGGACAGGAAAAGTAAAGACTGTGTAAAACCTTCACTGGATGGCCATCCCTAGCCAGTTTAGAGACTTTTGGTGAAGTGCAGCCAAAGTGTATTTTTAATGCTATTGGAATTTTAAAAATATCACACACACACACACACACACACACACACACACACACACACCCTTTGAAGGTGTGCCATCCCCTAAGCCAGAGTTGATTTCCTCCAGGTCTATCTTCTTCTGTAATTCAAATTACAAATATATGCTTTTTTTTGTTGTGTGGTTTTTTGCAAGGCATGCTTTTCAAGACAAGATGGAAAGAAAATCTTGTCTGTGCTCATTTGCTAAGTTGGCTCATTCTTCCCTTTAGGAAGTATACAGAAACACAAAACCATTTTATCAATAGCAAATAAAATAGCCTAGCATTGCTTAAAGTATATGGAAGATAGCCTGAAAGTTTGTCAAGTGTCAGATTTTTATGTAGGATATCTATTTCTTTTTCCTGTGTTTTTTCCTTGTCAACTTTATGTGGTGAGTTCATGGAAGACACATCTGGCTACTGTGTTTTTTCCAGCTCTGATCTTCTCACTACTTTTTGAACTTTGTGGTTTCTGCAGTATAAATTAGCCTAAAGTGCACTAACACATGCACACACAAACCCAAAGACAAACTGGCAACCTTCAGACTTGAGGGTGGAGATGATGGGGCGTTGGTAGGATTGGGGTGGAGGAAAGTGGGTGTGTATGGAAAGGAAGGAAGACTGGTGGGTATGGGAAAGAGGAAAAGGGTTCTGGTAAAAAGAGTTTTTTGTGTGTATTTTTAAATTTATTTTTCAATTGTAGTATACATTCAATATTAGTATGTATTAGTTACAGGTGTGAAAGTCTCCCCCCCCCCCCCCCCCCCCCCCCACCTTGATTAGAAGAAAAAGGAATAGTTTTTTCTAAACTTTGTGGAAAATCAATATTATAATTTCTTCTTAGATTGATTTGGTGGAAGCCATCTATTGTCAAAATTTACTCTATTGAGTCATCATTATTGTAGACTGCTCTTTGGGTTTCCCAAAAGGAGATTCATTACAAATTTTTTCTTGTAAAGCTTTTAAGGAATTTGTGAAATGGGTACTGAAAACAAATTATCAACTAATTTAATTCCTCTTTTTAAAAATAATTGATTGATTGATTGATTTTAGGGAGAGAGGAAGGGAGAAAAAGTGGAAAACATCGATTTGTTGTTTCACTTATTTTGACATTCGTTGGTTGACTCCTGTGTGTGTTCTTACTTGGGAACGAACCCACAACTTTGGCATATCAGGATGACACTCTAATCAACTGAGCTACCTAGCCAGGGCCTGATTCAGTTCCTCTTGTGCAATATATATATATATATGAAAGGCTAATATGCTAAGTGTCCATCTGACCAGTCGCTATGATGTGCACTGACCACCAGGGGGCAGATGCTCAATGCAGGAGCTGCCGAGTTGCAGTGACTTGGCAGCAGCAGTTCTCAGGTGACGCACCCTGAAACCAGACAGGAGGGAGCCCGATTCCTCATGGGGGCGCGTGATTCCACCTTTGGCCATGGGTTATGTTGTTGCTGGGGCACTGTTGTCCAGGATCTGGTTTACTGCACACTTGCGTTTGTGTTCCACACCCTGTACAACAGCAACTTTGCAGAGTGCCCTCTCACACTTCAGGACCCATTGGGGGATGTCGGAGAGCTGGTTTCAGCCCAATCCCCGCAGGCCAGGCTGAGGGACCCCACCTGCTGGAGGGACCCCCGCTCACTCCGCAGATACCCTTTGAGCCATGGCACTGCCCCAGGTGTGGCCGGTGGGGGAGAGACTGCAGGAGGTTGGCTCCAGGGCGTGTCTGGCCAGTCTAGCCCAGTCTTGCCCTGCTGGCCACCTTCTAATTAATTTCTTTTCAATGTGCACGAATCCATGCACCGGGCCACTAGTAGTATATAAAGAAATTAACCTTGTGTTGTGATGGCATATTTTATTTATCTTAATGTGCATGAATCTTTTATTTAGATTAGTTTTTATTTATCTTGATACATTAAGTTTAGGTATTGTATTAAGATTAGGTATAAAGACTTGTAGATTTAATTTTACAAATTTAGGAATTTAGGTAGAAAATCTTTGTTTGATAGGAAGTCTCAAGACCCATGAAAGCTGTTGCCACAATTTTTCTATAAAGATATTCTTCAAGATAAAATTTTTATGTCTTATGCTAGATGAACACTTTGGAAATATGTACACAAAGATGTGTTATTTATAATGTAGCCCCCCTCTCATTAAATGCCTGCAATACAAAAATAAATTTATTTTTACTATTAAAATAATAGTTATAAGGATTTTATGGCACATAAAAAACTTTATGTCAGTCTAATTTTAAAAAGCAGGCAAAGGGGCATATGCCATGATTATAATTTTACTTTTTATAAAAGACTTTGCTTGGATTCTCTTCCCACAGGATTTTGCTCTCCATCTGTGTATTTCTAGCTCCTAGCCAGGGGCATTATGTAGCACAGCTAGAATAATGGTATTTTACCATTTTGTAAAATAAATGTATTGAGTAAATCAGGTATGTATTTTAAATATCAGACGTGAGTATAGTAAGACTTAGATTGGGGGTGATTTTCTTTATTTTTTTCTGTAATGTGATTATGTCACTTTTATGATAGCTAGAAGAAGAAAAAGGAGAACCTCTTGGTGTGGTTTTTATGGTGGGAGAGGAGGGTGCAATGTTGCGAAGAAGGCTCTAATCCCTCCACCCCACTCCTCCATGAGCAATACAGACAGAACTTTGAATCGTCAAGCCTCCAGAGTCAACCCCATCTGCTTGTGGCCAGCAAGTCATTCTCTAGTCTCTAAGATCAGTGTTTCTCCAAATGGGGTCCAGGGCCAGCACTACTTGTATCCCATGGGGCATTTATCAGACACACACATTCAGAATCCAGCAGTCTGATTGCTCCCCAATGGACAGTCATGGGCTGCTGCTGGGAGGAATACTGCCTGGGCCCCACCCTTGGGAAAGCCTGTTTCAGACAATGTAGGGTGGGGTCTGGGAATGGGTGCTGTTTCATGTGCCCAGAAGATTCTGGCCATCAGCCAGGGGTAGGAACCACAATAGAATTGTGTGTTTTAGCACCATGATTGGAGAATGCTATCATAGTAAATGGCAAAAACCGACTCAGATGTTTAGTCTTTAAGCAGTTACCTGAAGAGAACTGCAAGGATGCTCACTAACTTTTTGATTCTTTGTCCAAAGTAGACATTAATGTGGCATCGACATTTGTCACTTTGGCACTTGTTGGCTTTAGTGCACACAAGAGCATTGGGTCTGTGAATGCTGACACCACTTTCCAGAAAGTTTTTACCCCAATCATACCAAGTAAACTTCAAAAGTTCAGTGAAACGTTTGGCTTTCAGATTCAGATTATTGAACTGTATTGTTTAAATTCACAGGGTAACTGTGCAAGCCTGCCTTTAACTTGGCTTCCTGAGAGCTGGCTGGAAAGTCAGGCATCTGCAGGCCTAAAGTTCCAGAGGGCGCCTCATGCCCTGAAGGAGAGCAGAGCCTCTTAGGAAGGAGATGGAGGCAGGTCAAGCTTTTCCTTAGTCACTTCTTTGTGTGCACTACCTTCATTTTTAATCATTTTTAACTAGAGGCCCAGTGCATGAAATTTGTGCATTGGGGGTAGGGTGTCCTTCAGCCCAGCCTGCACCCTCTGCAATCTGGGTCCCCTTGGGGGATGTCCGACTGCCAGTTTAGGCCCGATCCCAACTGCCCTCCCCTGCTGGCTGGTCACCCCAAACTGCCCTCCCCTGCTGGTCTGGTCACCCCTAACTGCCCTCCCCTGCAGGCCTGGTCCACCCCAACTGCCCTCCCCTGCCAGCCCAGTCACCCCTAACTGCCCTTCCCTGCAGGCCTGGTTCCCCCTAACTGCCCTCCCCTGCAGGCCTGATTGCCCACAACTGCCCTACTCTGCCAACCATCTTGTGGTGGCCATTTCGTGACCACATGGGGGCGGCCATCTTGTGCAAGGGCATGATGGTCAATTTGCATATTACCTCTTTATTATATAGGATGGAGTCTGATCTCTTCATCAAGCTGTGGGCCTCTGCTGCTGAGAATTTTAAAGATAATGCTGGCTGACTTCCAGTAGCATGCCCTTGGGAGCTTACTTGCTGTGGCACATTTTGCCTAATGTGAGGCAAAGGAATTCTGGGATGGTTTGTCATTCGGTCACTTGTTCCAAACTGATTAGTGCTGAGTGACATTTGGACACTTCTTTGATCTCCTCTTTGGGACTCCCTGGTGATGCTGTCCACCTGTGTCTTTACCACCATCTTCCCCAGTCCATATCAGCTGGAAGATTGATCTCGTCTTCCTTTCTGGAAGTCTAAATTTATTCCCTGGTGTCCTGCAGTTGCTGGTGGTCAGGGACAGCTGTTTCGCCATGCTTGACTCTGAATAATTTTGATGAAGTCAGCAAAATAACACCATAAAAGACACCAGGAAAACAAAAGCCTTCATAGTCTTTCAGCACCTTCTCATTAAGTGCTGAAGAGAGGGAGATAACCCCCTCTTCCTGCTTTTAGGGGGGAAAAAAAAGGAAAATATAAGAATCTAAACTTATTTTGAGTCAGCAAGATTCAAGAATCTTCTTTCCCTCATCTTATGAAATTACTGTTTGGTCATTGTAGAAAATGCTGATCAGCAAAAAAGCGAGAAAATATAAAACACTCTAATCTGACCATTCTAAATCACACGAACATTTTCTCATATATTTGCCTCTTTTCAATACAAATGTAAGTAAAAAAGGTTGGAAAGTCCTCTACAGTCTTTTTTGTAGCCTCCCTCCCTTCCCGCTCATGTATCATGAGCATCTTTCCATTTCAGTAATGATTTTTCTACAATATTTTTGAGTAGCTGTTTTTATTGGAAAAATTAGCACAAACATGGCAAAAATTCAAACAGTTCCAAAGAGTATTCATGAGAAATAAGTCTCCTCCACACTAGAACCCTCAGTTTTTCTCTCCTCCCCAGAGAAACACTGAGTGAGATTCTAGAAATAGTCTATATACACATATGCATGCTTGGATATATAAGTTGTCTTCTTACAACTTAATATATCTTAGAGAGCTTTCTAAATTAAAACTTGTAGATGTATTATTCTTTGCTAGCAATATATAATATTTCAGTCTATTGATGTACCGTAATTTATTTAACCTGTCCCCTATGCTAGATATTTAGGTTCTTTTCTGATTGTTAGCTATTATTAAAAACTCTACAGTGTGCATCTCTATACATAAGTTCTTTTTTTAAAAAATAAATCTTTATTGTTCAGATTATTAAAGTTGTTCCTCTTTTTACCCCCATAGCTCTCCTCCACCTAGTTCCCACCCCACTGTCCTCAGCCATAGGTGTATGATTTTTGTCCAGTCTCTTCCCGCACCCCTTCACCCCTTCCCCCCGAGAATTGTCAGTCCACTCCCTTTCTATGGCCTTGATTCTATTCTATTCACCAGTTTATTCTGTTCGTCAGATTTTTTATTCACTTGGTTTTTAGATTCACTTGTTGATAGATATGTATTTGTTGTCACTTTGTTTTTCATAATTTTTATCTTTACCTTTTTCTTCTTCTTCCTCTTCTTAAAGAATACTCTTCAGAATTTCATATAATACTCGTTTGGCGGTGATGAACTCCTTTAGCTTTTTCTTATCTGTGAAGCTCTTTATCTGACCTTCAATTCTAAATAATAGCTTTGCTGGGTAGAGAAATCTTGGTTGTAGGTTCTTGCTATTTATCACTTTGAATATTTCTTGCCACTCCCTTCTGGCCTGCATAGTTTCTGTTGAGAAATCAG
>NW_005356635.1:5908538-5934731 GCF_000412655.1 Myotis brandtii
ACCCCCCCCCCCCCCCCCGCACCTTGATTAGAAGAAAAAGGAATAGTTTTTTCTAAACTTTGTGGAAAATCAATATTATAATTTCTTCTTAGATTGATTTGGTGGAAGCCATCTATTGTCAAAATTTACTCTATTGAGTCATCATTATTGTAGACTGCTCTTTGGGTTTCCCAAAAGGAGATTCATTACAAATTTTTTCTTGTAAAGCTTTTAAGGAATTTGTGAAATGGGTACTGAAAACAAATTATCAACTAATTTAATTCCTCTTTTTAAAAATAATTGATTGATTGATTGATTTTAGGGAGAGAGGAAGGGAGAAAAAGTGGAAAACATCGATTTGTTGTTTCACTTATTTTGACATTCGTTGGTTGACTCCTGTGTGTGTTCTTACTTGGGAACGAACCCACAACTTTGGCATATCAGGATGACACTCTAATCAACTGAGCTACCTAGCCAGGGCCTGATTCAGTTCCTCTTGTGCAATATATATATATATATGAAAGGCTAATATGCTAAGTGTCCATCTGACCAGTCGCTATGATGTGCACTGACCACCAGGGGGCAGATGCTCAATGCAGGAGCTGCCGAGTTGCAGTGACTTGGCAGCAGCAGTTCTCAGGTGACGCACCCTGAAACCAGACAGGAGGGAGCCCGATTCCTCATGGGGGCGCGTGATTCCACCTTTGGCCATGGGTTATGTTGTTGCTGGGGCACTGTTGTCCAGGATCTGGTTTACTGCACACTTGCGTTTGTGTTCCACACCCTGTACAACAGCAACTTTGCAGAGTGCCCTCTCACACTTCAGGACCCATTGGGGGATGTCGGAGAGCTGGTTTCAGCCCAATCCCCGCAGGCCAGGCTGAGGGACCCCACCTGCTGGAGGGACCCCCGCTCACTCCGCAGATACCCTTTGAGCCATGGCACTGCCCCAGGTGTGGCCGGTGGGGGAGAGACTGCAGGAGGTTGGCTCCAGGGCGTGTCTGGCCAGTCTAGCCCAGTATTGCCCTGCTGGCCACCTTCTAATTAATTTCTTTTCAATGTGCACGAATCCATGCACCGGGCCACTAGTAGTATATAAAGAAATTAACCTTGTGTTGTGATGGCATATTTTATTTATCTTAATGTGCATGAATCTTTTATTTAGATTAGTTTTTATTTATCTTGATACATTAAGTTTAGGTATTGTATTAAGATTAGGTATAAAGACTTGTAGATTTAATTTTACAAATTTAGGAATTTAGGTAGAAAATCTTTGTTTGATAGGAAGTCTCAAGACCCATGAAAGCTGTTGCCACAATTTTTCTATAAAGATATTCTTCAAGATAAAATTTTTATGTCTTATGCTAGATGAACACTTTGGAAATATGTACACAAAGATGTGTTATTTATAATGTAGCCCCCCTCTCATTAAATGCCTGCAATACAAAAATAAATTTATTTTTACTATTAAAATAATAGTTATAAGGATTTTATGGCACATAAAAAACTTTATGTCAGTCTAATTTTAAAAAGCAGGCAAAGGGGCATATGCCATGATTATAATTTTACTTTTTATAAAAGACTTTGCTTGGATTCTCTTCCCACAGGATTTTGCTCTCCATCTGTGTATTTCTAGCTCCTAGCCAGGGGCATTATGTAGCACAGCTAGAATAATGGTATTTTACCATTTTGTAAAATAAATGTATTGAGTAAATCAGGTATGTATTTTAAATATCAGACGTGAGTATAGTAAGACTTAGATTGGGGGTGATTTTCTTTATTTTTTTCTGTAATGTGATTATGTCACTTTTATGATAGCTAGAAGAAGAAAAAGGAGAACCTCTTGGTGTGGTTTTTATGGTGGGAGAGGAGGGTGCAATGTTGCGAAGAAGGCTCTAATCCCTCCACCCCACTCCTCCATGAGCAATACAGACAGAACTTTGAATCGTCAAGCCTCCAGAGTCAACCCCATCTGCTTGTGGCCAGCAAGTCATTCTCTAGTCTCTAAGATCAGTGTTTCTCCAAATGGGGTCCAGGGCCAGCACTACTTGTATCCCATGGGGCATTTATCAGACACACACATTCAGAATCCAGCAGTCTGATTGCTCCCCAATGGACAGTCATGGGCTGCTGCTGGGAGGAATACTGCCTGGGCCCCACCCTTGGGAAAGCCTGTTTCAGACAATGTAGGGTGGGGTCTGGGAATGGGTGCTGTTTCATGTGCCCAGAAGATTCTGGCCATCAGCCAGGGGTAGGAACCACAATAGAATTGTGTGTTTTAGCACCATGATTGGAGAATGCTATCATAGTAAATGGCAAAAACCGACTCAGATGTTTAGTCTTTAAGCAGTTACCTGAAGAGAACTGCAAGGATGCTCACTAACTTTTTGATTCTTTGTCCAAAGTAGACATTAATGTGGCATCGACATTTGTCACTTTGGCACTTGTTGGCTTTAGTGCACACAAGAGCATTGGGTCTGTGAATGCTGACACCACTTTCCAGAAAGTTTTTACCCCAATCATACCAAGTAAACTTCAAAAGTTCAGTGAAACGTTTGGCTTTCGGATTCAGATTATTGAACTGTATTGTTTAAATTCACAGGGTAACTGTGCAAGCCTGCCTTTAACTTGGCTTCCTGAGAGCTGGCTGGAAAGTCAGGCATCTGCAGGCCTAAAGTTCCAGAGGGCGCCTCATGCCCTGAAGGAGAGCAGAGCCTCTTAGGAAGGAGATGGAGGCAGGTCAAGCTTTTCCTTAGTCACTTCTTTGTGTGCACTACCTTCATTTTTAATCATTTTTAACTAGAGGCCCAGTGCATGAAATTTGTGCATTGGGGGTAGGGTGTCCTTCAGCCCAGCCTGCACCCTCTGCAATCTGGGTCCCCTTGGGGGATGTCCGACTGCCAGTTTAGGCCCGATCCCAACTGCCCTCCCCTGCTGGCTGGTCACCCCAAACTGCCCTCCCCTGCTGGTCTGGTCACCCCTAACTGCCCTCCCCTGCAGGCCTGGTCCACCCCAACTGCCCTCCCCTGCCAGCCCAGTCACCCCTAACTGCCCTTCCCTGCAGGCCTGGTTCCCCCTAACTGCCCTCCCCTGCAGGCCTGATTGCCCACAACTGCCCTACTCTGCCAACCATCTTGTGGTGGCCATTTCGTGACCACATGGGGGCGGCCATCTTGTGCAAGGGCATGATGGTCAATTTGCATATTACCTCTTTATTATATAGGATGGAGTCTGATCTCTTCATCAAGCTGTGGGCCTCTGCTGCTGAGAATTTTAAAGATAATGCTGGCTGACTTCCAGTAGCATGCCCTTGGGAGCTTACTTGCTGTGGCACATTTTGCCTAATGTGAGGCAAAGGAATTCTGGGATGGTTTGTCATTCGGTCACTTGTTCCAAACTGATTAGTGCTGAGTGACATTTGGACACTTCTTTGATCTCCTCTTTGGGACTCCCTGGTGATGCTGTCCACCTGTGTCTTTACCACCATCTTCCCCAGTCCATATCAGCTGGAAGATTGATCTCGTCTTCCTTTCTGGAAGTCTAAATTTATTCCCTGGTGTCCTGCAGTTGCTGGTGGTCAGGGACAGCTGTTTCGCCATGCTTGACTCTGAATAATTTTGATGAAGTCAGCAAAATAACACCATAAAAGACACCAGGAAAACAAAAGCCTTCATAGTCTTTCAGCACCTTCTCATTAAGTGCTGAAGAGAGGGAGATAACCCCCTCTTCCTGCTTTTAGGGGGGAAAAAAAAGGAAAATATAAGAATCTAAACTTATTTTGAGTCAGCAAGATTCAAGAATCTTCTTTCCCTCATCTTATGAAATTACTGTTTGGTCATTGTAGAAAATGCTGATCAGCAAAAAAGCGAGAAAATATAAAACACTCTAATCTGACCATTCTAAATCACACGAACATTTTCTCATATATTTGCCTCTTTTCAATACAAATGTAAGTAAAAAAGGTTGGAAAGTCCTCTACAGTCTTTTTTGTAGCCTCCCTCCCTTCCCGCTCATGTATCATGAGCATCTTTCCATTTCAGTAATGATTTTTCTACAATATTTTTGAGTAGCTGTTTTTATTGGAAAAATTAGCACAAACATGGCAAAAATTCAAACAGTTCCAAAGAGTATTCATGAGAAATAAGTCTCCTCCACACTAGAACCCTCAGTTTTTCTCTCCTCCCCAGAGAAACACTGAGTGAGATTCTAGAAATAGTCTATATACACATATGCATGCTTGGATATATAAGTTGTCTTCTTACAACTTAATATATCTTAGAGAGCTTTCTAAATTAAAACTTGTAGATGTATTATTCTTTGCTAGCAATATATAATATTTCAGTCTATTGATGTACCGTAATTTATTTAACCTGTCCCCTATGCTAGATATTTAGGTTCTTTTCTGATTGTTAGCTATTATTAAAAACTCTACAGTGTGCATCTCTATACATAAGTTCTTTTTTTAAAAAATAAATCTTTATTGTTCAGATTATTAAAGTTGTTCCTCTTTTTACCCCCATAGCTCTCCTCCACCTAGTTCCCACCCCACTGTCCTCAGCCATAGGTGTATGATTTTTGTCCAGTCTCTTCCCGCACCCCTTCACCCCTTCCCCCCGAGAATTGTCAGTCCACTCCCTTTCTATGGCCTTGATTCTATTCTATTCACCAGTTTATTCTGTTCGTCAGATTTTTTATTCACTTGGTTTTTAGATTCACTTGTTGATAGATATGTATTTGTTGTCACTTTGTTTTTCATAATTTTTATCTTTACCTTTTTCTTCTTCTTCCTCTTCTTAAAGAATACTCTTCAGAATTTCATATAATACTCGTTTGGCGGTGATGAACTCCTTTAGCTTTTTCTTATCTGTGAAGCTCTTTATCTGACCTTCAATTCTAAATAATAGCTTTGCTGGGTAGAGAAATCTTGGTTGTAGGTTCTTGCTATTTATCACTTTGAATATTTCTTGCCACTCCCTTCTGGCCTGCATAGTTTCTGTTGAGAAATCAGGTGACAGTCATATGGGAACTCCCTTATAGGTAGCTAACTGTTTTTTTCTTGCTGCTTTTAATATTCTCTCTTTGTCTTTTGTCCTTGGCATTTTAATTATGATGTGTCTTGGTGTGGTCCTCTTTGGATTCCTTTTGTTCTGGGTTCTCTGTGGTTCCTGGACTTGATTTTGATTGGCTTGTATATACATAAGTTATTGTATGCTGTTTATGTAAAGGATAATTTTCAGTAATGGTATTCCTGAGTCAAAGAGTATATGCATTTGAAGTTGTAAAAGATGTTCCACTTCCCTCCAAAATGGTTACACCAATTTATACTCCTATCATCAGTGGGTCAAAGTGCTTCTTCCCCCTACCCTGGCCAGTCATGTCCATGATCACACTTTTTAGTCTTTAGAATTCTTTTTTCTTTTTTTTTCACATTTGAAAATATATATTTTTATTGATTTCAGAGAGGAAGGGAGAGGGAGCGAGAGATAGAAACATCAATGATGAAAAAATCATTGATTGGCTGCTTCCTGCAAGCCCCCTACTGGAGATCGAGCCTACAACCCGGGCATGTGCCCTTGACTAGAATTAAACCTGGGACCCTTCAGTCCACAGGCCGACGCTCTATCCACTGAGCCAAACCAGATAGGGCATTCTTTGTAATTCTGACAGGTACAGACTAGATTCTCATTCTTTGATTTCTTTGTGTTTTTTTTTTAAGTTATTAATGGACTTGGGAAGATTTTTGATTATAAACATTATATAGTGTTAATAGCTGTACAATATTCTATGTGGCTCTACCATAATTTATTCAACCAGTTCTTCTACTGAGAGACATAAAAGCTGATTCTATATTTTACCATTAAAAATGATGTTATAACAAAATCCTTGTACTTAAATTTTTTGTGCCTTCCTTTAATTCCCTCATTTTTTTCAGTTTCTTTGGAATGCTTGTTAGTAAAGCAGAATGATTCCTTTAAAATTACATGGTTCGCTTCTATGGAACTAAACAAATAATTGTTTGCAGATGCACTGTGTGTGTGTTGTGGCGGGGAGGGATTTGTTTGGAGTGCTACTTTCTTTTAGAAAGAATGATTTAAGGTTGCTTCAAAAAGTGCATTTTTAACCAGGCACCTAGCTTTCCCACTAGCTCTGTTTTGCAGCTTGCGTATCCATATGTTTTTGACTAAGCCATAAATGGAAGTTTCATTTGAAGTTTTTTTTGCTTCCCAGTACTACATGTTCTGCATTTCATTCCATATTATTTTCATCCTTTTCCTTTCCAATATTATATTTCTCAGACACAAGTAAAAAGTGAGTTGTGAGTTTTCAATTTTGCCAAGAGTTAAATATTTGCAGAGCTGGAAAAAAATAAAGTAAAACAATTTTTAATGTGACTGATTTAGTCCTGGTTCCCAAGACTTTCATTTAGCTGTTTCAGAGCTCACACTTAGTAACTATCAGGAAAAATATTCTCTTTCCACCCTTATCAATTGCCACAATGCCTGAATTAATTAGAATGGAACTATAACTTCTCCCCAAATAGAATTGGGTCATCTCATCCTAATAAAATGGACGCTCAGGGCTGATGCAAGTGGAAGGTTTCCGTATTCCTTGCCTACGTCGTTTATGTTGTTTTTCTTTTGCTACTGCCTGGGACACAGCGAACAAGGGATGCTCCTCTGAGATCCCACTTGTCGCATTTGCTTGTGCCATCTCCTCCGTCTCTGCTCCAGTTTTAAGCACAAAGCTTTCCCCCTGCAATTTGAAGGAATCCCATGGTTCAAACTGTATTAAAATAGGTTGCTGTGGCCTGAGACATTCCTTCCTGGAGCATACTGCCATATGTCTGCATTTGCTAGTTCCTTCTCCAGCTGCAACTCTGCCCTCCTCAGCTTGTTTTTTTTTTCCTTCTATTAAGATGCCATGCGCAATTTCTTCAGCTGTGATCCTGGGAAGTGAGGTCCTTTCACAGCAGAGCCTCAAGCTTTAGGGTCAACAACTCTCTTGGAGCCTGGGTTCCCTCCAAGAAAATTTGTAATTCTTTAGTCCCCTGTCTTGTCAGGCGCAGCTGTGCAGAGCTGTTGCTTCTGAAAGACAGAACCAGTTCCAGAAGGCAGCAGTTTGTCCTGTATTCCCAGACTCTCTGTTTTTTGAAAATGAGATTTTTGCCCCTCTTTTTAAAAAATTGAGATATAATTGAAATATAATATTACATTAGTTTTAGGTATACAACATTCGATACATGTATGTATTGCAAAATGATCATCACCACAATAAATCCAGTTAACATCCATCAGCACACATAGTTACACATTTTTTCCTTGTGATGAGAACTTTTAAGATCTACTCTCTTAGCAACTTTCAAATATGCAGTACAGTATTATTAACTACTAGAGGCCTGGTGCATGACATTCGTGAACTGGGGGGGGGGGGGTGGGGGGGGGTCCCTCAGCCTGGCCTGCACCCTCTCACAGTCTGGGACCTCTCAAGGGATGTCCGCCTGCCACAGAGGTGTGAAAGCCTCCCGCCACCACCACTGTGCTCACCATCCATGAGCTCGGCTACTGGTTGAGCGGCGCTCCCCCTGTGGGAACGCACTGACCACCAGGGGGCAGCTTCTGCATTGAGCATCTGCTCCCTAGTGGTCAGTGCTTGTCATAGCAACTGGCCATTGTGCCGTTTGGTCGATTTGCATATTAGCCTTTTATTATATAGGATAGTCACCGTGCTGTACATTACACCCCCAGGGCTTATTTATTTTAGAACTGGATGCTTGTCTTTTTTGACCATCTTCACCCATTATTTCTCCTTTAGCAGTTGAGGTTGGGGGTGGAGAGGGTAGCTGGGAGGAACAGTGAATGTGAGGTATCAGAATCATGTGGTACATACTACAACCAGGGTTCTCTCCCCTACATCCCACTTGGTTCTCAGAACCATTGTTTAGTGGGGATTTCCTCAAAGATAAATCACCCACAGGACAATGCTCAGATATGACACTGTTTCTCTGGGCCCTGCCAGAATTGTCAATCACCAGGGAGTTTAAGGTGTATATAGGGACGTTTTTTCTTTGTTGTTTTTATTTTATTAATATGTCACTTTTTATTTTGAAATAATTTTAAACTTACAGAAAAATTTCATGTATAGTACAAGGAACTCCCATGTACCTTTTGCCCAGATTTGCCCCTGTTCATTGTTTATGATTTGCCTTCTCTCTCTCTCTTTATATGTGTCTCTGTGTGTGTATTTCTTTCTTTTTTTAAAAATATATTTTATTGATTTTTTACAGAGAGGAAGGGAGAAGGACAGAGAGTTAGAAACATCGATGAGAGAGAAACATCGATCAACTGCCTCCTGCACACTCCCCACTGGGGATGTGCCCGCAACCAAGGCACATGCCCCTGACCAGAATCGAACCTGGGACCCTTGAGTCCGCAGGCCGACGCTCTATCCCACTGAGCCGAACCGGTTAGGGCTGTATTTCTTTTTTTCCCCCCTGAACCCTTTGAGACTAAGTTGGAGACATAATGCTCCTTTATCCTTAAGTATTTCAGAGTGTATTTTCTGAAAGGACGTATTCTTACATAAACACAGTAGAAGTATCAAAATCAGGAAATTGAACATTGGTACAATAGTATTGTCTAATCCACAGTCCATATTTGAAATTTCTTCATTTATCACAATTATGTTCTTTTTTTAAAATTTAAATTCTTTATTGTTTAAAGTATTACACGAGTCTCCTTTTTCTCTCATTGATCTCTCCCCAGCCGCTCTCACCCCCCAGCACATGCCCTCACCCCCCTACTGTCTGTCCATTGGTTATGCTCATATGCATGCATACAAGTCCTTTGGTTGATCTCTTACCCGCTCACCCCCAGCCTTCCCTCATAGGTTGGACAGTCTGTTCAATGCTTCTATGTCTCTGGCTCTATTTTTGTTCCTCAGTTTATGTTGCTCATTATATTCCACAAATGAGTGAAATCCTGAGATATTTTTCTCTGACTGGCTTGTTTTGCTTAGCACAATACTGTAATGTTCTTAATGGTTCTTTTGGTTTCTGGTTCAAGAGCTGTCGAGGATCATGCATTGCATTTAGTTGTCCTGTTTCCTTAATCTTTACCTGGAACAATTCCTCAGCTCTTGTGTTTCTGGACCTGACATTTTTGAAGAGTATAGGTTAGTTATTTTGTAGATTGTTTTTTATTTTATTTTATTTGTATTATTTTTAAACGTGTTTTTTATTGATTTTTAGAGAGGAAGGGAGAGGGATGGAGAAATAGAAACATCAATGAGAGAGAAACATCATCAATCAGCTGCCTTCTGTATGCTCCCTACTGGGTATCGAACCCACAACCTGGACATGTGCCCTGACTGGAATCGAACCAACGACCTCTTAGTTCATGGGTCCATGCTCAACCACTGAGCAATACTGGCCTGGCAGTTGTTTTTAATTTGAGTTTGTCTGGTGTTTCCTCATGATTTAGATTTAGGTTATACATCCTTGGCAGGAGTACCTCAGAGGTGGTGTGTGTTTTGCTCAGTGGCACGTGCTGTCAGGTTGTCCAGGCTGGGTGACGTTGGCTTTGATTACTTGGTTAAGGTCGTGACTGCGGAAGGCGGGGAATGGGGAGGCAGAGTTTGCCTGGGTCAACTGGCTCCTCTAACCAGCATGTTCCATAAAGACAATGCGATATAAGGAACACATTTTGGTCCACCAGATTTCTGTCAGAGATGGCCTCAGGTCATGCAAACCCTCCTCGTCTGGATGACGGCAAATGGCATTTTCAGCACACTCAGTTAAGCTTCACATAACAGTATTTAATTGGACAAATAAAATAATATATCTGTGTAGCTTTATACACAGAGATATAGTTTTAAAATGAAACTGATGCTTCCACCCATTTATTTCGTACTCTTGCTTCTTACAAAACACATAATTCTAAAGGATACATATAAATAATTGAGTTAACTTGGGTTAAAGGGAGACTGTGGCTGGGAATTGTATTATTAGCCAAGGAGAAATATGCATACCATGGGCCCTGTATGGTTACTAGAAGTGCCTGCAGATTTGGCCTTGAGATCTGGGGACTCCTGCAGAGAGGGTGATATGTTCAGTAACAGGAGTCAAAGCATTTGTGGGGAAGGCTTGCCTGTTTTGCCAGGTGTACGTGCCTAAGAAGGAGTTCTCCTTCTAATTTCCTATAAATGATTTATACACTGGTGTCTAGGAGGCCATTCTCAGAAAGCCTCCTGACAGTGACCCCAGGAGTTTTAGAGAGAGTTTTTCTGTAACCTCCCTAAACACCAATGAGGATGTGGTCTCAGAGCACTAGCAAGCATTTGAGAAGACCAGAACAAGGTTCCACCCCATGCCCTGGGTGCGTCAAGGATAAATTTGACAATGCCCAAAGTTGTAGCTTTTTTGTTGTGTGTTTTATTTTGTTTTTGTTAAGAATAGAACCCCTTTGGCACAACCTTCCAAATCAAATTTAGAGGTGTAGGTTTTTGTTTTGTTTTGCTTGGTACCTGAATCTCTGTTTCAGCGTTTCAAAGCAGAGCTGCTTTGGATTCCACTTCCCTGACCCCCCCACCCCAAAGCCTTTTCCTTTCTTCCTGAAAGAAGACCCTGAACCACCTCACAGGCTGAAGGGACACTGTTCACAGATAGTTTCTCTTTCTCTGCATTTTCTTCAGAATTTTTTATTCTATCATAGTGCATGAAATACTCTGGCAGTTTCCAATGTCGTCCGAGCAGTGAGCCAAAAGGAGATTGCTATCATTCGGAATAGAGCCAACTGCAGTGCTCACCACAGCCATGAGGCCCCACAGGCCCTGGTCCCTTACCCTTTGCCCCTCAGCCACATGGGCCAGCCTGTTTTCCAGTTACTCCAAGCCCACAGGTCAGGCACCTTCCCACCTTAGGACCTTTGCACTTATTATTCCTCAGCTGAGATTGGCCCCCACACTGATTTCTGCACTTTATTCAGATTATTTTAGATCACATATCACCTCCTCAGAGAAGTCTTCCTTAACTTCCAGGCCTAAAGTAGTTCCATATTTGTTTGTTCAAAGCCCTTAGCCCTAGAATTAGACTCTATGTTTGCTATAGTCTGTCTCCCCATTAGACCACAGCTCCCAAAATGCCAGGACCTTTCTGTCTTGTTCATTAGTATCTCTAGCACCTAGAAGCAGTGCCTTGCACCTCCTTGGGGCTCAGCAGATATTTGGTGAGTAAATAGTTAAATGAACTATAGAAAGATCATCGAAAAGAAAAAAATCATATAGTCCTAGCATCTAAACACCATTATTAGTATTTTGATACTTTTTCATTTCAAAGGTAATTAACCTTTTGGGGCCACTATTAGATCTAGGGGTACAGCCCTCAAAATGCATATATGCACAAATTTCCAAAATTTGACGTGTCATTTTTATCAGAATTCGTAATCCTGCGCCCCCTAATTTAATTATTGTTTCATTCCCACTACACACAGTAGTCCTGGCCCAACACAAAACACTCACATCACATCTTTGTAGTTTGATTGCTGAACAATGGCTCTTACTTTTATTTGCTGTGACTTCATGTGAAGCTGATCATTTTTCCTTATTTGACTACTAATTGCATGTTCTCTTTCATAAACCATTCAAACCCTTTGTCTCTTAGAGCGTCTGCTGCATGAGCTCTTTGACTAGTGATGACAAAAATGGCATGTTATGAAAAGAAAACATTAAAATCTAGCGGCCCACATTGCCAAATTTTTCTCCGCTTCTTGTGGAAAACAGCTGTGGTTTCATTTTCTGATGTTTAGCTTGGGTTGCCACACGTTGCACCTGGAGTAGCTTTAATACCATTCAGGAAAGCTAACCAATAAAAAGCTCCAGTAAACTCTCTTCTGACTAATGAAAATCAGTGCATGAATCAGAGTTTCCATTTCCTGCTGGAGTAAAGTATACCTATTGTCTGAAGATAATAAAACAGTTTTGGTTTTGCTGCTGTTGCCAGGCCGTGGCATTAAATTCAAAGACACAAAGATAACTTTGTGAAGCAGCACAGTGAGGCTCCCAATTTCCTCTTTTTTCCAAGTTAGGTCATTATTTGCCTAAATTCCCTAGCTTCATTAATGTGCTTCCTGCCATGGGCCACTTCTGATAAATCTGGAGATATCCCCAAAATCAGATGGTGTTGCTTTAGGTGGAAGAAATATGATTTCTTTATAGCAAAATGATCCAGAAGAAATCAATATGCCAGAAAGATAAGATTTTTTTCCAGCTTGTTCTGGATATATTGCAATGATGACAACTGATGTCTAAATCCTTTAAACGCCAATAAAATATACATTTTTGGTCAGGGGTCCTCAAACTTTTTAAACAGGGGGCCAGTTCACTGTCCCTCAGACCGTTGGAGGGCCGGACTATAGTTTTAAAAAAAACTATGAACAAATTGCTATGCACACAGCAGCGGCAAACACACCCGGCGGGCCGGATAAATGTTTTCGGTGGCCCGAATGTGGCCCGCGGGCCGTAGTTTGAGGATCCCTGTTTTAGGTAATGCATTTGCTGGGAAACATGAAAACCCGTGCTACAGGCATTGACATCCTTACACCTAGGAGAGCAGAGTCTCCCAGATATGCATACATTGGCACACTGGCTTGTCGACTACATTGTTGCTTGGATGGGCAGACAGGATAGCAAGCAGGAAAATCATTTCCTGGTCCTAAAAATTCAGGGTTTTCTGTGAAGTAAATGCAGCTTGGATTACAAATCTAAAACTGGAGAGCTGGGGGCATCTGGAAAACCAAAGGTCCACCTGTTAACTTTTGGGGCACCTGGAAATGTTTTCAAGCTTGATGCCCTGAGGCTGAATGCACACCTGCCCTAGGGCTCTGGTCCTTATCAGTTGAGCCTATGAGAAATTTCCTTACAGCTATTCTCACCCAGAATTGGAATAAAGGGCTCAGTGTGAAGTTGGGATAGTGCAACTTCTTGGTTTAATACTTTACAGATTTTTGGAACCAAATGCACCCTGAAGTGAAAAGCTGCTCTTTTTTTGCTGACCTTGTTGGACGGCTAATAGGGTTTCTGGGAAATAAGAGAAACAAGTGGCTCATTGTTGGCAGGACCTGAGAGAGACACAAGAAGGGCGAGAGACGCGTCGGCAGCCCTTTTCCCCTTAATTGTATCGTGACTGAGTCAGGGTTGGCCTGTGTTGGGCCTTTCTTTCTACCTCTGTAGACATGTGTTTCACATCAGACAGGCCTGCATGACACCTGACATTGGCCAGTTCACATGAGTTAAGCCATAAACAGCGAGGAAAAGACCCATAGCTGCACCCAGACACTCTGGACTCTGAAGCACTTTTGAAGCTTGGTGGCTGGGTCCCCACATATGTCAGAAATGATGGACATGTGTGTTTGGCCTCTTTCTGTACATAGCATTACTTCATGCAGTCACTGCAGCCAGAGGTTTCGTATTGCCTAATGGCAACCCCTCTTCTTGTTTAAACCTTCTTGAACCATGAAATGCAACTTGTCAAAGTCATCTGATTTTTGTCTTTGGCTTTTTCTTTTCTTTTCTTTTTTAAGAACTGAAGAAGAACACCTTATACCCCATTCTGTAAAACCAGATTACATAAACAAGTTGCCATCATAACATGCGGTCCATGTTGATTTCATCATTTTGTAGTAGTAAATAAGTTAAATACATTAGTCTGCATTAAGCTTTATTATGACATAGGGAAAAGGAAGCACTTCCTGTCACCAAATTTAACTCAGTACACATTTTTGATGACTGAGGGTGGACGGGACAGGACAGCTAACACCAGCCAGGGCATTCTAGCATATTCTCTGAGCTTCAGAGGTTTGTCAGCCTATGTCTGTGATTTGTGATGAATCATTTAACCTTCCAAGTTTCTCCATCTCTAAAATGAGTGAATTGTCCTAAATCATTGGTTTTAAATTGTGTCCCAAGGTCCTATGCCAGGGTTTCAGGGTGATGTGAACAGAAGCAAAACTTACATAGTATTCAGAGTCCCCTAGCTGTGTCAACGGTTTTTTTTTAAATCTGTTTAATATTTGTAATATGCATTGAGAAACGCCAGCAGGGAAAACCAGACCAAGACCACACAGAGAAGATAGTCAAAGTGCCGCCAGTGTGCACATGCCCACCAGCACCAGCAGGGGCCCAGGCCTGCTTTGAATGACTCTCTGCACATGAGCATCACCGCTGCTTCATGCCATGTATCAGGCTTGGAGAAGGATCCTACTGCTAAAGAAAAGTTTGAGAACCCTGGTCTAAATGGACTAAGGCCCTTCCAGCCGAATCTTCTATGGCGATGGAAAAACGTAGGGTAAACGCATAGCCCCACCCGTAATGAGTGTGGTTTGTAAACCACTAATAATAAAACAGCAAAATGAAATGGTTGCTGAGCAGGGAATATGCTCTGGGAGTAAAGAGAAAGCAGCAACAAAAAATTTAGTATTTATTAAATATCCACTTATAAAAAATTATGGGAGTAATGGATAAAATACATCCCTCAAGAGGGAAAGAATTGTGTCTGTGTTTTGGGGGAGGGAGGGTTTTCCAGTTTGTTCTGGATGCCTATGGTGATCATCTTCTTATAAATAAAACTGTTATTTTACTACCAGTTTCTGACTCATAAACCCTGAAGCTTAATTCAGGCAAAATGTACTTAATACCTACTAGGCATTATCAAGTTAGATTTGAAGTGCACTAAATTATTGTAATTATTATTTCATTTTAAACCAGAAGTTTATTTAAACAACAAGATGCGTGACTCAAGGGAAAACTATCTAGAAAATTACTCTTTTTAGAGTAATTTATCCCTACTTAAAGACAGATTGCTCTGCCTGTGACAGCCATGTACAAAAAGTTATAAAATTGTCCTTGGTTTTATAATGATAAATGAAAAGCATTAAAATTCTCCAATCAAACAAGGTATGCAAAATGACTTACTGGAACATAAAGATAGCTGAATGAGCATGCCCCTAATGGAGAAAGGGGGTATTTTCATGGAACTGGTTACTGTGTGTACAGTGAAGGAATGGGGAAGGGGAAAATGAAGGAAGAGAAAGCTATACTGTAGTAGTCAGTCTGACTTATTTCACTTACATAATACCCTTGAAGTACATCCAAAGTGTTGCAAATGGCAGGATTTCATTTTTTTAAAAAAATTATTTATTTGTGGAGAGTGGCTACAGTGTTTGGACAGGTTCAAGCCTCGGACTAATGAGAGGGCATGGTCCTCTTGTGGCAAAGCCATGTGCAGATCCCAGCAAAGCCCACCAAGCACAATTATAGCCAAAGGCTATGGTTGTAAGCTTGACCTTATGCTCCAAACCTGTGGTCCCTGGTGGCTGAGTGATGTGGGCTGCAGGAGGTGCAGCAAGTGCTGCCAAAACAAAACTTGATAGAGTTCTCAGGTGCATGTAATCAAATAGATTAGAAACTCAGGAGAACATTGTAAACATCTTGACCATGCCCTTGCTTTGCCTCGTGGAATCTGACTATAAAAGAGTTGGCTTACAGGCTGTGTCACTATCTCTCCATCCGAGAATAGTGTCCTACCTGGCCCCAGCTATATTCTCTTGTCTGTTTTCTTTAATCCTTCACCACCCCTTCTCAGGTTCACCTGAGCTGTGCTGAGCGTGGTTCATTTATTGATTGATTTTAGAGCTGGGGGAAGGGAAAAAGAGAAAGAGAGACACATCAATTTGTTGTTCTACATATTTATACATTCATTGGTTAATTCTTTTTTTGGTCATTCCTCACCTGAGGATATTTTTCCATTGATTTGTAGAAAGAGTGGGAGGGAGGAGGAGAGACAGAGAGAAAAACATCAATATGAAAGAGACACATTGATTGGTTGCCTTCTGCACATGCACTGACTGAGGCAGGAGTTCAAGCCTGTAACCAAGGTACATGCCCTTGTCCAAAATTGAGCCCGTAACCCTTCAGTTCCTGGGCCAATGCTCTATGCACTGAGTCAAACTGGCCAGAGCTCATTGATTGATTCTTGTATGTACCCTGAACTGGGGTAGAACCTGCAACCTTGGCATATGTGGATGATGCTCTAACCAACTGAGTTACCCAGCCAGGGCAGGATTCATTTCTTTTATGGTTGAATAATATTCTATTGTTTATGTACATATATAATACATTTTATGATTCATTACTTTTTAACAAAATCCATATTTTATTCAAATTTCCTTACTTTCTGTTCCAGCTTCCCCTACAAAATACCATATTATTATTTTGTGATGGCATGTCTCCTTATGCTATTCGTGGTTGTGGTAATTTGTTAGACTTTCTTTGTTTTTGAAGGCCTTCCTAGTTTTGAGGAGTACTGCTTAGGAACTTTTTTCTTAACTTTTTTAATTTTTATTTTCAAGAAAAATGATCCTAAATATAATAATACATGCAATACATTAATATCTCAACAAAAATGATTTTAAATGTAATGTTACATTCAATAAATACCAATTATTCAAGAAAAACGATCTTAAATATAATATTACATGCAATAAACATTAATATTTCAAGAAAAAAGGATTTTAAGTATAATAATATCACAAAAGTTGTAGGAAATATTAAAATCTGCAAATAACAGGATTACTTCTATTATATTTTAAAATATTTTTTTTCCTGCTGGCTCTATTTTTGTTCATCATATTCCACAAATGAGTGAGAGCATGTGATATTTATCTTTCTCTGACTGGCTTATTTCGCTTAGCATGATGCTCTCCAGGTCCATCCATGCTGTTGTAAATGGTAAGAGTTCCTTCTTTTTTACAGCAGCATAGAATTCCATCCTGTAGATGTACCACAGTTTTTTAATCCACTCATCTGCTGATGGGCACTTAGGCTGTTTCCAAATCTTAGCTATTGTAAATTGTGCTGCTATGAACATAGGGGTGCATATATCCCTTCTGATTGGTGTTTCTGATCTCTCGGAAGATTAGTGACTTTGAGCATGTTTTCATATATCTCCTGGCCTTCTTATGTCTTCTTTCAAAAAGTGTCTATTTAGGTCCTTTGCCCATTTTTTGATTGGATTGTTTACCTTCCTTCTGTTGTATGAGTTCACTGTAAATGTTGGAGATTAAACCCTTATTGGAGATAACATTGGCAAATATGTTCTCCCATGCAGTGGGCTTTCTTCTTCTTTTTTTTTTTTTATTGTTTTATTGCTTAAAGTATTACAAAGAGTATTACATATGTCTCCTTTTTTTCCCCCACCCTTAACAATCCCCCGGGCTCCCCTTCCCCAGTGTCTTATGTCCATTGGTTATGCTTATATGCATGCATACAAGTCCTTCGGTTGATCTCTTACCCGCCCCCCTCCCGCCCCTCAACCCTCCCCGGCTTTCCCGCTGTAGTTTGACAGTCTGTTCGAGGCAGCTCTGCTTCTGTATCTATTTTTGTTCATAAGTTTATAATGGTCTTTATTATCCATGAGCGAGTGAGATCATGTGGTGTTTTTTCTTCATTGACTGGCTTATTTCACTTAGCATAATGCTCTCCAATTCCATCCATGCCGTTGCAAATGGTAAGATTTCCTTCTTTTTTACAGCAGCATAGTATTCCATCGTGTAGATGTACCACAGTTTTCTAATCCATTCATCTACTGATGGGCACTTAGGCTGTTTCCAGATCTTAGCTATGGTGAATTGTGCTGCTATGAACATATGGGTGCACATATCCTTTCTGATTGGTGTTTCTGGTTTCTTGGGATATATTCCTAGAAGTGGGATCACAGGGTCAAATGGGAGTTCCATTTCCAGCTTTTTGAGGAAACTCCATACTGTCTTCCATAGTGGCTGCACCAGTCTGCATTCCCACCAGCAGTGCACAAGTGTTCCTTTTTCTCCACATCCTCTCCAGCACTTGTCATTTGTTGATTTGTTGATGATAGCCAGTCTGACAGGTGTGAGATGGTACCTCATTGTTGTTTTGATTTGCATCTCTCGGATGATTAGTGACTTTGAGCATGTTTTCATATGTCTCTTGGCTTTCTGAATGTCCTCTTTTAAAAGGTGTCTATTTAGGTCCTTTGCCCATTTTTTGATTGGATTGTTTATCTTCCTTTTGTTAAGTTGTATGAGTTCCCTATAAATTTTGGAGATTAGGCCCTTATCAGATATAATGTTGGCAAATATGTTCTCCCATGTAGTGGGCTTTCTTGTTGTTTTGTTGATGGTTTCTTTTGCTGTGCAGAAACTTTTTATTTTGATGTAGTCCCATTTGTTCATTTTCTCTTTAGTTTCAACTGCCCTAGGAGCTGTATCAGTGAAGAAATTGCTTTGGCATATGTCTGAGATTTTGTTGCCTTTGGATTCTTCTAGAATTTTTATGGTTTCCTGTCGTACATTTAAGTCCTTTATCCATTTTGAGTTTATTCTTGTGTATGGTGTAAGTTGGTGGTCTAGTTTCATTTTCTTGCATATATCTGTCCAATTTTCCCAACACCACTTATTGAAGAGACTATCTTGGCTCCATTGTATGTTCTTGCCTCCTTTGTCAAATATTAATTGAGCATATTGGTTCGGGCTAATTTCTGGACTCTCTATTCTATTCCACTGATCTATATGTCTGTTCTTGTGCCAGTACCAGGCAGTTTTGAGAACAGTGGCTTTGTAATACAGCTTGATATCTGGCATTGAGATCCCACCTACTTTGTTCTTTCTCAGGATCGCTGCAGCTATTCGGGGTCTTTTTTTATTCCAGATGAATTTTTGGAGAGTTCGTTCTAGATCTTTGAAGTAGGCCATTGGTATTTTAATGGGAAGTGCGTTGAATTTATAGATTGCTTTGGGTAGTATGGACATTTTAATGATGTTGATTCTACCAATCCAAGAACATGGTATGTTCTTCCATCTCTTTATGTCTTCCTCTATCTCTTTTTTCAACGTCCTGTAGTTTTCTGAGTAGAGGTCTTTTACCTCTTTAGTTAAGTTTATTCCTAGGTAGCTTAATTTTTTTGGTGCGATGGTAAATGGGATTGTTTTTATAATCTCTCTTTCTGAAAGTTCACTATTGGTGTATAGAAATGCCTCAGATTTCTTGGGGTTAATTTTGTATCCTGCTACATTGCCAAATTCATGTATTAAGTCTAGTAGTTTTTTGATGGAGTCTCTAGGGTTTTGTATGTATAATATCATGTCGTCTGCAAATAAGGACAGTTTTACTTCCTCTTTTCCAATTTGGATGCCTTTTATTTCTTCTTCTTGTCTAATTGCAATGGCTAATACTTCCAGGACTATGTTGAAGAGGAGTGGCGAGAGTGGGCATCCCTGTCTTGTTCCTGTTCTTAGGGGAAATGGTGTTAGTTTTTGTCCATTGAGTATGATGTTGGCTGTGGGCCTGTCATATATGGCTTTTATTATGTTGAGGTATGATCCTTCTATTCCCACCTTGCTGAGAGTTTTTATCAAAAATGGGTGTTGGATTTTGTCGAATGCTTTTTCTGCATCAATTGATATGACCATGTGGTTTTTTTCTTTCAATTTGTTTATGTGATGTATTACGTTTATTGATTTACGGATGTTGTACCATCCTTGCATTCCTGGGATAAATCCTACTTGGTCATGGTGTATGATCCTTCTGATGTACTGTTGGATCCGATTTGCTAAGATTTTGTTGAGGATTTTGGCATCTATGTTCATGAGGGATATTGGCCTGTAATTCTCTTTCATTGTGTTGTCTTTACCTGGTTTTGGTATTAGGGTGATGCTGGCTTCATAGAATGAGCTTGGAAGTGTTCCTTCCTCCTGAATTTTTTGTAGTAGTCTGAGGAGGATAGGTTTTAGTTCTTCCTTGAAAGTTTGGTAAAACTCCCCTGAGAAGCCATCTGGTCCTGGGCTTTTGTTTGCTGGGAGCTTTTTGATGACTGCTTCAATTTCTTCCATAGTTATTGGCCTATTGAGATTTTTAGATTCTTCCTGATTGAGTTTTGGAATGTTGTACTTTCCTAGGAATTTGTCCATTTCCTCCAGGTTGTCTAGTTTGTTGGAGTAGAGCTGTCCATAGTATTGTTTAACAATCATTTGTATTTCTGTGGGGTCTGTTGTTATTTCGCCTCTATCGTTTCTGATTTGGTTTATTTGGGACCTCTCTCTTTGCTTCTTGGTGAGCCTGGCTAGAGGTTTGTCAATCTTGTTTATCCTTTCAAAGAACCAGCTCTTGGTTTCATTGATTTTCTGTATTGTTTTTTTGGTCTCTATGTCATTTATTTCTGCTCTAATCTTTATTATCTCCTTCCTTCTGCTCACTCTGGGCTTTTCTTGTTGCTCTCTTTCTAATTCTTTGAGTTGAAGAGTTAGATGATTTACTACCATTTTTTCTTGTTTGTTGAGGTAGGCCTGTAGAGCTATAAACTTCCCTCTCAGGACTGCTTTCATTGTGTCCCATAGGTTTTGGATTGTTGTGTTTTCATTGTCATTAGTTTCCAGGATGTTTTTAATTTCTTCTTTGATCTCATTGGTAACCCAATCAATATTTAATAACATGCTATTCAGCTTCCAAGTGTTTGAGTATTTTGGGTTGTTTTTATTGTAGTTTATTTCTAACATTATGCCATCGTGGTCTGAGAAGAAGCTTTTTATGATTTCAATCTTCTTGAATTTGTGGAGACTTTGCTTGTGACCCAATATGTGGTCTATTTTTGAATATGTCCCATGAGCACCTGAGAGGAATGTATATTCCATGGCTTTGGGGTGAAGTGTTCTGAAGATGTCAATTAAGTCCATCTGATCTAGTGAGTCATTTAGGATTGCTGTTTCTTTGCTGATTGTTTGTCTAGCGGGCTTATCCAGTGGTGTCAGTGGTGTATTAAAGTCCCCTACTATGATTGTATTGTTGTCGATCTCTCCTTTGATATCTTCCAGGAGTTTTTTTATGAATTTGGGTGCTCCTGCATTGGGTGCATATATGTTTACCAGGGTTATATCTTCTTGTTGTATTGATCCCTTTAGTATTATGAAGTGGCCTTCCTTATCTCTGGTTATGGCCTTCACTTTGAGATGTATTTTGTCCGATATAAGTATTGCTACCCCAGCTTTCTTTTCCTTTCCATTTGCGTGAAAGATATTTTTCCATCCCTTCACTTTCAGTCTGTGTGAGTCCCTTCTAATGAGGTGGGTCTCTTGTAGACAGCAGATGTATGGGTCATGTTTTTTTATCCATTCAGCCACTCGATGTCTTTTGGTTGGAGCATTTAGTCCGTTTACATTTAAAGTTATTATTGAAAGGTACTTGTTTGTAGCCATTTCTTTTTTTGTGTGTGTGGCTGTTTTCTTTCTGAGCTTGTTATTTCTTCTTTTTACACCAGTCCCTTTAGCATTTCTTGCATGGCTGGCTTGGTGGTGATAAACTCCCTTAGCCTTTTTTTGTCTGTGAAGCTTCTTATTTCCCCTTCAATTTTGAATGAAAGCCTTGCTGGATAGAGTATTCTTGGATTCAGTCCTTTGCTTTGCATCACTTTGTAGATTTCTGTCCATTCTTTTCTGGCCTGATGTGTTTCTGTTGAGAAATCATTTGATAATCTAATGGGAGATCCCTTGTATGTAACTTTCCGTCTCTCTCTTGCAGCCTGTAAGATTCTCTCTTTGTCCTGAACATTTGCCATGGTAATTATGATGTGTCTTGGTGTGGGTCTTTTCGGATTCACCTTGTTTGGGACTCTCTGGGCTTGTGTGACTTTTTTCTTCCCCACCTCAGGGAAGTTTTCTGATATTATTTCTTCGAATAGGTTTTCTAATCCATGTTCATCTTTCTGTTGTTCTGGCACCCCTATTATTCGTATGTTGTTTCGTTTCATGTTGTCCCAAAGCTCCCTTAGGCTCTCCTCCTGTCTTTTAATTTTTTTCTCCATTTGCAGTATAGTTTGGGTGTGTTTTGCTTCCTTGTCTTCTAATTCACTAATTCGGTCCTCCGCTTCTCCTAGTCTACTGTTGATACTTTCAATGGAGTTTTTTATGGCAGCTATATCACTCTTCATTTCTTCTTGGGCCTTACTTAAGTTGTTGATTTTTTCATCTGTTTCTTCTAGCTTCTTGCATATGGTATTGATTTTTTCCTCCGACCGGTGCATGTACTCTAGGACCCTTATTCTGAATTCTTTTTCCGTCATGTTGCATGCCTCTGTCTCACTTAGCTGCTTTTCTGGCGAGTCCTCCTTCTCTTTCCTTTGGGGGTTTCTTTGTCTACCCATGTTTGATCTCACTGACATATCTAGTTGTTGAGTCGTTCAGTGGCTGCTCCCTGGGTGGCAGTGGTAGCAGTTCCTCTGGTGGGTGCTGTTGACTGCTGTGGTGGCTCCTCTGGCTGGTGGGGGGAGGCTTCACACACAGTTGCTGTTCCTCAGACAGAGGGTCAAGTTCTGTGTTCTCTAGTTCTTTCATTTGGGGGTTGTTTCTTTGTCTCCTCATTTTGGTTGTCTGGGTTTGTGACTATGTTTTAGGTAGATGTTCTACACTTCTCAGTCTCTAGTGCAGGACAGTATTAAAGGCAGTTTCTGACTAATTGTATCAGGCAAAGACTCAAAGCCTCCAGAGACTCCCTCTGTCTACAGACTAATAGGATTCTGGCTTGAATTGCCCAGAGGCAATCGTCCTCAGGTGTAGCAAGAGTTTTTTCAGCAGGGTGGGTCAGTTGCTTCTGCATGGAGGTTATTTGTTTCTTGTAATCTCTTAATGGCCTCAGGGCAAGGTGTTTTCCAATAAGGTGTGTCGACTGTCTTCCTCCCAGGCAAGGCAGATGTCTATCCTCCCAGGCAAGGCAGATGTCTATGTGGCTGTGTGAGGGAATGACTGAGCCGGGGAGACTTGGGGTGTCTGCCTTCTGAGCTCTGTCCCCCGAGTCCCCAGTGCTGGCTTCTGCTCTCACAGCTCCAGTCCACTTCACCCTCCCTCTGCCAGAGCACAAGGTGGGTGGCTCCACAGGGAATGTTTGTGCCTTGGCCCTTTAAGAGGGTGCCTGAACTTTCAGCTGCCACTCCCTGGCAGACACACCCCACTGTTTTTCACAGCTAGAATTTATGTGGGTACCCTCCTCAGATTTAGTGCTCTCTGCTGGGGAGCACAGTTTGGGGATTAGATCTCAGAGTTCTCAGTGGCACCCCCCCACACATATGAGATATCTCTCCGGGACTTCAGTTGCTGTCTGTGGGTACCCGGCCAGCCCTTTTGCACCTCCGCCCCTCCTACCAGTCCCTATGTGGTCTCCACCTTTAGTCCTCAGGTATCAGGGCTCTCTCCTGTGAATTTTCCCTTTTAGGAATTTTGTATGATTCCCCTCTATTGGAATTTTTTGGATGTTTTTCTGTTATTAGACTGGGATGATGGGTTTTTGAGGAAGATTGCAGAGGTAACGTGCCTTTTTCGTAATATCTTAGGGAGGGTTATGCTATTATGCTTAGTGTTGACCTTGATCATTTGGCTCATATACAAGGTTTCTCTCTGTAGAATTATACTGTACTTTTTGGGAGGCAGTCACTATGCACAGTCCACACTAAAGGAATGGGAGTTAGACTCCTACCACTTTCATGTATGTATGAAATTGTTTTGAATTCTTCTGTCTGATTTGTCTCTCCTCTCCCCATTTATTTATTTAATTATTTCGGGTTATTTTTAATAATTCTTTATTGTTGAAAGTATTACATATGTCCCCTTTTCCCCCCATTGACCTCCTCCAGCCTGCCTCCATCCCCCGCTCCTCACCCCAGGCCTTCAGCACCCTATTGTCTGTGTCCATGGGTTATGCATATATGCATACAAGGTCTTTGGTTGATTATCTCCTATGTCTCTGGGTCCATTCTGTTCATCAGTTTATTTTGTTACTTACATTCCACATATGAGTGCAATCACGTGATACTTGTCTTTCTCTGACTGACTTATTTCACTTAGCATGAAACTCTATAGGTCCCTCCATGCTGTCTCAAAGGATAAGAGATTCTTCTTTTTTACTACAGCATAGTATTCCATGGTATAAATACACAACAGCTGTTTTATCCACTCATTTACTGATGGGCACTTCGGCTGTTTCCAGATCTTAGCAATCGTAAATTGTGCTGCTGTGAACATAGGCGTGCATACATTCTTTCTGATTGGTGCTTCAGGTCTCTTAGGATATATTCCTAGAAGTGGGATCACTGGGTCAAATGGCAGATCTGTATTTAATTTTTTGAGGAAACACCATACTGTTTTTCATTATTTAATTATTTATTTATATGAGTGTGGACTCATGAATATATATTTTTAATTAAACTAATGAACCATAGTCAGCAACATGTGAACCTTTACCCACTCTTGAAAGAATTATGGTTCAGGAGTGGGTTCTGTGAGTGGAAAGGTCATGGAGTTCTCGAAGGCTTACTCACTTGAAAGGAATTGTGCCTCTGGCATATTGACAAAACCACATTTAAAAAAAATATATTTTATTGATTTTTTACAGAGAGGAATGGGGAGGGATAGAGAGTTAGAAACATTGATGGGAGAGAAACATCGATCAGCTGCCTCCTGCACATCTCCTACTGGGGATGTGCCTGCAACCAAGGTACATGCCCTTGACCGGAATCGAACCTGGGACCCTTCAGTGTGCAGGCCAATGCTCTATCCACTGAGCCAAACCGGTTAGGGCTATTTTATTGATTTTTTACAGAGAGGAAGAGAGAGGGATAGAGAGTTAGAAATATCAATGAGAGAGAAACATCGATCAGCTGCCTGCTGCACACCCCTTTCTGGGGATGTGCCCGCATCCAAGGTACATGCCCTTGACCGGAATTGAACCTGGGACCCTTCAGTCCGCAAGCCGACACTCTATCCACTGAGCCACATATTTTAAAGGTTCAACTCAAAGTGCCAGGTGTAGAGATACCTCAACTAAGACATTTGTTGTCAGAAGGAAAAAGGAGGCTGAGAATGAGATGAGAAATGTGTAACTAGCTACAAGTATTCCTCTGCCCTCCCCAGACTCCCATGTCAATTGGAGAAAGACTTGAAGAAAATAAAGTAATTTTTGTCTTTCTAGCTCTTAGGTGTGGCTTCTAGCCGTTGGCACATTGGTTGTCTTTTCCATAATCTATCCAGGGCAACCCCATGCAGGCCCATGATGGGTTTTGTACATGAGCCTAACTTCTTGTTTTTCTCACTTGGCTATGTGTGTCTTTATTGTTGTTGGTGTGTGTGTCTGTGTGTGTGTGTCTGTGTGTGTGTGTGTGTGTGTGTGTGTGTGTGTGTGTGTATTGGTGGTGGTGGTGGTACTCGTGGTGTGTGTGTGTGTGTGTGTTTATGTGTGGTGGTGGTGGATGGGTGTGTGCATTCACATGCGTGCACACTGAGAACATACAAAAGCAAGCCACTAAGGCTCTCCAAGGCCAAAAGGACACTTGTCAGACATTCCAGAAGGCTGGGCAGCCTCTGCTGCATTGGCCTCCCTCGTTGTCTGCAGCTCCTGGCTTGGGGACACTGCCAAAGCACTTTGAGCTGTTGCGCTGTGTTCCCTGGTGCAGCAAAAGACAAAAGTTCAGGAGTGAAACCTGTACCTTTTCCATGTCTGCTTCTTAAATAGCAGATGATGTGTGGGCTTAGAATTGAGTCCAGGGACTTTCCTGACCTTCAGCCTACTCTTGGGGGTTCTAGATGAAGTGACCGAGTGTGTTGTTAGAACAGGTCAGAGGGTACACAGTGCATCTTGTCCCAGGCAACATTAACCAGAGGGTCATGTCAACATGTCACCCCTCCTCTACACCCATTCGCATGCTGACTGCTAACTTCACCAAGGACATAGTCATTCAGTCAAAGGGGTGTTCCTGTCTCAGATGCTGTGAAGTTGCTGTTTCTTGGTGTTTCATTCTGTTGAGTAATAGCAGAGAAATATTTGATCATATATCTGCAGAGTATGGTTATTGAGTTCCAAGCACAGAACAGAAAGCCAAGTATTGAAGGAAAAAGGAAAGAAAAGAAGATGAAAACAATGAGAAAGAGAAATGTAGATTTAAATTTAAATTCTGACTTTTTGGAAGGGGAAAAAACGTTGTCTGCTTTAGATTTGGTTCATTCCTGCTTCAATGGAGAAATCTTGTTTGGGTTATTCCTTTGTGTGAGGACTGGCAAAGTCTAGAACTGATGCGGTCTTTAGCCTTTTTGAGGCATTTAATGGCAGTCTGCCCTTAACTGGTTTGGCTTCAGACACTGTGTTTGGGATACT
>NW_005356635.1:5934774-5937250 GCF_000412655.1 Myotis brandtii
TTTTCTTTCCCTAAAATGTTCTGGAATATTTTCCCAAGTTGTATTTTGTTCATCACAAATTTAGGTGTTTCGCCTTCCCATGCCCCTGCGGGCCTCCTCTCTGTCTCTGTGTTGGCCTCCTCTACCGCACTGTCTCTGAGTGGCTAACAAAAGCAGTGGTTTTAAAGAACCTCAACTGCCACCCACAAGCTCCAGTCTCAGAGAAGGTTCAGTGACAGTTCAAAGTGGAACAGCTCCAGGGAACAGAGTGGCAGGTGGAATTGTGAACACTTAGATTGAGTTAGGACACTTGGTTTCTAGGTCCCCGACCCCTTTAAGACCTTGACTAACTCACCGGCTCTCTGAGTATTGGTTTCCTCATGTTCACAAGGAGGAGTCATATGGGGTGGGCACTCAGTTTTGATGACCTTGACTGTATTCTAAGCCTTATTTGTTATTTTTCAAATAATTTTGAGGCTGCCGCCTATCACTCTACCAGGAAAATATTGAGTTTGATCTATACATGACCATGTTTTGTTTTATGTTTTCTTAGCTTTCATATTTTGTTTAAGTTTTGCATAAATAATAAATGCACATAGGGAAACTTCAAACAGTACAGAAGAGGAAAAGGAAGATCTCCTCCCACCCCCAACGCCCAGCTTCCTCTCTAGAGTCACCACTGTTGCTAGTTTCTCGTGTGTCCTTCTAGAAATTTGCTGTATGCGTACACAGACCTCCTTTTTTAACTACAGATAGGATGAGCTCATACAAATAGTTCTGCCCCTTGGATTTTCCCGCTCCAAACAATGTTTCTTAGAGATTGTTCCATGAAAGTGCCTGCAGAGCTCCCTCATTCTCTGCAGTAGTGCACACACAACTCCTCTCACCGAGGGCTCGCAGTCTCCCATTGGTGGACAGGTGTGAGCCTTTTGCTGTTATAGACTGCACTGCAGTGAATATCCTCATACAGGCTTGCTGGGTTTTGTATGTGCTTTACTTTGAAAACAAAGTCATTGTCTAAGTTGCGCTCTTTTTCAGTCTCTACAGTTAATAACTGAAGATGTCTAGTCTGAATGGTCAAATCTGAATTAAGTGGAAGAAAGCAGCATGCCCACCTTTCCTCTCTTGGACGGCTCTGTGTGGCTGGTGCTTTGGAACCAGCAAGGGTGTGGCTTTGGAAGAGCTAGTCTCCAAGTCTTAAACCCCCCAGATAAGGACGCAGACATCGATGAAGTGTGCCGAGCAGTGTCTGCGTGCTGTGTGGAGATGAGTGAGAGTCCACTGAGTAGCTGGGGCAGGATTTTCTACACTGGCAGGAGTCTTCTCAGGCCACTGAAGACAGTTCTGCTCCCATTTATTTGTCATATCAATAACTTACCAGACCTGAGTCATTTTAAAAAAATGTTCAAAGTATCTGAGTTATAAAAATTAACAGTTAACCTCTGAACTACCAACAAAAACTTTTACAAGCCTCTTTTTCCTAACCTGAGGGTTTCTGATAATAGAAATATTCTATGTACACATTTCTCTTATAGACACAATTGGGCATTTGTTTTGTTAGTTATCTCAGAAAAATAGGAGCATCTTTTTTGAGGAGGTTCAGAAACGACTATACCTGGAAATGATCACTATCCCTTGCCTTGAAAGAGGTCTAATGAACTGAATTCTTAGCTGGACCTTGTCTTACTTGAAAAAGTATTGAAGAACATTTGTTTCCCTTGTGCACAGTCCCTGGCCTCCTCCTCAGTCCTTCAAATGGAGACCATAATTATGCTCTAGCAAGCTATGCAAATGAAACACTCAGTTATTTTGCCACCAGTCACGACTTCTTTTTCTGTTCTCAAGCTAAGAACATAAGAAATGCCCAGGTGCTTTCACTCACTTATCACTTATGAAATTAGTTGTTCCCGAGCCTCCTGTGTGCCGGGATGGTGCCTGGGGGTGAGTTTTTTTTGTGGTGGGCTTAATTCTGGGAGAGAAAGCTGAACTCTGGACAGACTATTCCTGTCCCTGCTGTAGCTCGTTACTGAGCAGAGAGCTATCAATCTAGCCAAACCCTCCTCGAAACCTTCCTGTTTGTGACCTGGGCAACTTTTGATGACTTGCTGTCTCAGTGGTACTTCCTTGCTGTCAAAGGCAACCTATATTTAGAGGGTTGCTCTCAGTTTGAGCATTTGTTCCTGTTCTTCAGTCTAAGGTGAGACAGAGGGCAGCCAAGGACAGTTGAAAGAACAGGTGGACCGGGTCTCAGGAGGCAACTTTGAAAATAGTTCTTTTGCTAACCAGAGTATATCCCTTCACCTCTCTGGGTTTCCTCTTCTCTGCCATAAAAAGAAGGGATGGGTTAAATGATCTCCAAGGTTCCTTACAAAGCCTATCATTCTAGTGTTCCACAGCCACACATAAAAACCCACCTCATTTCTTCCCACATTTTTTCCAACAGCCTATTAGTTCTTGTGAGGGCAGGAGCTATCTGTTCCAACTACAAGCCCACTGC
>NW_005356635.1:5937274-5950375 GCF_000412655.1 Myotis brandtii
ACGCAATAAAGATTTAAGTGAGTGTATCAATACATTTTTTTTAAAAGAATGGTTTAACACCCTCTCCTCCTAGCTGGAGGAAGTTCCTGCCATGAAATTAATTGTTCCTTAAGGAAACCAATCCTCTCTGTGTGTGAAGTTGTTGTCTTTGGCCCTGACCTAGGAACAAATAGACTGAAAAGCATGGTTTTCATTATTATAGCATATCGCCCAGGCAGAAGTTAAGCAAATTTGACTGGTAAGCTGTTTTGAGAAAAACTAGAACCTTTTAAAAAGCATTTTTTTTGTGAGAATGCTAATGATAGAATTTATTAGAGAATTTTTCAATTGTCTTCTGAAGTGAAGTATGACATGCTAAAATTAAAAATGTTAGTAAATGCAGATAAACAGAAAAACTTAAAACACTTGAAAAACTTAAAACATTTCTAATGACTTTATCCAATCACAATTAACATTTTAATGTAATTTTTTATCACTAATTTTTCTCTTTGCAAAAACTGAAATGCTTTTCCTCAATCATTTACTTGTTCCTGAGCTTAGCTCACACTTCTTTGGGGCACCCTTTTTAGACAAAGCACTAATGGGGTCCTGCCTGCATACAGGTCTCTGGCCCAGGCACTGTTTTTACATGTGAGATGGATTCTCCTTCACCTTAGGTATTGCTGCATACCCAGCAAGTACTGAGGCTCACAGCTTCCGCAGCTCTACCATTCACATGCAGGTGGTCTGAGGAAGTGCACCACACCCAGGTGTCCTGGTGAAATGATGCCATATGTAGTGCTAACTAACTTTTGTAGAATTTACTTGTGACCACTATGTTCTGTGAAAGGCTTAAAATGTATTATAGACAAAGGGAAGGTGTGAAATAAGATTTTTAACAGGGCACAAGACCTGAGACTAATGAGTCAGGAGTGGGGCCAGTATCTGAGGCTCCATGAATTGAGTTAAGGTGATAATTACTTAAACAGTATCGACTGACAGGGAAGTACTTTGGAAGGGACCCCAGAAATCTATACTCCAAAGCACAAACATTGTGATGGTTTCCTTTTGATAAGATGTTGTGGGCCCTTGTCATTGATCTCCTATGTTCCTCCCTCCCACAGTGATGAGTCACCAGCACCAGCAGCAAATGGCACCCAGTACCCTGAGCCAGCAGAACCACCCTACTCAGAACCCAGCAGCTGGGCTCCTGAGTATGCCCAACGCGCTGACCACTCAGCAGCAGCAGCAGCAGAAACTCCGGCTTCAAAGGATCCAGATGGAGAGAGAGAGGATTCGAATGCGTCAAGAGGAGCTCATGAGGCAGGTATGGTCTTCCAAGGTGCTTGGTGGCGCTTTGTGGCCTTTGTTGCCAAAGCTGTTGGCTAGGTAGCTGCTAGCCATTAGGGTAAATCTTCCTCTAGAAGCATTAGAGGCCCAACACCCTGCTCCAGACCTCTCAAGTAGAATGAGTTTCTTGTCCCAGCCTCTGCCTGCACTATCTGCAGAGCCACCTGAGAACAGGACTAACTACACTAGCATGGCTGCCTTTGGCTTTTGCTAGCTTTAGAAGGAGAGAAGGAATATATTCCAATTATCTATTGCTTTGTAACACGTTATCCCAAATTTAATGACTTCAAACAGTAGCCATTTTATATTACACACATCTTGGGCCTGGAATTTAGGCAGGGCTCAGCTGGACTGCACTTTTGCTCTATGTGGTGTTGACTGAGGTCACTGAATGGTGTTCAGCTGGTGGACAGGCTAGTCCGGAGGGTCCCAGATGGCGTCGCTCAAGCGTGTGGCACCACAGTCAGGATTGCTGGAAGTGTGCTTAGCTGGGACTAAAGCCTGGAGCGTCTACCTATGGTATCTCTAGTATGGCTATCTCAGAGTAATGGCACATATTACATAGCAGCTTGGGTCTCCCCAAGAGAATGTTCCAAAAGACAGAAAATGGAACTGGCCAGTGTCCTTAAGAGCCTGGCTCTGGAACTCAGAGTCACGTCTGCCATATTCTCTTGGTCAAAGCAGTCACAGATTAGAGCAGGTAGCAGAGGATGCTCTGTGGAAAAATGACAAAGAATCTGCGACCATATTTGATCTGCTGTGGAGCATGACAAAGAGGGGAGGTTGAGGGAGAATGAGCAAGGAAAATGGTTTGCATGTGGACTCTGGTAGAGTGGTCTGCAAAGCTGTCTGGGCATTGATCATTCATTTATTCATTCGATCAGTCAATAGACTGCTGCTGTGTGTTCTCTCTAGGTCAGGCTCAGGGCTGTACCTCAAAAACTGATTAAGGAGAATCCCTGAAGGAACCCATGTTTCCCCTGCTTCTGTGGCTTGGCCTATCCAAGACAAAACATGAGCTGCTAAACTAATGCAGCACATGTTTTCTGGTCTCATAAATTTTGCTGGCTACATTTTGGGGAGGAAAGCTTCATTTATTGTTCTAATTCTTCAAACTTTGCTTTATGACTCCCATGAAGCCAGATACACGAGTAGCTTCCTTTCACTGGCTTTTAAGGAAGTAAGAAGTTATAATTGGTTTAGAGAGCTTTCTTGCAGGGAACTGGGGGCATTAGGGTAAACACTATTTTCTCTTTTAATTACAGCTGATACTTTAAAAAATATATGTAATCTATTTCTCATCAAATAAATTAAAAGATATAAAGTATCCAAGCTGCATGAGGTTTTAAAAACATGGTAAATTAAAATAATTCCTTAGAGCCTTTGAAAATGAGGGAAATGAACACAAATTGTGCTTTTTGTTCATTTGAACTGTTCCACTGAACTCTGTAACTACAGTTGTGCCTTTACTCTGAGGATTTGTGTCTGAACTCATAGTTATTTCAGGTAACAGTTATTTATGTTGTTTTGAGATAAACAGTATCATGTTTCTCAGAAGGGAAATAATTACATTATTGTTTTCTGTCTTTGGATAAGAATTCCATTTGGAATAATTTTTCTATTTAATAATGTAGAACAAATTAAACAGTATTATTTTAGGAACATTTGTAAGTTTCCTGTTAGTTTTATATTTAAATGAGCTTTACTGAGTTTTTTCCCTTAGGCAAAGCCATACCAAATGCTTGTTTCTCAGTTTCTGCCTCTTTCTTTGCTTCTCTTTCTCTTGCCCCAACTCCTTCTTTCCCACAGAAAGTATTTCTGAAAAGGGGTGGGGAAAAGTGCCCTAAATTGTTTCCTCTATTCCAGCCCTAAGTGCCTTTGAACCAGAATGTATTATTGATGGTTCCTATTACAGAAATGCCAACCAAGTTCCTTAATGCTGATCCCCAGAGGCTGTGGCATTTGGTGCATTTTGCTGCCTCATAGCGTGCATTCCATTGTGTAGGACAGGGAAGGAGAGCTGTCTGGATTTGCACAGAGGCTCACACAGTTCAGCTTTGACCGTGTGTGTGTGTGTGTGTGTGTGTGTGTGTGTGTGTGTGTGGTTAGAAGGAAGAGATGAAATGGATAGTTGATGTCTCATTACTTTTATTATGGAATATAGGAAAAATGGTCTGACGAGACTACTTAAAGCCATATAGTAGTTGGAGTGGTCTATAATAGTTTTCTGGGGCATTTGTCAAGATGCCTGATGGTTCAGGTGTGGATTATGTCTATCATCTTGGTGGTTTTTCTACTTGTTGTTTTTTGGTTTGTTTGTTTTTTGGTGTGTTTTTTTTTCTACTTCACTATTTGCACTTAAGCCAGGGCAGAGGCAGGGATGGATTGGCAGTAAAAGTGATATTTGGCTCAGCTGTTAGCTACCTTCCAGCATCTGGTAGAAATGTGAACTTTCCTCTCTTCATTGTGCCCCACTCTGATGTCCTCAGCATCAACAACTGCCTGCATATCCTTGGCTCACTGGGCAGTTAGTAACTCCTGCTCTCCCCATGCTTGCAGGATGACCCTGGTTATGCAGCCCATCTTCACTAGGTCCTTGTCCTGTAGGCATGCAGTTCTCTCAAGGGAGGCTTTGCTATGCTCTATCTCTGTATTAGGAAGGAAGCTTAGCAAATTTAATAAGTAGATGAATTTATTCCCCAATTTCTGGGAAATCATCACACTCCTGTATATTTTTATTATTCTTAGATATATGATAGATGTGAAAGCTCTTTATAAATTATGTGCTATATAAATATTCTGTTTCTTCTGTTCTTCCTTCTTCTTCCTCTTCTTGCTTCTTCCTTCCATGCCATTCATCTCTAGGCATAGAGTCTGATGATATTGTGCCATGGAGAAAACCACTTCTCGGTCCTCATTGCACAATCTAATGTACACCTCCCAATCCCAAGGGCTCAAATGTTAACTCATTGTCACTGAAATCATGTCAGGATATTAACAAAGTGGATTTGAGGAAAGTTTGACTTCAGTTCTAAAGTGAACCTCCATTATTACATAATGGAAAAATATTTTTCCTTCCTTCCTTTATCTCCTCAATCTTTTATTCAACCAACATTTATATAGTGGAAAATAATAAATGGGACATGGCTACCCTCAGGTAAGTTATATTTTAGCAGAGGGGACATGATGATTAAATCTAATCATTGTCCAGAGAGTGGATTCAAACACTTCCCTACTTTATGGAATCCAGGTGGCTCCCATCTTTGACTCTTATTACTGGAGCAGAGACCAGACACTGGCAAGCACAGAGGCTTATGAATGTGAGCACAGGATGCTTCTTTATTTTCTTCAGTGGCCCATAAGGCCAAGTTATTGAACAGCTACAGAATTAGGATCAAAGAGCCAATGAGGATTGCTATCTCCCCCAGGTAGGAACCTTCTGAAGTGAGGCAGTTTCATTAAAAATGGCTTGCTTCTACAATTAAACATTGGCTGCTGTAGCAACAGAGTTGAACTACTTGTATCTGATAATTGGTGAATTATCTCAGAATGTGTTAGGTGCTCTGAGTAGAGGGGTGCCACCAGCACCGGGGTGGGGATCCCAGGACACTACCTTTTTAAGAAAGTAGATCTTTCCCTGCTTTCAACAGGCATCTATCACAGACATTGTGCAGCGTGAACTTTCGTGAAAGACCTTCTCCACTGGTCCTGATAATGAGAGTTTGATTTTTGCTAAATTTCCCAAAAGGCTATGAAGCAGTTCTGGGCCCATCAGAGCAATGGCAACCCTAGAAAGAGCAATTTCAGTTAAAATTGTACTTCTTGGTATCTTCATATTTTTAGAAAAGGAATTAGAATTCAGTTTGTGGATATTTTTCTTTTTTTTTATTAAGTAGAAAGCTAAAGTTTTAACTTTTAAAAATATAATTGAATGCTTTGTTTTTTCCTAATTGAGACAAAATAAATCATTTTGCTAAATGAAAGAAGTCAGACCCCAAAAAGCTACATACTATATAATTCCATTTATATGACATTCTGGAAAAGGCAAACAATAGGGACAGAGGACAGATGAGTGGTTGCCAGGGTTAGGGGTGAGGGAGGAGGGCCTGACTACAAAGGGACAGCACTAGGGAATTTGGAGAGGGGTGGGTGATGGCACAGTTCTACATCTTAGTTTTAGTGGCTGTTTCACAACGGTATGTATTTGTCAAAACTCAAAACTGTATGTAAATAAGATCATAGCAAGCATAAAACACATTCATTATAAAAATATTTAACATACTCAAAAACAAGGAAGAACATCATCACTCATGCTCTTACCTAGGTAGAGTAACTATGAAGATGTGATTTCTTTCTAGTCTTTGTATGGATTTGTGTGTGTACTTTGTTATTTAAAACACAGTTACTAGCATATCACATTACTGTTTTGTCATCTCCTAATGTATTGGGCAGTCACTTCATATTCTATATCATGGAAATTGTGCTGTGACTTTGGTTGTGTCTATTCAAAGCTGCCTGGAATCTTTTCTACAGCAGGGCTAAACGTATATTTTAAGATAACATGAGCCACACCTGCCTACAATGACTATAGAATATTCTGTTGTTACAGCCTAAAATTCAACACAGTATTTACTCAGTATTATAAAGGACATGTTTGCAACTTTGCCTAATGAAGTGGAAAATTTTAGTAACTGGTAAGAAATTGAGAAACAGGCTTCTCAGTCCCTATTTGCCCGTCTGAGAGAACAATTCCTTTACATGGAAACAGACTCAGGCCTTTATCTGAAGAGAGTGTTTCTTTTCATGTGTATTATTCATTTAAATATGAAGCCAGGGGTATGAGTGGGGGCTTCTGTCTCCAGTATTTTAATCTTCCTGTCAGTCCCCAGGACCCCTTTTCAGGGTCTGCGTTGTTGAGAAACCAGTATTGTTCTCAAGCAAGCTCAGGACTGAGTTTACCTCCATCCTTTCCTTGATTAGGGCTCAGTGGACTGAAGAATGCAGCTCAGTCAAACAAAAATGCTGACTAAGGCTGGCCTCTGGTTGCCAGGGCAACAAGGAGGAGGACAGAGGGTTTGGGCGGGAGGCTGTGGAATTTTTTTGGCTGGTCTCTTGGGCTTGAACACCACTACCGGGTCCTGCTGGCCAGCTGGCGGGCTTCTCACAGCCATTCCTGATCAAGGGTGCTGGGAGGGACACGCCCGGCTGTGAGCAGCACTGGTCTGGGGTGAAGGTTCTGAAGTCTGTGTTTTGTCATGTGAAGAATAGCTATTTAGAGAGGTTAAAAAGTGTCATATCATAGCAGGTCATGAAGCATACGTGGTGGCTATTTTATAAAGTCTTTCCTTTAGAAAAGGAGCTAAAATTTAACTTTTTAAAAAACATTTTATAGAATTACATTTCAGGGTTGACTGTGATTCCACCAACCTTTAAATCCCTCTAGAACAGCTGGCTCTCTAAATTCATTCATTCATTGTTCAACATGCTCAGGACACTGAATGCAGAGCGGTGAGCAGATAGACTTGGATCCTTTCCTCACAGAGCTCTTCCAGCTTCCATCAAGTGTTTGGTTTGCCCACAAGTCCCAGAAATAATCCATTTTCTAAAATCTTCTCATTTTTTTTTAAAAAAATAATATCAATTCAAGTCTTTTTAAAAGGACCCTTTAGAAAATGTTATAAATTGAACACATTTTTAAACGGAGGTTCACCAAGTTTGCACAAAGGGAAAAGCAGCTGCTGATTTCTGGTCTTAATGAGATCACCAAAGTATGAAGAACTATTCCATTTCAAGGTCCATTCAGCTATTTTTTTAAGCAAAGAGAGTGTCATGGAAGTTATGCTGTGATTATAATATCAAAATTATAATGTGTTCCTTAATGTGATTCTCAGAAACAACAGAGATTATATAATAACACAATATTATTATATACATCCTGAATTAAAAGAGCAACAAACAGGCCGTGTATAATAGTATGGACTCTAATTGTCTTCCTGAAAATGCTAGAGTTCCCGTTGTTCTTTCATAGCGGCAGTTCTGGCAGCTGAGCGTGTGATGAAGTGTTTCAAGAAGGGAGGCTCCCGAAAATATGACAGTGGGTTTCTAGAACCCTTTGGCACAGGCATTTTTCTATGAAGAAGGTGAATAATTCAGCGTTCTGCCTCTAAAGCCTCAGCCTTTGGGCAGAGAGAGGTGCTGCTCTGCATGGGAATAACTGTTTTAATGTTAGGATTTCAAAAGGTCTTTATTTTTTCATTAGTTTCTAGTCACCCCACCCTTTATAATTAAAACAATCCAATATTCCATTTTTCTGGAATCCCTGGAACGCACACTTATATCAAGCAGGACACCCTTGGAAAAGGTTATTGTCATTCGTTTCTCTTTGAAGTATATTCCAGGGAGGCAGGAGCCATGGCAGAGGCTGGCCGCAGAGGCCCTCACCTGTTGTGGAGTTGCTCACTCTGCTTTTGATTTATTCCGAGGGTGAGCTGCAGGCCCTGGGGAGCTGGAGGGGAGGAGGTCTGGAGTTTGCTTCCTCCTACTGACAAATCAGTGTTTTCACACCTTCACCCTCCAGCTCTTTAATCACCACCCTCTCACCCAGCTGTTAGGAGTGGGTGTTGTTGTTTTTTAAAATATATTTTTATTGATTTCAGAGAGGAAGGGAGAGAGAGAGAGGGATAGAAACATCAATGATGAGAGAGAATCACCAATCAGCCACTTCCTGCACGCCCCCACTGAGGACGGAGCTCGCCACCCGGGCATGTGCCCTTGACCAGAATCGAACCCGGGACCTTTCAGTCTGAAGGTTGAGCCAAACAGGCCAGGGCTAGGAGAGGGTTTTTTTAAACCTACATATAATTATTCATTTCAGGGAGCTAGATGGATGGCCACAACCTCAACCAAAAACTCCGAGAGAGAGAATCTCAAAGCCTTCACTTTGCAGCAGTCTTTCCACTCCAGCCTGGGTCTAGAGACAAAGTAAAGTTGTGGTGGAGGAAGGAAGGAGTGGATTACCAGGAGCAGCTTTCCAGATCTTTCTGAAACTGGCCTTTAAAATCTGAAAGTATAACTTTGCTTGATGTGTTGTGTTTTCCTAGGACACTAGCTCCACCCATATATACATTGAAAAGGAACGTAGAACCATGCAGTTCAATCGCTTTCCCAATTCAGGACAGTTAACTGTGTTCAAGAGTTAAATGGGCTGTTTCATTAAATCCTCCTCTAAACTGTCTGAGGGATGGGGGTCGGTATTTCCATGTCAGAGCTGGGAAAACGGGCCCAGAGCAATGAAATACCCTGTTCCAGTCTCACAGCCAGTAGGTGAAAGGGCCAAAAATTTGAGGTCTGCCAACCTCAGCCCTCGGCTTTCCTCTGTCTGCCACACTGTTGGCGTGGTGGCCTTGAGAATAGACTCTGGAGCCAGATCGTGGGAAAGTTGCTTAACTTCTCAGTGCCTCAGTTTCCTCATCTGCCATATGGAGACAGTTGGATAGTCCTGAGGATGAAATGAAATAGTTCGTTAAAGTTCTCAGAACAGTGCTTCACACACTGGGAGCCATTTGCAGGTATTAGCTAATATTCCTGCCTCTAAAAACATTTACTACTATGGGTTATTCATTCTGTTGGCTGCCCTACAGTACTAGGTTCTTTATAAACATGCTTTTAAATTTTAATAACATCCCAGAAAAATGAGTCAGATGAATAAACTATCAAGAAAGGTTAAGAATTTAGTCCCAGACATTATAGCTGGGGAGTAGCTGAGCTGGGACTTGAACTCCAATCTTTTTTATGCGAAGTACACTTTTTCCCTGTGCCAAGCTCAGGACATGTCTAATAGCACTGAGCCTTTCACAACTGCTTGAGAATTGCAGTGTCCAGTACCCCAGAGAATGCAGAACAGCTAGTTCCACCCCAGAATGGACTGATAATTAGAAAGTCCTTCATCATATTGGCCTCAAGTTTGGGTAGAAGGGATCTTCCTGCTCCCATGTACTGTTTCCTTGATAGTTTGAGAGCCAAAGTGTGCCCCTCAAATCTTTCCTCTGGTTAAATAGTCTCCTACTTCTTCATAGGACATTTCATCCAGACCCCTCCCATCTTAATTTTCTTTTCTGGTCAGTCTTTGTAAAGACCTCAGCAAAGTGTAGAACAGAGACCTGGATACAGCCTTGACAAGGTGGGCAGGTCGGTTGAAATGCCCAGGGGAACAGTGCTGACCTGCTACTTGAGATGGAAGCGGGGTTTGGACCAAGTAGATATCAGGGACATGGACTCCACCAGGCTTGTCTCTTGTCCATCATTATTTGTATAGCCTGTTTCGCCCTCTGGAATGCTCCATGAGGTAGGGCACTGTCTGTATTTGCTGCTGTGCCTCTGCTTCTGAGAACAGTATCTGGCACCTGCTAGTCTCCATAGTATTTAAATAAATAAATGAATGAATGAATAAAGTAATACAGGAATGAAGGAATTGTTGTGGGGATTGAGAGAGTCAGCTGACTTGGACTTTGAGCTGGGCTAAGTGGTGAGGGCCTTCAGAGAAAACTTGAAGTTAGTAGGAAGAGCTGCTTTGGGGCCTGATGAGGAGTGTTTTGGGAGACATGAGGTTTCAGACCCCTGCTGGATGTGTTTGTTTAGGAGTTCAGGGCTGGGAGAAAGGGAAGGTAGCTTGCTGTGGTTATGGTAGTCAGGGAAGGCATCCTGGAAAAGGTGGTGTAATGGAACCTCTAAGGCAGCAGTCGCCAACCGGTGCTCCATGGACCACTGGTGGTCCGTGAGGTCCGAAAGGTTGGTGACCGCTGCTCTAAGGGTGGGTGAGATCTGGCTAAATGAAGGGAGACCCAAAGTACTGAGGAGTCTAGGAAACTGAAGACTTGTTTGGGAGAACAGGGTGGGTGGGGGTGGAGGGGATACTGGGAAGGGGTCTGTGAATAGACCTGTTGAACTGGAGTGGAAGTGGGAGATGAGAGACAGACCAGGGGGCTTGGATGTGCCTCCGGCTTAGCATTTCTTCTGCCTCAACTAGAGGAAGCTGAGGACGGAGCACAGGGTTGGTTATGGAAGCTGAACCATCAATTCTCTGAGTTGGAGTCCTGAGTCATGTCCTAGACCAGCTTTGATCAACTGTCCCCCTGTTTTCACACCAGTTTACATAGTCCAGTGCCCCCATCTTCTATCTTTGCTTCAGCTGTTTCAGTTCCAACAGTCTTGACTGTCTGCTGCTTCTTGGTCAGTGTTTGCCTCTTGGTTCTGCCTAGACAGGGCCGTGGGTGTCAAGGCAGCTAGAAGCATATTGAATCTGGGGTTGAATTTTATACCTAAACTTAGTTGTTTTTTAAATCCTCCCTTGTTTGGATGGAGATGTATTCGTGAGGTTTGCCCTTTTATTTAAAAAACTAGGATTTCATGCTGCTTTTTTCTCCTTCCATTCATGAGCAGAAGTAGAAAAATACTGTCATTCAAAAAAAAGGTGATACTTTTAGAAATTCTAAATATAGAACTATCCTATATAATAAAAGGGTAATATGCAAATTGACCCTAACAGCAGAACCACTGGGAATGACTGGTCACTATGACACACACTGACCACCAGGGGGCAGATGCTCAATGCAGGAGCTGCCCCCTGGTGGTCAGTGCGCTCCCACAGGGGGAGCTCTGCTCAGCCACAAGCCAGGCTGACGGCTGCCAGCACAGTGGTGGTGGCGGGAGCCTCTCCCGCCTCCTCAGCAGTGCTAAGGATATCCCACTGCAGCTTAGGCCTGCTCCTCACTGGCAAGTGGACATTCCCTGAGGGCTCCCGGGCTGCCAGAGGGATGTCTGATTGCCAGCTTAGGCCCGATTCCCTAGGGAACAGGCCTAAGCCAATAGGTGGACATCCCCTGAGGGGTCCCAGACTGCGAGAGGGCACAGGCCGGGCTGAAGGACCCCCCCCCCAGGTGCACAAAATTTTGTGGTTGAAGGTGAGAATTGAATGTTCTTAGTTTATTTTTTATTACTAATTACAACTTAAAATATCTCCATTTGAATTCCAGTAATGTTTTTTACTTATGCATTGAGCAAATGTTTATCATGTACCTACTATATGCCTAGCTGCTGTAGGCAGTGTGGACATAGGAGTGAACATGACAAAACCTTTCCCTCTTGAGCTAATGGGAAAGACAGCCAACAAATATATAAGTTGCTATGGAGAAATTTTCATGCAAACTTTGAGGAGATGGCATTTGTAGGAAATAAACATTAGTGAGGGAGTGAACTTTGGGAATATCTGAGGAGCATGTTCCAAGCAGAGGGAACAGTTGGTGCAGATGCTGGAAGTGGGAGAGGCAGCAGGGAGGGGATGTGTAAGGAGATGTGTCAGAGATAAAGGAGGAAAGTGGACAGGGCTGTCCTGCAGGGCTTTGTCATGTTCACTCCTATGTCCCCACTGCCTGCAACAGCTGGGATATAGTAGGTACTCGATAAATATTTGCTCAATGAATAAGTGAAGAACATGTAAGTGGGTTTCCAGTAGGGGCCAGCATGATCTTCGGGTTGGCTCCTGTGTGGAATAATCTTGGAGAAAGTGTTGCCCCTTATGATAACTTTCCAACTCAGACTAGCCTAATTTATATTTCAAAGTTATGGCCTGACCATGTAGCTCAGTTGGTAGGAGTGTCGTCCCATGCACTAAAAGGTTTCGGGTTTGCTTCCTGGTCAGGGCACAAACCTAAGTTGCAGGTTCAATCCCGGTTAGGGGGTGTTTGGGAGGCAACAGATCATGTTTCTTTCTCACATCAACATTTATTTCTCTCTCTCTCTCTCTCTCTCTCTCTCTCTCTCTCTCTCTCTCTCTCTCTCTCATCAATAAAAGCATATCCTTGGGTGAGGAATATAAAAATAAAGTTATTCAGATGCATTTAACACCCTTTCTGTATTCTCTCATTTGTTAATCATTTGAAGGTGGAAAATGATACTGTGAGTCCCCTGCAGACAGAACATAGTCTTGCGCTTATGATGACCTGAGAGTCAAGTCTTTCAAGTAGAGAAACAGTGCTGCTGGAGAATGGAGCTTTGGTTATCTTTAATTTAAAATAGATGAAACAAATGTGAAATGGCACAGTGAACCTCTTTCCCCATTATAGTACAGGTTCTTTCAGCTTTGATTATTATACACATGCATGGGTGGGGTCCCTACACCTGGTAGGAGATCAGGGCCAATTGGGGTTGTCTCACCCAGTCCTGATAGGGGCCGGGGGAAGGGAGGGCGGGGAGGGGTTGCGGGAGGTTGGCTGGCCGAGGGAAGTTGGCTGTGGGAGCACACTGACCACTAGGGGCCAGCTCCTGCATTGAGCATCTGCCCCCTGGTGGTCAGTGCGTATCATAGTGACTGGTTGATTGGTCTTTTCAGTCATTTGGTTGTAACAGTGCCTTAGGCTTTCATATAGATATAGATATAGATAGATAGATAGTTCTTTTGAATTTTGTTCACATATTTAGCCACATACAGGCATTAAAAAAAGTTCTATATTGTATTTATGTGAAATATGCCAGGAGTAATTTAAATGAGGAGGAAAGCTTATACCTGGTATCTGGTATTTTTTCTTATAATGTAAACATTTTCACATTATCCTATCTAATAATAGACAAACATGGTAATTAACCATACCTCCGACACGCTTCCCATTGGCTAATCAGGGTGATATGCAAATTAACTGCCAACCAAGATGGCGGCCGGCAGCCAGGCAGCTTGAAACGAAAGGAGGCTTGCTTGCTCCAGTGATGGAGAAAGCCAAG
>NW_005356635.1:5950776-5955170 GCF_000412655.1 Myotis brandtii
GCCAGGCACCCAAGCGGGACCCCCACCCTGATCCAGGACACCCTTCAGGGCAAACCAGCTGGCCCCCACCCGTGCAGCAGGCCTCTATCCTATCTAGTAAAAGGGTAATATGCCTCCCAGCACGGGGATCAGCGGAGCCGCGAGGCCTCCCCAACCTGGGTTCAGCGGAGCCGCAAGGCCTCCTGGCACCGGGATCAGCGGAGCCATGAGGCCTCCTGGCACCGGGATCAGCAGAGCCTCCCAACACCGGGATCAGTGGAGCAGCGAGGCCTCCCAGCACCGGGATCAGCAGAGCCACGAGGCCTCCCGGCACTGGGATCAGCAGAGCAGCAAGGCCTCCTAGGACCGGGATCAGCGGAGCCGCGAGGCCTCCTGGCCCCTGGAGCAGGGTGACAGGGGGCAGCGCCCCAACCCCCTGATTGGCCCTGCTCTGTGCGTGACAGGGGGTGGCGCCCCAACCCCCCAATCGACCCTACCCTGAGCGTGACTGGGGGTGGCATCGCAACCTCCTGATCCACCCTGCTCTGTGCATGACAGGGGGCGGTGCCCCAACTCCCCAATCGGCCCTGCTCTGAGCCCGACCAGGAGCTGCACCTAGGGATTGGGCCTGCCCTCTGCCACCCAGGAGCGAGCCTAAGCCAGCAGGTAGTTATCTTCCGAGGGGTCCCAGACTGTGAGAGGGCACAAGTGGGGCTGAGGGACACCACCCCCCCGCCAGTGCACAAATTTTTGTGCACCGGGCCTCTAGTATCATTATAAATGATAAATAATTCATATGCTTTATGTATCTAATATGGATTTTTTTATTCCATGAAACTCCCAAAATGATTCTTATGTTTGTATTCAGACTACCTAAAATTACAAACTCAAACAGTATTCTTAAAACATGGTGATAGCCCTAGCTGGTTTGGCTCAATAGATAGAGCGTTGGCCTGTGGACTGAAGGATCCCAGGTTCGATTCCAGTCAAGGGTACGTGCCAGGATTTCGGGCTTGATCCCCAGTAGGGGGCATGCAGGAGGCAACCGATCAATGATTCTCTCTCATCATTGATGTTTCTATCCTTCCCTCCCTCTCCCTTCCTCTCTGAAATCAATAAAATACATTAAAAAATAATAAAAGGGCATCAGTTCGGGGCTAAAACCCACATTTATTAGTGTATGAATGTGCGTGAGGGGTTGGTGGGTTCTAGGCTCCTCACACCAGGTTCAGTCCCTGTTGGTCACCCCTATGAGGCCTTCGGGTAAGCTTTGGTTGGGAAATAAGGTTTCCAATGCACACTGCTTGCCATGTAAGGACCAGCAGAGTTTTCTATATTTATTTAGAGGTATTTTCAAGATTTGGATTATGGATTAAAATCAACTTTAAAAAAAATCTCCTTTCTTTTTGTTTGCTTGCTTTTTATGGATTAACTGAATAAAATCTGTGTTAGTTAAGTATTCTGATTATTTGCAAGTTAAATGAGCAAAAGTGAACCAGGAGCCCTTCCTAGCCAGGGCATTAATTTCAGTGTATGTTAGCAATGCAATTTCTTATCAGTCAGCCTCACCATATGTGAGAAACATGTCACCGTAACTCCTAGTAACAGTGCAGTGAACTCTAGTAACTGAAAATTTTTATAGCCGATGACTTCACTAGACTTGTCTAGACAGCAGTTACTCTGTGAAATCATAGCATATTAGGGCTGGAACAGATCTAATAAAGATATTGTAACTTACATGGCCTAAATATTCTCTTTGCCATTGTAGCCATAGGGTGGGGGTTTATGGGACAGTGAGACCAATGTTGTTAGCCTGGAAAGTGGGCAACTGATAGGCATAAGTATGGAAAGGGCCTAGCCTTGGTTTTGGATGAAGTATAAACATGCATAACTATTCTCTGGAATTTGAAAGAAATTTGATGTCTGATTATGTTTGTCAAAATGGGAGAGACTCCCTGGAGGTTATACCTAGAGAAAATAATGGCAGTCAAATCCATAATCTTTGGGTTGACTCTCTTGGCAAAGTAATATTAGCTTTAAAAAAAATACTGCTAGCATTCTGATTTTTGCTAATGAAATGCAGATGCTCTCAAACATTCATTCAGCAGAGGGATTTGGACTAGGTCTGCATGTTTCCCTAACCTTCAGCCATTTTAGTCCTTGACAAAATAATTAGTCTATAGAACAACTGATTGACAAACAAGTTTTTAACTGATTGTTTTGCTCTCCTGGCTACTGACATAAAAGTGCCAGCTATGATTTAATGTAGAGCTTGAACTCTGTAATCCCACAGTTTTACTGGCCAGTGCCTGGCAAAGACCAGAATGTACCTGCTAGTGCAGAGGAGTCCAATGGCTTTGATTGATGGAGATTTGGTCTGAATCCCTAGGATAAAAATAGCCTTGTCTCTGAGCAAGTGCCTTGAGAGGCCTTTCTAAGATTTGGGCGTTTAAGCAATTGGATGGATGGGACATTACTAAGTGTCCCGAGGAGAAATATTAGCTGATCTTCTTATTAACTTTGTGAATGTGAGGAAGTGTCTTTCGCCTGTAAGACTTTCTTCAGAGAAAGAACACTAATGATTTCCTGATGATTTTGACTTATTAGCAATTAATGTAAAGTGCTTTGTATTTGGTGAAATGTTTTCATGTGAAGTATACTTTGCTCTGATCCTGAGACTGAGGGAATAACTCTTGTCTCTCCCTCTGACTGGCATATTTCTGCAGGAAGCTGCCCTCTGTAGACAGCTCCCCATGGAAGCCGAGACTCTGGCCACGGTTCAGGCTGCTGTTAACCCCCCCACCATGACTCCAGACATGAGATCCATCACTAATAATAGCTCAGATCCTTTCCTCAATGGGTAAGTGAATATTCGGGACCACTTATTTTTGCTTTCTTTATTTTGTGATCTAGAGTATGGTGTGTGTTTGTTTGTGTGGGAAAAGGTGGGGAGCTTGGAGGTTAGAGTGAGGATAGAGGTAGCAAGTAGTGGCAGAAAAAATAAAAGCAGAGGAAGTTAACTAATTTTCTTTTTTTAATCTCAAATTTAAAAATTGGTTATATGACATGGACTGAAACCCTTGTCAATAATTTTAAAATGGGGATGAACTTATTTCAGTGGGATGGTGTTATACACAGTAATTATTTGGAAAAATCTTGTGGTTTAATGTAGTTAGTGGGGGTGGGGGGATGGAGGAAGCATGCCATGTGACAAATAGAGAACATAACAGTTAAGAAATGATGTTTATGGTGAAATGTGAGTAAGGTCTGTAGTTCAGTTAATAGTGTTATATGATGTCAGTTTCCTGGTTTTGATCCTTGTCCTGTGGTTACGTAAGTGTCCTTGGGGAAGCAGGGGGAGAGTGCACAGGGATCTGTTCCTTTTGCATCTTCTATGTGATTCTAAAATTATTCCACAATAAAATTAATTTTAAAAAGATGATGTTTTAAAATAGGAAACATAAGAGCAGACAGAAAAGATAAGTTAGTCAGGAATATCTTCATGAGCAGAAGTAGTTACCTTTAGTTTCTTAAACTCAAATAAAGGGCAGGGTTCTATTTCCTGTGCCTTTTCTGTCCTTTCAGAGGATTCTGGCAAACAAATACAATTATGAATGCTATTAAAAATAGAGAGAGGTGAAAACAAACAGTAGCTAAAATAATGAAGGAAAGTTTTTAAAGTGTTGATTTTAAAGTATTTCAAATGTTCAGAAAAGTATAAAGAATAATGTGAGATACACCATGTACCCCAAACCCAGATTTCCCATATTTTTATAGGTTTATTTTTTGAAATAAGCATTACAGTTAATATTTAAACTCATTCCTACCACTGCACATTCATCACACATGCTTTTATGTTTCTGGTTGCCTGATAATGTGTGCATCCCTAAGCAGCGTTCAACACTGTTTTCTATATTTTTAAAATTTATATAAATGCTACTATACTTGATATGTAGACTAGTGTTCAAAATACTATTTTAAGATGAAAAGGAAATCAACCAATTTACTATGAACAGCCTATTTTATTTGCTTACAATTTATTAATTTCATGGACATTGGGTGTATGTTTCAAAAAAATTAAAAGGAGCTACAAATTGTGCCTCTCTTCATTACCTAGAAAGTTGGGCCAAATGACAGAACTACACTAGGTTAGGGTTTTCATGACTGTACTTAAATTTGGAGATTTCTTTAGTGGGTTCATCTTGACATTCCTCCACTTTTGCTCTCCAGAGGGCCATATCATTCGAGGGAGCAGAGCACCGACAGCGGCCTGGGGCTAGGGTGCTACAGTGTCCCCACCACCCCGGAGGACTTCCTCAGCAACGTGGATGAGATGGACACAGGTAGGAGCAAAGCCTGCAAGTACATGCAATGAGTTTGTATTTTTTTTTAAATTAAATCTTTATTGTTCAGAT
>NW_005356635.1:5955987-5981585 GCF_000412655.1 Myotis brandtii
TTTTTTGTTTGTTCATATTTCAAATCTTTGACTTGATTCTTGCGATCCTCTAGTCTGCTGTTGGAACTCTGTATAATATTCTTTATTTCAGTCAGTGTATGCTTAATTTCTAGTTGGTCCTTTTTCATAACCTTGAGGGTCTCACTAGATTTCTTGAGGGTCTCACTAAATTTATCGGCGGTTTCTAGAAAATTCTTGAAAAACCTTATAAGTGTGGTTTTGAACTCTATATCCAGTAGTTTGCTTTCCTCCATTTCTGCCATTTGTGAACTGTGTCTTTGTCTCCACATTTTGGCTGCTTCCCTGTGTTGATAGAGTGGCTTTGTGTGCTAGGTGTCCTATAGGGCCCAGTGGCTCAGCCTCCCCAATTACCTGAGGTGGACACTCTTGGTACATCCCTTTGTGGGCTGGGTGCACAGTCTTGTTGTAGTTAAGCCTTGATTGTTGTAGGTATCACTGGGAGGAATTGACCTCCAGGCCAATTGGCTGTGAGAATCAGCTGTGGTTATGGTGGGAGAACTTCTGTGCTGGAGACACCCTTCTGGGGCAAAACTTGCTTCAGTGGGGCTTTGGTGCTCACTGAGTCTTCCCCCTGAGTGTGTCCCTTATGGATCTGAGGAGTTGTAATCTGGATGGTCCCACTCTGACCACTGGGTACACTGGCTCTTGGATCTCTAAGGAGGTGCTAATCTAGCCTCTTCCTGAGGCTACCCAACAGGAGCTATGAGAGATCTGTAGATTCCTCTTCTTTTTTAGGGGTTTGGAGGTGCCCAGATGAGGCCCAGCTGTGAAGCAATGCAAGCTGCTGTGGGGCCTTGGGGCTTCTTTTGGAAGTTCTGGGTCTCTCTGACCCAGCAGCAGTTTGTTAGGTAATTTTCAGATTGCAAAGGGCCAGGCCTTTCATATGCAAAAGCCTCTGCGCACAGCTTGGGTGGGGCGGGGTCTCAGGGGATCAACAGGGTGGAGCAAGCAGCTATGGCTGCTCCTCAGTCCTACCCTAAGAGGCCCCGCGTCTCAGTGTCCCGGTAATCACTGCAAGCACCTCTGAGAGAAAGCCGCCCTTGAGTTCCGACTGATGCCAGACAGTCCAGTTTCTCCACGTATGAGTTTGGGTCCCCGGAGACTCACCCAGAACTGGAGTTCAGAGCATTCGGGAGCTTGAGACTCCCTCCCAATTGAAAAAGACAATCGTGTTGTCAGTTGCCAGCCCTTTCCACTTGTGCCTCCATACTTCTGCACTTTACTTCCGCACCTCCTCTGAGTCTCAGTGTGCTTTTCTCTTTCCTTCTAGTTGTAGAATTTCCACTCAGCCAGCCTTCCTGTGGTTCTGGATGATGTCCATTTTGTCTTTTAGTTGTATTTTTGAAGTGGTTGTGCGAGGCAGCAATCTCCGGTGCGGCCATCTTGGTTTTTCTGGAGTTTGCATTTTTAAATCATCTTTATAGTCATCTCCATTCTGGAATCCAACCAGAAACAATCTTAACAAAGCACTTTTTAAAAAATATTTTTAATTTTTTTTTTTTATTGATTTCAGAGAGAGGAAGGGAGAGGGAGAGAGGGAGAGAAACATCAATGATGAGAGAGAATAATTGATGGGCTGCCTCCTGCACGCCCTCTACTGTGGGTGAGGCCCACATCCTGGGCAGGTGCTCTGACCGGAAATCAAACCATGACCTCCTGGTTCATGGGTTGATGCTCAATCAGTGAGCCATGCTGGCTGGGCCCCAAGCACTCTTAGTAAACTCTAGTCCAGCCGTGGGCAAACTATGGCCTGCAGGCCGGATCCGGCCCGTTTGAAATGAATAAAACTAAAAAAAAAAAAAAGACCGTACCCTTTTATGTAATGATGTTTACTTTGAATTTATATTAGTTCACACAAACACTCCATCCATGCTTTTGTTCCGGCCCTCCGGTCCAGTTTAAGAACCCATTGTGGCCCTCAAGTCAAAAAGTTTGCCCACCCCTGCTCTAGTCCCTCCCCCATAGTTTATATAAATATAGTTTTGTATATGGCACAAGATTTTCAATTCTGCTTTTTCTCTTTTTTTTGCTTGTCCTTGCTTCACATAGCCCTTTCCTCACCATCATATCAGGACACCGTTGTCTGCTTGTCATTCTTACACAGTGAAATAGTGATGTGTTTGGTCCTTAGTTATAATAAACCAGAGGCCTGTTGCACAAAAGATTCGTGCAATAGGCTTTCCCTTCCCCTGCTTGCCGGCACCAGTTTTCCTCCAGCACCTGGGACCCAGGCCTTCGCTCCGGCCGGAGCCGCCTTCAAGCCTTCGCTGCTCCGGCCGGAGCAGCCTTCAAGCCTTTGCTGCTCCAGCTGGAGCCACCTTCAAGCCTTCGCTGCTCCAGCCGGAGCCGCCTTCAGTCTTCGCTCCGCTGCTTCGCGCCTACGTATGCAAATTAACTGCCATCTTTGTTGGTGGTTAATTTGCATATCTCGCTGATTAGCCAATGGGAGGCGTAGCGAAGGTACGGTCAATTACCATATTTGTCTATTATTAGATAGGATAAGCCACTTTCTCTCTTGAGAAAGTACTGGTTTATAGTTCCACCATCACTGCATTTGGAGGGCCGTTGACTGTGGGCTTTGGACAGGTAAGCAACTCAGAAGATTCTAAATTGTCAACTCCAAATCCCAACATGGTAACAGTGTCCTTCCTCCCTCAGCAATTAAAATGAAGAGTTGGGTGACTTCACCCTGGTCCCCAGCCTGCAGGCCAGTCCTCTGCTGGCTTCCCGGTTACCTCTCCCTTCCTCCTCTACTCAAGGAGTAAGGCCTTCAATTGCAGAAACCAAATTTGGACTTATTAGCCAAATCTAGACTTAATTATCAAAGTCCTAAACTCCCAGAGATATTCTAGAACCAAAAATAAAAGATAGTAGAGGTGTCCACTATTTGGTGTTTTTATGCAGGTTGCTCCTTTATTCTGATGGCTGACAGAAAATTAATTGTTCTGTGGTGAAAATAATTGGTTTTCCCACTGCTGTTGTCCACAGTGCCTGTATTTGTCACATTCTGCTTCTCGAAGCCTGCTCTTCCCATCTGACTCTGAATTATCGGTCAGCCAAGAGACAGACTTGCCAGGAGTGTGGGCGCTGGGGCACTGCCCAGGTCTCCCGCAGGCGTCATGTGCATGTTTAGAGGGTTGCGTAGCTGTATTGTGAGGAGTCATACAGGAATAGTTTTACCTGTTTGTTTTGTTATATTTTAATTTGTTACTTCAGCTTTCTCCCTCTTAGCCTGTCTCCCTCTCTCTCTTTCTTCATCTCTCTCTCCTTTTTGGTGTGAGATTTATTTGCCCTCTTTGGAGTGTCTCCTTCCTATGTTTAATAATTGTTTGCTTCATCTTTTAAACACTGGGAAGCCAGTAAAGATAAAGCAAAGTTACATAAGAAAAGACTAAGGAGACCTAAATCTAAGCTTGACATTTAAAAAAAAAAAAAGGTGAATTCTATTCTATGGCTTTTTAAAATAGAATGAATTCTATTCTATGGCTTTTTAAAATAGAGAATGTTTTAAAGCAAAATGTGGAATTAAGTGGTGTCCTGAAAAGAGCAGTCTTTGCAGACAGGCAACTGAAGTTGAGTTCTTGCTTCCCACTTCCTGCCATTGACTTTGGGTGAGTGCCATCAGTTTCCTCGCCTGTAAAGTGGGACCCCTGTGCTCACTTCTTAGAGCTATGAGGAATCATGAGACCACAGAGCTTGGTCTCCTTCTAAGAAGGCTGAGGTAAGGTTCCAAAGGAACTTGATAAATGGTAGGGCTCCAGGGTACCCTGGTTAGGTGATTGTCAGCCCACTGACTTGTGAGTCACTTCTCTGAAGGCTTTATAGGAAATGGGGGTAAGCCCTCTCAAGGAGAGGAATGTAATTACCCATAACAAGATGAGGGGAGGTTGAAGGTGTGTGGAGCTCCAGTGTAGCTAGAAAAGTCAGTTAGGTCCACTGACCACATGCGGAATGGGAGTGAGCCAGCTGAGTACTCACTCCCCTTGTGAAAGGCACACAAAACCACAGCTGAGCGTATAGAGCAAAGCCTGGGAGGTAACTCATCCTTCCAGAATATTTTGAAATAATCACACTCTTTTAAGAACTGCCTGCTTTTTGTCTCCCACTTTTTAAGTGGATAAAACTGCAAAAACCAAAAAGATTACAATGAGATTGCAAAGTTGCTCCAAAGAGAGATAATTTAAAATTGTTAACCTCAACAAAGAACCTTAACTAGTCTCCTCATGCCTTCCATGTCTGAGGAGAAAGGATAAGGTGAATTATTTAAAACAGAGAGTTTTTAGTTGGCTAAAACAATGTATTCTGGAGTTATTAGAAAGTTAAAATGGGAAATCAATAGGGATAAAGGATTCTAACTGGCGATGAAGTAAAAAAGAGATCAGCACCTTAGATCATTCTTCAAGGCAGATAACTTTTTTTAACCTCACTTCCAATCTGTTACACTCTAGTGGCAGAAAAAGTTATTTTGGATTTTCTTTTCTATTTTGATGTTTTTCACTACATGGTTGAACTTGATTTAATTTTTCATTGTATTTTGCAATGAAAATCCTGTAAAATATTGCCAAGAAGCATTGATATTTTATGAGTTATAGAAAAGTCATGAAACTTTGCTATCACCCAAATAAAGTTGGATTATGTTTCCCTCATTACTAGGAAGGATATAATTTTTCTCCCTGGAAAATATTTAATTCATATGCTTAAAATGAATTTTCTGCAGTTTTAGTCAGAATAGTGAATTTCTATGCAAAGACTACTGCACTTTATGACACAAAAGCTAATGTAATGAGTTTTGTAAAAAAGATGCTGTGGTGGGATCAATGTTCCTCAATCTTTGAGATATATTGTATTCCTTCAGAAAATTGTTTGGGGCTGTCTATAATAACTAGTTGTTCTAATATTCTGTAATCAATGGTGATTGAGTTCTAAGTATTTTCTTTCTTTAAGCACAATTGACAAACATTTATTGTATTTTTGTATGTATATGAGTTTGTGGGAATGGTGCCCAGAGCCGTGGGTGCTTTACTCCATTTTGTGAAAATGGTGCTATAATACCAACTTCATATGGGTAAACAGGGACAGACATCTCATATACAACAAGTTACATATATCTAAGGCCACGCAGTTAAAAAGGTCAGTCTATGGACACAAGGTCAGTACATTTTCTCCTACTATCTATATATATAAAGAGGTAATATGCTAATTGTCCTAACAGTGTCTCAGTCAGGACCAGTCAACAGGATGTGCACGCACAGGAGCTGGTGGGTGGGGATGGGGGCGGGGACTTGTGCCACGGGGACATGAGGCTGCAGCAGGGGGTGGCCCCCTGGCGGAGGCGCGCACAGGCCTGCAGCACCGTCCAGCCTGGAGCGGGGCATCAGGATGGGGGCAGGGCCTCGGCAAAGAGCTCTCAGCACTCCTGCGCCAGGGTCTGAAGGCGCGGAGAGGAGGGGAGAGCACAAAGGCAGTTAGGGGGTTTAGGCCAGTAGGGGAGAGCAGATAGGTAGTTAGGGCGATCAAGCCAGGAGGGGAGTGCAGATAGGCAGTTAGGGCGATCAAGCCAGGAGGGGAGTGCAGATAGGCAGTTAGGGGGATCAGACAAGGAGGGGAGAGCAGTTAGGAGCATCAGGCAGGCAGGCAGGTAGCACTTATTAGCCAGTGGTTCTAGATTGTGAGAGGGATCCCAGATTGGAGAGGGTGCAGGCCAGGCTGAGGGACCCTTCCGCCCCTACCCCCACCCCCACCCCCACCGCATGCACGAATTTCATGCACCGGGCCACTAGTTATTCATAAAGAACATGGATTCCTCATGTCACACCCCAGACACTTAATTTTATTCTAGAACAGCATTTTCTCAACTGTCTCTATAAACTCTAGTTTATCAGGACCAAGTTCTGCCAAAATTGGATTAGGTGATTACATGTGCTTAGGTAAGGGTGGCTTAGACAAAATAAAGCAGACTTCTTTACTGCAAGACATCTCAGAACCTTCTTGAGCTCATAGGCATTGTGACTTGCCTGCATTGTGAGAAAGGCAGATGTTGTGGGGGGTGGAGTGGAGGGAGGGGCATGGTTTGCAGAACCCACTTTATAAAATGCTTTGACATTGATCCCTAGTGCCATCAATGAAGACAGCCTTTTAATAACACCATTAAAAGAAACTCCTCACTATTATCTTTGAACATAGAGGGAGGATATGGGTACATATAAGCTTGCAATTAAATCCTGAGATTATAGCCCTGTGATAAGGCATTTCTTAACAGGCAGGGCCTCTCGACTCTTTCACAAAACAGCTCTTCATGCCACTGTCTCGGGAAGGCACAGGTCATAGGTCAGACCCCCAGGGCCTTCACCTGGGCCTCCCTGTTTCCCAGGACTTGTCCCCCTGGACATGTCTACCCAGGACAGTTGCAGATTCCCCTGGCACCTCTGCATCTCCTAGGAGCGACCATCACCAGCTCAGTGTCAGTGTGGTAGCTGAAATTTTGCCCAGAGACGAAATATTTTATACCCATAGCAAAGAAATCTGTTTCCGTGTAGGCATAGCACAGGTGAAGACGAGAGTTATGTTAACATTTGAACTGCCCCTCTTTCAAGAACCTGAAAAAGGAGTGAACATGGTTTCTTCTCATTCTGTTGCAGGGGAGAACGCAGGGCAGACACCCATGAACATCAATCCTCAGCAGACTCGTTTCCCTGATTTTCTGGACTGTCTCCTGGGAACCAATGTGGACCTTGGAACTCTGGAATCTGAAGATCTGATCCCCCTCTTCAATGATGTAGAGTCTGCTCTGAACAAAAGCGAGCCCTTTCTGACCTGGCTGTAGTCAGTATATTGTAACCTGTGTGCAGCCATGACCTGACATTTCCTGGGCCTCTTGGGAAAAGCGATGGAGCAGAGCAAGTCTGCAGGTGAACCGCTTTCTGCCCCCATGACTCATGCTCCCTCCTTTCCATGTGGCCAGTTTAATCATTGCCTGGATTTGATTGATAGTAAACTAAGTTAAACATAAATAAATATTCTATTTTCGTTTTCTGCAAGCCTGCATTCCTGTGGTGGGTTATGCAGAATTGCGTTCCTGTTTTTCTCTCTGTAGCCCCATGACTAAGCTTTATGGGTGTTAATTGAAATTTTTACATCAATTGATTATAAACCATAAAAAGTTGACCACAGGCAGTGATTTCTGACAGGTGGCTCGGTCCAGGAAATGTATACAAAATCAGACCTGATTTACAGTTTTAAAGCTATTGATGACAATAGTACCAAATGCTTTAAATATTTACCTGAACTTTAAAAATCATCATATAAATAGTAAAATTTTGCTGTATGGAATACCGTGTAGTGCTGAATCCATCCTGGTTCTGATGATTCTTATTACTCTGTATTTACAAAGTCACACACAGTCCTCTTGTAGTTTATGCTCCATCATTTTGGGCATAGCATCTGCATAGCTAGTCCTTCCAGTGGGAGAGTGGCGGCAGCATGCCATAGTCCCTATGCTGCGGATCTTATGAATGACACCCGTTTGCTACTAATTATGAGCATTTATTAAACAAAACATTTAAAATTACAAGTTATATTTTTTAAAAATTACTGCTTAGAAATTGATGTTTATTTTATGAAGCACTATATTTTGTAGCTGATGACAAAGGGCAGGCAAATATTTTTGATGAATCAGTGGCAACTGCATTTTTGTCTTTTGAAATTGTTCTGAAAACATCAGGACACATAGCTTTCAGTCCAATGGCACACACAGCAAGCTGTTGCTTTTTAAATTCTGAAGCCTTGTCAGTTTTGCTTTTAAGATTTCAAGTTTTAAAATAGTCTTATCTATGAAACTGTTTGAAGGATGAAGCAGATCTCTGACTGACATTTAAAAATATGTCCTCTAGATGGTGTGTGGTGGAGGCATATGTTTCTGAATTCAGTAAAAGTGATTCCTAAGTATATTATCCTAATCCTTTTGTTACAGTTGGTATAAAAAGGCATGAAATATGTACTCAATACCTCTTATGTAACCAAAAAATGTTTTTTTTATTAGCTTTTAAGGACTGAGAGAGTGCATCGGGTTCACCTGGCATGCACTCTGTCTGCCAATGAAGTCCTCAACTGTTTAGTGTTTTCAACTGACGTTATTTATAATATATGAATTTAGTATCTTTTTTAAAAGACAATAATTGAGGTCTCTGGGAGGAACCTTTCAATTCCCAAGGGGACTTATTCATTTGGGATCGTAAATGAGATCCTTTTGATCTATCAGAATATAGATGGGCAGAGTACCTTTTATCTTGTTGGAAAGAAGGCACGTGGAAAGGTCAGAGATTAAGTAGTAAAGTTATGGAATATAGTGGAAAGGATACCAGTTGTGAAATGAAAATAGACAAGCTATAGTACCCCAAAAGCAAGACAGGCAGAAGGTATGAGCAGTGCACTCCCAAAACAAAACAACAATTTTCGACTACAAACTTTATACCAAAAGACTGTTGTAGAAGAAAAGAAGGCTTTCGTGCACTTTATGTGGTGGGGGAGGGGCAGGGATGGAGCCCTGTTCATGCTGATGCTGAGCAGCAGGTGGACAGGGCATGAGCCTGCTGTGCTTCCCACACAACGCAGCGATTTCTTTTTCCTGAAGGACCCGTGATTTAAGTTCCTTTTGTTTCTTCTCTCTCCAAGTCTCCGAGAGAGATGGGGGTGATGTTTATGTTGCTACTAAATTGAAGGAAGCACTATTTCTTTTTCTCTTGTGTTAGCAATAATTGCAAAAAGAGTTGTACATTCTAAGAAAGAAAAAAACAAAAACAAAAAAAAAAAACAAGGGACCTAACAAAACTGAGCAGTGTTACTGTATTTTTAAAAAATATTTTTATAGACTCATTTTCAGGTTATTAAGTGTAAAAGAAACAGATACCCCTCTTTTTTTCCTAAAGTAGTTAAAACATCGATGATTTGTATTATCAATTTTTAGAAATAATTTCCTAATAAGCTTGTGGCATTAGAAAATACTAGAATTTTTTAAGTGAAATTAGTTGAAACATTTGTTAATGAACATAACAAACATTTTTTTCAGAATTAAACATGGACTCTGACTATGTGCTTACTAATAGATAAAGCCAGATATAATTTTTTGTGTTTGTTTTTAAGGCCATAAAATATGGCTTTTGTTAAAGAACACTAAAGCTAGAAATCTATGTAAGAACAGCTTTTTAAAGGCTACTTCCTATTATTATGAGTGTTAAAACCCCTGCAGAATCATGATAAGGTGCTATTTATACTGTTTTTCTTATTAGAAAACAACCACCAGGATATCTAGTCTTTTTAGTTCTACATCCATCAACTTCAACATTTCATTCAGTAGTTTTGCCATAGAAAAGGCATATTAAAATTGAAATAGGAAAGTAATTTCATGTATCTTTCTTTCTAGGTCCCCCCCCCCCCCCCCCCCCCCCCACACCCCCAAACACATTTTCTTGAAGTAAATACATTGTTAAAACCTATTTGCAACTCCATTCAATCTAAGTAATTCTTAGTGTTTCACCTTAGTATTAGGATGTGAAATGCCATCTCTTTCACTGATTACACAGTCTACCAGAAGCACGTAAAACAGGAAAAAAAGACAGTATGCCAAGGGGCTATTCCCAGTTTGGCAGAAAAGCTCTCAGTAGAGGAAGGTGATCTGAGTGATAGGAGTATAGGAGTGTTGCTAATTACGAGTTGTTTTCTCATGATATAATTAGGAAGTAACTTCTGAAAGTACAACTTCTATGAAAAAAAGAAATTATAGATTAGTTTAATTGGGAAAATGGACCATTGACAGAGACTGTTTCCCTAACACACTACATCATTTCTGTGCTAGTACTTTAACTTTTTACAAACTTTACTTCTACATTTTATAATGTGTTTAATTTTAATTTAGAATGCTATGTGTACAGAGAGTATGCAGCCAAATCAGGCAGATCAAACCATTTTTTTGGTACTAGTTTTTACTTCTCTGATTCTGTAAAAGAAAAATAAATACAATTGAGTTTCCATATGGAGCCTTTGTCTTTTTATTATTTGTGTGTGTTCCTTTTCCTGAGGGCTTTGGGTGTTACTATACTAAAGAGAGGCTTATGCAACCCTCCTGGCAGAGAATGAAAGAAAGAAAATTTTGTAGGCAAACATTTTTTTGGCTCAAATGCTTGTTTTTCAATATTCTAAATATCCTTTATTTGAAGTGACCCTCTGGGATTTTTAAAGACTGTGCATATTTATTGTGTGTATACTTTAAAACTTCTACTGTCCTTCCAGCACCCTCACAGACTTGACAGACATCAGAAGTATAAGAATTCAGTTTTTCTTCTATTGTTAACAGTATGGTATACCTCCTTGTGGTCATTCACTCTGTGCACTGGGACTGTGTTTTCTCTGCTTGTTGAGTCCCTTGACTCTCACTGCCATGATCCTTTTGTCACTGCACAGGAGCACTGGGGGAGCACACTTGTGGCAGAGAGTGTTTAAGCAGAAACATTCAGCTAAATAGCAGAGAGAAGAGATGCTAGTGGAAACATTACCCACATTCCAGGGTCTAAGTCTCATGCATCGTTTTAAAAACCATATTTCATCATCATTTGTAAGGTAACGTGCTCATTGTTGAAAATGTTATAAGTCACAACATGTATAATGTAAAACTAAAAGTTCTGTATCCCCCAAATCTCACATTAAAATAAAAAAGTACATTAGATGCTTTATCTATACGTGAGATTTTTTTTTAGCAAATGGAAAGCATTTATACATGCTGTTTAGAAGCTTTCATTTTTTTCTCTTAATAACAATGATATTACTAATACCTATTAAGCATATACTATATGACAGAAACTATGCAAAACAATTGCTATAATCTAATATGCACAGCAACCTTACTATTTTAAGGATATTATCCTCAATTTACAGATGAAGAAATTGAGTATTGGAGAGGTTATGTAACTTGTATAAGGTCACACGATAAGCAACAGATATATCCCATACCTTCTGGTCATCTTTCCATGCCAGTACATATAGTTGTATACTTCATTATTTTTAACAACAAATAATATTCTTTTGTATGGATGTCCCTTATTGATAGCCAGGTGGTAGCTAAAAATACTGCTTTAGAAAAGGGCATATTCTTGTGTGAATATGGCTGGAGGGTAAGTAACTTCCTAGGAAAGAAATTACTACATCAAAAGATACGTGATTTTAAATATTGATAAATTCTGCCAAATATTTTTCAAAAAGACCTACCCATTTCTATTTCCAACAACAATGTGTACAAAGGTCTGTTTCACCATTGCCAACCTAGAGCTGCATAATGCCTAACTTTTTAACATCATTTAAAAATTTTTTAATTATAGTTGACAAAATATTATATTAGTTTCAGGTGTACAACCCAGTGATTAGACATTATAAAACTTACTGATAAATCTCGTACCCATCTGACATTATACATAGTTATTAGAATATGATTGACTATATTCCCAATACTGTACTTGACATCCCCATGACTATTCTGTAACTACCAATTTGTACTTCTTAATCCCTTCACCATTTCACCCATCCATTCCTCCTCCCATCTGGTAACTGTCAAAATGTTCTCTGTATCTATGAGTCTGTTTTTGTTCTGCTTGTTTGTTTATTTTGTTCTTTAGCTTTAATTATTGATAAATATGTATTTATTGCCATATCTTTGCCCTTTTTCCCCCCTTCTTGAAGATCCTTTAATATTTCATTTAATACTGGTTTAGTGGTGATGAACTCCTTTAGCTTTTTCTTGTCTTGGAAAGTCTTTATCTGACCTTTGATTCTAAATGAAAGCTTCACTGGGTAGAGTAATCTTAGCTGTAGGTCTTTGCTTTCATCACTTTATTTCTTGCCTCTCCCTTTCTAGCCTGTAAAGTTTCTGTTGAGAAATCAGCTGATAGTCTTATGGGAGCTTTCTTGTAGGTAACTAACTGCTTTTTTCTTTCTGCTTTTAAGATTCTCTCTTTGTCTTTAGACCTTGGCATTTTAATTGTGATGTTTCTTGGTGTGTGCTTCTTTGGGACTTTCTGTACTTCCTGGACATGGTGTCTGTTTTCTTCACCAGGTTAGGGAAGCTCTCCATCATTATTTTTTCACATAGGTTTTCAATTCCCTGCTCTCTTTCTTCTCCTTCCAGTACCCTCATGATGTGAATGTTGGTATGCTTGAAGTTGTCCCAGAGGCTCCTTACACTCACCTCATTTTTGGATTCTTTTAAAAAGTATTTTTGCTGTTCTGATTGGGTGTTTCTTGCTTCCTTATATTCCAAATCACTGATTTGACTCTTGGCTTCATCTGCTTTACTGTTGATTCCCTATAAATTATTCTTCATTTCAGTTAGTGTATTCTTCATTTCTGACTAGTTCTTTTTTTATGGTTTCCATATCCTTTTTATGCTATTGAAGTTCTCTCTAAGTTCATCTATTCTTCCCCTAAGTTAATTGAGCATTCTAATAACCAGTGTTTTGAACTCTGCATCTAATTGATTGCTTGTCTCCATTTTGTTTAGTATTTTTTCTCGAGTTTTGTTTTGTTCTTTCATTAGGGACATAGTTCTTTGTCTCCTTATTTTGGCAGTATTTGTTTCTATGTATTAGGTAGACCTGCTACATCTCCCGGGCTTGTTACAGTGGCCTAATATAGTATGTGTACTGTATGGTCCAGGGGCACAGCCTCCCCCTTCACCCAATCAGAGCACTCCAGGAGTACCCCACCCTCGTGTGGGCTGGGTACACCCTCCTGTTGTAGTTGAGCCTTGATTGCTGTTGGCACCTCAATGGGAGGGATTTACCCCCCAGGCCAGTTACCAGGTGTACTGGTTAATAATGCGAATTTTTTTTCAATAGATGGAGTTACACATATGTTGATATATATGCGATTTGATATGTATGCTATTTTGTTATGTTGACAACAAGCTTCAAAACTTCATATGTCAAATTTTCTGAAGGTGTTAACATCATAGATATTTTTACACATAAAAATGTCGAATTTCATGGCAAAAAAAAGAGCATTTGTGGGACGTTTTAATTCATTACTTTATTTTGAAGAAAAGTGCTGCTGAAAGTTATTGTATACTTTGGGAAGCTTACGGTGAACATTCTCCATCTCAAGATACTAGTAAGTCCCAGGTGGTGGCAGGATATGACTGAGGACTTTGTGTTGGTCTCAGGCAAAACACACGTGAAGTACACACAAACCATGTCAACAAACCCTGGGTAACTGTCTTGGCACACACCTGCAAATGCAGGAAGAGACTGCTATCTAGCACATATTGTAATCCATGGAGTGTATTCATCCAAAAGGTGAGATGAGACAAAAGTAAGAAGAGGGAAGAGGTGGCAGAGGTGGAAGAGGATGGAGAGGAGAAGGAAGAACAAAATAAATCCAGGATTTAGAACAATTCATGGGAAAGAACCACTGATTGTACTCCAAGGAGAAAAAATAATCTGCCTTTCCATAAAATTCTTTTGTTCTGTGTTAGAAACGATAATAAGCTGACCCTGATCTAAACACAACATATCAGGAAGGGTTCAATCAGAGATCAAATCTATATATATAAAAGACTAAGCTACCATCAGACCAGCCAGTAGGTATGACGTGCACTGGCCACCAGGTGGCAGACGCTCAACGCTGGAGCTGCCCAGTGACAGCAACTCTCGCACTCTGGGACCCCTCCCAGGGATGGAGAGCCAGTTTCGGCCCAATCCCTAAAGGCCAGGCCGAGGGATCCCACCTGCCAGAGGGACCCTGCTCACTCCCCAGATGCTTTTCAAGCCTCGGCGCTGCCCCAGGTGCGGGCAGCCAAGGAGGGACTGTGGAAGGTTGGCTCCAGGGCATGTCTGGCCAGTCTCACCCAGTCCTGTCCTGCCAGCCACCTTCTAATTAATTTCAATGTGCACAAATCTGTGCACTGGGTCACTAGTAGTATTATAAAAAACATTCAATTTCACTGTTAAGCCCATCAGCAGATGAGTGGATTAAAAAACTGTGGTACATCTAAGCAATGGAACACTATGCTGCTGGAAAAAAGAAGGAACTCTTACCATTTGCAACAGCATGGATAGACCTGGAGAGCATTATGCTAGTGGAATAAGCCAGTCTGAGAAAGATAATTATCACATGATCATCTCACTCATTTGTTGAATATAATGAACAACATAAGCTGATGAAAAAATATAGATCCAGAGACATAGAAGCATTGAACAGACCATCCAACCTCAGAGGGAAGGTGGGTGGAGTGGGGGAGAGAGAAAAACCAAAGGACTTGTATGCATGCATATAAGCATAACTCATGGACACAGACAGTAGCAGGGGGAAGGCATGTGCTGGGGTGTGGGAATGGCCAGGGAGAGGTCAATGGGGGAAAAAGGAGACATATGTAATACTTAAAACAATAGAAAAAATTTTAAAAAGAAGTACAAATTATAACAGTAAGATATTTTTTACCTATCATACTTACAAAGATTTAAGAGTTAGACCAAATTTCTCACCACAAGAAAAGAAAGAGAAAATTGCAACTATTTGAATGATGCATGTGTTAACTAATTTGATGTGGCAATCATTTTGCAATATATGCATATATAAAATCACTACGTTGTACACTCTAATGTTATATGTCAATATCTAAATAAAACTGGGGAAAAAAGAATTCATTTTCATTGTATATTATTACTAGAATAGAAAATATATTTTTCAGTCAAATTTTGAATATTATTTACATATTCTACATATCTTCTCTAATATTTTGTGAAAAGTATAAACTGAGGGGAAAACAAAAAAATGTTAGAGTTTACACAAATCAAATTTGACTACATTTTTTTTTGAAGTTGCATGTTTGTAGTAAAACTTAATCTTAAAAAAATATTAGGGGATTGGTCAAGATGGCAGCATAGGTAAATGCAATACTCCCATCCTTTCACAGCCACATCAAAATTACAACTAAACTACAAAAGAGTCATCATTCAGAACCACCTAAAATCTAGCTGAACAGAAGTCCTACAACTAAGGATATATCAAGACTGGTAGGAGGGGCAGAGACACAGAGCGGGCTGATCCCACATCTACATGTGACAGTTAAAAACTGGGAGAAATATCTTGGCTGCTTAGAGTGAATGGTCCCATCCACATACCAGGTCACCCAGATCAGGGATCCAGTGCCAGAAAGAGAAGTTCCCCATAACTTCTGGCTGTAAAAACCACTGGGGATTGAGCCTGAGTGAGACAGAGGCTGCTGGAGTCCCAGGCAGTTTCTCTTCTAGGGCCCTCAAAGGAACTTACTTGGACTCACTCCCTCTGAGCTTTAGTGCTAGACAGCAGCTAGAGAGGCACTAGGGACATATAGAGAGGAACTGATTTTTCTGGCATTGGGGCTAGAGCTGGAGAGGCAGCTTTCTCTCTGACAGAAGTGATGGCAGAGCTAGCAGGCAGGTGCTGTATCTGAGTTTCCATCAACCTGGCTCACTGTTAGCCCCACCCTGTTGATACCCTGAGACCCCATCCCACCCAGCTTGTTGGCCCACCCATGCTGTTTCCATATAAATGGCCTGTCTTGACTCATGCTTCAGACTTTCTTAACCTTTCTTAAACAAGCAGTATCTAGCCTCTGCATGTCCCTGGCACTAGAAGCAGTTGGCCTTGGTTCATGGCTTGGCCTCTCCTGGGCACCTCCAAGCCCAGCACCAGTCATAGCCATCTACAGATCACTTTGTAGCTCATACCAGGTGGCCCCAAGAAGAAAATAGGCAGCAGCTGACCTTGGCCAGCACCTCCTGAAAGGCCCTAGAGCCAGTGCACACAGTGGACAGCTTCAGACCCTGTCAAAGCACCACCCCAAGCAACAAACTCAAGGGACAGACTCAGCAGGCACAAGAGCCCCACTAAAATAAATCTTGCTCCATGGGGTGGGCCCCTGAACAGCTGATCCTCCACAATTGTCACAGCCTTGAAGCTACTAGTAGTCCATTAAAGAAGTATGGTGTCATAATTGGGATGATCCCATTCGGTTGGGATGGTCCACCTAACCATTGGTGTTCAGGTTTGTTTGGGGGTTTTGGTCCCCCACTGGAGATCTCCAGAGTCCTAGTGTCTTCCTTGAGCTGTTAAGAGCAGATCTGTCCTCATTCCTGGGCAGACACCTACCAGGTGGGCCTTTGGCCTTGTGCTCATGGACTCAGTAGGACTGAGGCAGAGGGAGAGTTCCACAAACGGCCCAGGTTAACGCCCAGTGCCATGTGCTCAGAGTCGGGAACCACATGCAGTTGTAGGAAACACAGTTTAAACTTCTATACTCATGGGCCTGTCATGGATCCATGAGCTCATGTCAGTCCCTTGTTCAATTTGTAGCTCAGATGCCCACTTCCTACTTTTTTTTCCTGGCTCAGTATGGAAATCTTCTTACAGTTTATTTCAGGGCCAGGAGCACTACCTTACTCAGTCTGAGGGTGCAGGAGAAATGGCGTGGGCTCTGGGCACCTCCACTGACACAGCGCATCTATGGATTGCCTACTATGTGCCAGGTTCCTTGTTAGGCACTGGGGTGTAGCCTCGGATGAGATACTGTTCTTTCCTTTGTGCTTTTGTACTCCAAAATGTAGAGACACAAATCACATACTCAAGAAAGCAATACCAAGTTAGGAACTCACATAAGGAAAATTTCTGAACAATTTTATTACCAACCTTGGTGTGTGTGTGTGTGTGTGTGTGTGTGTGTGTGTGTATGGGAGGATCTGCAAAGGAAGGGCCCATTCAACCTTACCCTTTGTTTCCTGTCTCTTCCTTCCAAGTCCTCTTATCCATGGCAAGCTATTTTTCCCAATTTTATAGTAATTGCATTTGGAAAATGGCTTTTGTGTAAACATTTATCAAAGTTGTGTCTTACTTCTTTAATTATAAAATAACGAGACTGGATTTGATGATGAATACAAACCTTCATTTCTAAAATGTGTTTCAATGAAAAGCCCTAAATAAGGAAGTGATGCCTCATCCACATTCTTATTTCCTCAACAAAGAACTTAGGTTGATGAGTCAGTCCCAATGCTCTGCTGTCTCTGAACTTCTGGCACATAGTTACCAGTGTGACCCTTTAGGATTTGGCATATACTACATTGTATTAACAGTGATCTGTAGAGTGTGAGCTCCCAGTGGGGTCTGACTCCTTTTCATCCTTGGTGCCTGCCAGTCTGTGGTCTAGTCAATGGTTGCTCACAGTGGCTAGTTTTTAGTTTTTAAAACTCAGCAGCTTTAAAAAGTAAGTAACACAAAAGATAGGCATCCATGCATCATGCCTGAGATTTCAGATGCAGTAGGTCTATGCTGGGGCTCAGGAATCATAATTTTAGAACATTTCCTGGGTGATTGTGATGATCGGCCACATTTGAGAACAAGAGGTCTAAACTCATTTGAAACTCTGTGTGTGTGTGTGTGTGTGTGTGTGTGTGTGTGTGTGTATTTATAGGTCCCTCAAGGAGACCGTAATGCATAACTGCCTGCCTTTCCTCCTTCTTCCTGTTGAGTGCCAGATTTGACCTCTGATCTCAGAGATCTCATTACAGTGAGGGCAAAATCAAAACACGTGTAACTCCTCAAGTCTTCAGTGGTGATCCCCCAGTGGCCAACACTCAGGGGTGATTGGTAACTGCTTTGTTAATGGCTATAAGAAGCCTCGTTGTCAGTGTGCCTATGAGCTTGGCAGGTGCAGAGGTGAGACTTGCTGGCTTGTAACTCCCTCTGAGATCCTCACTGTGCACGAGCCATGTGGACAATCGCACAGGCCTCCCGGTTTCATCCTTGGGACTTCGACATTTCTTAACCGTCCTTTTACAGATGGGGAAACTGAGACTTAGAAAGTAACTTTCACAAGATTCCAAGCTGGTATATGATGGAGTTGAGGTTTGAACTTAAATCAACACAATGGATTTAACTGTATATTAGTGCCTGACCCATAAAACTAAAATCTTAGTGTCATAATATAACACATAGAATTAATAATATCTATTATCTTAACCCTGGGCCATTGGCTGACAAGTTATTACCAAAAATAACATTTAAAACATATTTTTTGTTTGATCAATGGAAGCATTTGTAGAAAGGTGAGAAGAGGTATAATTCATTCAACCTTCTGCCCCTCCTTCACCATCTTTATTATATTACCACTGAATTAGGATTTTAATTTAATATTCATAAAGAAATGCGTACTAATAATGACAGGCACAAAAGACTAGTTTTAAGTAAGCCAAAAGAAACCAAATAACATTATTTATGATACATCAGTCACTCTTTCCCTCCATAAACCTGGAAAATAAAAATTGCTCTTAGTTTCTCATTTTTAATGTGCTTCCTTCCTTTGAATTATCTTAAACTTCCAAAAATGTAAATACCACATATACAAAGAAACAGTGTGGTTGCACTTGCGATTTTATACATTTTTCACTTCTGTAGAAAAATTTTGTAAATTTACTTTTAATCTGCTCATCAATTCCAAACGGAAGTCAATTTGAAAGATTTATAAATGTAACTTAGGTGGGCAACCTGTTTCTATTTGAAACTAACATAAAGCTCTAAGGCTAGCTAAGCTGGTTGGAAAGGAGACGGAATAACTGTGTCCACCTTAAGCTTGGACAGTGTGAAAGCAGGGAAACTGACAACCCCAAAGAGAGAAGGTTAAGTTTAATGTGTCTTTCAACATGCCATTGAGTAATGAAGGTCATCACATGGTTTAAACTCTTCTATATCCCTATAAGACAGAAAAAGTTAATTATATTATTGTTGTTGTTGTTATGATTGTCATTTTGCTTGCTTTTCCTTTCCCTTTTCCCCTCCCCATTACCCCTGTTCTACAGATTACTCCTGCCACTTACTGGTTACCTATACTCAATTCTCAATGCTTTCTCCTACATAACTATGTCTCTCATCTGGATTATAAAAATACAGATTTTGCATTGGTGCATTCTGTTCTTTCCCTGGAGACTATACCATATATTATGTGGCAACTTTAACCCACTCTGTAGCTCTAGTTAGGAAATGGGGAGAACCTTTCAGGCCAGGCTGTGATGCGCTACAGCGACACATGCCCACTTCCCGGGGACTTTCACATGACATCACTGCACATTTCTCAATGCATACCCAGTCCTTTGCCTCCAGGACTATGGTCAACTGGATGTGAGCTAAAAATTTGGGTCAACTTGAGCCTGGAAATGTTAACATGCACAGAGGACAGGGTTTCTGGGTTCCAGCAACACAATGTCACTGTTCCCTGGGTTGACAGAGGAGGCTGCCAGACTGTCCAGCCTGGCTGTGCTTTCTGTAACTGCGACCCTCTCCACCCTGTCATTCCACTAGTGCTGGAGGCCAGCCTTGGCTTCCCATCTTAAGGAGTAAGGACAAAGACCTCAACTTACCCCACAGCAGTCTCCACACAGAGTCCCCAGGAGGCCGTTAACTACCTGGATGGTGCAGAGTAGCATCTGGAACACTGCTATGATGAGCAGGATGGAGAAGAGGGTCAGATTCCAGGACACCACGTTTTCGGGCTCCCTGCACTTGCTCCATAAGGCTTTGTCATTGAGGTAATCCCTGTCAGGGGCATGTTAAAGAAAGGAAACAGCTGTAAAATGTAGGCAATACCTAGACTAGAAAGTCACAATAATAATTTTTCTTTTGAAATACTTTTTATCCAAAACATAATCTCAATAAGAAATATATCACGTAATACCCACATTTTTAACAATACCTAACATTTCTATAGACAGTATACTATGTGTTAGACTCTGTTCCAAATATTTTACATTTTAATTATTTTATTTCTTATAGAAGCCTTATGCTTCTTTTATTCTATTTCACAAATAAAGACATTGATGCACAGAGAGGTTAAGTGAGTTCCCATAGGTCACAGAGCTAAGTGACAGAGTGACTTTTTAAAAAATATATATTTTATTGATTTTTTACAGAGACAAAGGGAGAGGGATAGAGAGTTAGAAACATTGATGAGAGAGAAACATCGATTAGCTGCCTCCTGAACACCCCCTACTGGGGATGTGCCGCAGCCAAGGTACATGCCCTTGACTGGAATCGAACCTGGGACCCTTCAGTCCGCAGGTCCGCAGGCTATCCACTGACCCAAACCGGTCAGAGCTGACAGAGTGACTTTGTGAGCTGACTGAGAGGATGCGTAAACTCGTAAACTCATGGGGAGCCAGGAAAATGAAGACACTCCAGGAAAAGAATCTCACCACCTGGGCTTGGTTCCACCTACTGTGATTTGGGACCACTTGGACATTTGACACAATTCTGCCACGTCTAGTGGCCATCTGAAGTCATGTAAAGTATAATCGTGTCACATAGTTAAAGGGGAGAGCTTGCCTTTTTTAAAGGCCTAATTCTAAGCAAATTGTAAATTTGACTCAAGTATATTTTTGTCAACATGTGGGAATTCCACTTGCAAAAAGATTTAATTAACTAGAAGCACTAAGTAATCCTCTGCCTTAATATGTATCTTATAAAAACTTTGAAATAGGAGAACTGCAATACATTTACAAACTCTGTGTATTAGGAGTTCACTGCGTGACAACGCGCGTAGTGCCATGAAGGAGGAAAGTGAAGCACGCTGTCTTCAACGCCAACCACAGGAAAACAGTCAGTCCTTTGGGTCATTATCCTTCCTCTCACATTCTCAGAGCCACAGATTGGTCTCCCCCTCTTCCTTTATGCCTCCTCTATCCTCCCAAGGCCTCAATGGGGAACTCCATCTCCATGTGGCTACTAAGTCAACACCCACCTTATTGTTTTTAGACCTTTTTGACATGATGAATCTTTTAGTAATCAGTACACACTTATTTAATACATTCTGTGTAAAAACTTGAAAAACGTTTGCAATGATGGACGGACGGAAGATACTTTGGCATTTAAGAGTCGAAAGAACAAAGGAAAGGGCATTTGCTCTTGCTTTAAAAATAAAACATTGTTCATAGCATCGATGGACCTTTCCATAAGAGCACATGTTCTAGCTGCTCACTAGCTGTGTGACTTATCTGTAAAATGGGAACAACATTATCTATGAAATCATAGAATTATTGTGATTAAATGACTTAATACTAGACTTGATACTAGTAGAGTGCTTAGGACAGTGTGTGGCATATGTTACGTCTCAATAAATGCTAGTGTTATTATTTCACTTAATCTGAGCTGTCTGGTCTAAAGGAAAGAGTCTGGTATTTTGGATTTCAATGGACTTGGGTTTGAATACAAGCATTCCTCTTACTAGCGTGCATTCCTCACACAAGTTACTTATCCCTTTCCCAGCAGCAGTACCAGTTTCTTCCTCTATAAAAGAGGCTAAAACCAACCTCTCAGTTGTGAGAAGTCACTGAGATAATACACCGTATGTATTGTTGTGTAAGACCTCTTTTCAGTACTTATTATTTTTTAAACACTCGTCTTTCTGTTCTGCATTTTTCCATGTAGTCCTATCCCTCTTTACAGTTTTTAAACTTGATGATAATAGGAAGTTACAGGGAGACAATATTTTCCAGGCACATTTGGTAAAGAGAAGACCCTGAGATAAAGTGATTGGCAGTCCTGAGTTCTTCCTTCTTCTGAAGGTGTGTGCAGTGGGCACACTCACGCCCTACTTGTGAAGAGATGGTCCCATACTCAGCTCTCATGAACTCACTTTAGAGAGTGGAAAAGTCCTTTTTTAAAAGTTTTGCTATAGGTAACTGTGCCTTTAGCACCTCCTGGTGGTGAGATCAGCTCACCGGGGAACTTGGAAACAAGGATTGAGTTTGGTGCCGATATTTACATAACGATTCATAACAGTAGCAACATTACAGTTATGAAGTAGCAACGAAAATAATTTTATGGTTGGGTCACAACATTAGGAACTGTATTTAAAGGGCCAGAAGGTTGAGAACCACTGCTTTAGAGAGTGGAAAAGTCTTTTTTAAAAAGTTTTGCTATAGGTAACTGTGCCTTTAGCACCTCCTGGTGGTGAGATCAGCTCACCGGGGAACTTGGAAACAAGGATTGAGTTTGGTGCCTGGAGCAGTCCTCTCAGTCCCACTCACAAACCACCACAGAAGCCGGTCCAGGCCCTTCTCCCATCCCCCAAACTCCCAGGTTCTGAGACTCTCAGAGATGCCGGCAATGATTGCTGTGCCCAACTCTCCAACCTCATATTCCTTGGACCTGGGCGCTAATCATGTTTCCACACTCTGTGAAGCAAGGGGAGCTGAGGCAGTGTACACCCAGTTTACTGAGCTGGAGTTTTACAGCATCCTGCTCTTGGGAAGGGCATTCACATGAAGCAGCAGTAATCCATCAACATCGGAATGGAGCGTCACGGAGTTCATGCAACTCACTTCTTGCAGCTGAAGGAAGGGCAGGGGAGCCACACTGCTTTGCTGGCCACTCTGCCTGGCTTTGGTCCCCTTCTGTGCTTCCCAGCATTCTGTGTCGTAGTCTGGCGATTTGTCTGTCTTCTATTCGGATTGTACACTCACAAGGACAGAGACCATGTCCCCTGTGTTAGTTGTCTCATGTGTCTGCTAATAAATTTTGAATGTCAGTGGACACACCACAAATCTCCTTCCCTCAGGCCAGCTTTGGTGCCCTCTTTCGTGATCTCTCCTGGTCTCTGTCAAAGCAGCAGTTAGAGGTGAGATCTTGTGCAACTTAAGTCCACGCTCCAGTTCTGCCTCACAGACCAACATGCCTGACACTTGCAAATTAAGATGACAGGAAAAGTTGCTCAACATCACTTGTCCTCACAGAAATGCAAATTAAAATCACAATGAGCTATCACTTCGCACCTGTCAGAATGGCTATTATCAATAAATTAACAAACAAGTGCTGGTGAGGATATGGGGAAAAGGGAACCTTTGTGTACTGTGTGGGAATGCAGACTGGTGCAGCCACTGTGGAAAACAGTATGAAGTTTCCTCAAATAATTTAAAATGGAACTGCCTTTGGACCCAGCAATCCCATTTCTGGAAATATATCTGAAGACCCCAAAACACTAATTCTAAAGAATATATGCACCCCCATGTTCATAGCAGTGTTATTTACAATAGCCAAGATCTGGAAACAACCCAAATGACCATCAGTAGATGAGTGAATAAAAAAAAGCTGTGGTACATTTACATAATGGAATACTTACTCAGCCATAAGAAAAGAAGGAAATCTTACTCTTTGCAACAGCATGGATGGACCTGCAGAGCATTATGTTAAGTGAAATAAGCCAATCAGAGAAAGACAAGTACCATATGATTTCACTCATATGTAGAATCTAATTTATAAAATACTAGATAAACAAACAAAATAGAAACGGGCTCATAGATAGAGAACAGACTGACAGCTGTCAGAGAGGAGGGTGGTTGTGGGGCTGGGTGTAAGAAATAAAAAAAAAAATACCTCATAGACACAAACAACAGTATGGTGATTACCAGAGGAGAAGGGGAGTGTGGGGGTAGAAAAGTGTATATGGTGATGGAAGGAGACTTGACTTGGGGTGTTGAGCCCACAATACAATATAAAGATGATGTATTATAGAATTGTACACCTGAAACCTATATGATTTTATTAACCAATGTCACCCTAATAAATTCGATTAAAAGAAAAAGATGACAGGACATGTGCAGTGTCTCCCTTTGGCCATTTATCTGACTGTGCCCCTTGTGGTGACAAATGGGCATGGCAGGGTGTACCTTACCCGTCATGGAAGGGGTAGCCCCACTCGTTATTCTCCATGAGACATTTAGGACCATGCCTGACTGAGATGAGTGAGATGACAAATGAGTACCCAGCACCCAAGAATCCAATCCCAGCAAATATTATGGAGGAGAACATCTGAAAGAGAATAAGAGAGACAGTTAGGTTCTTAAGTTGGTCCACAGGTTGTTCTCAACACACTTAACCAGCCTGCTGTTGAGCATGGTAGCTACGGGACGTTACAGGCAGATATCAGTCTTTCCAAAAGATGGGGCCTCTGGGGTCTCCTATAATGATTTTGGTGTCATTAGCACACAGGCTCTGCTTATGAGAAAAATCAGAAGTCTAAAAATTCTCCTTGAGATCAAAATCATTAAGTCCAACCTCTCTTCCATGTAGTAGCAGCCTTTAAAATATCTGCAGACCTTTTATATCTTAAACATGTTTTGCATTTAACATATCTCTTCCCCTTCCACTCTCTAAAAGTTTTTTCTTTGGGTTCAACAAACCCAACATTCTAGTTCTTTCAAATGTTTTTATATGACATATATTACTAGCATCTTTTTTTAAAATTTAATCATAAAATCAAAATAGAATTATATACTTGGTAATACTAGAGGCCCAGTGCATGAATTCATACACCAGTGGGATCCCTCGGCCTAGACTGTGGGATCGGCTGAAACCAGCTCTCCAACATCCCCCGAGGGGTTCCGGATTGTAAGAGGGTGCAGGCCAGGCCAAGGGACTCCACCAGTGCATGATTGGGGCCAGGGAGGGACTGCCAGAGGGCTCCAGGGCGTGTCTGGCCCATCTCACTCAGTCCTGATCGACTGGACCCCAGCAGCAAGCTAACCCTGTCGGAGTGTCTGCCCCCTGGTGGTCGGTTCATGTCATAGTGACTGATCGACCAGTTGACTGTCTGCCCCCTAGTGGTCAGTGCACATCATAGCAAGCGGTTGAGCAGCCTTAGCATATCATTAGCATACTAAAAGCCTGGTGCACGAAATTCTTGCATGGGGGGTGGGGTCCCTCAGCCTGGCCTGCAACGACGCAAGTGTTCTGTGCCTGGACTGGCTAGAGGCCCTCCGCAGCCAGGCGCAGAATGCTTGCCTCATTGCCAGGGCAAAGACGCAAGCGTTCCTCCCCCACCCCCACCCCCCCGGCTGCTCTGTGCCTGCTGCCCAGAGGTCCTCCACGGCCAGGGTGGAATGCTGGCCTCATCACCGTGGCAATGAAGCAAGCATTCCGACAGGCCGCTCATGCTGCCTGCTCTCAGCGGCCGCCCCCCCAGGACTGGGGGACTCTGCGGGGCTGAGAGGACTGAGAGCCACCATCTTGTGGCTATGGGTGCTGCCATCTTTCTGACAGAATGATGGTTAATTTGCATATTACCATTTTATTAGATAGGATTACTCTTTGATTGGTTGAACAGATGACTGGACACTTAGCATATTAGGCTTTTATTATATAGGACTAGTAGCCTGGTGCACGAAATTCATGCACATTAAAAGGGAATTAATTAGCAGAGATATTTTAATATTGCTATTTGCCCTTTCTCTATAATAGAAGTGTGGAGATGAAAAAAAAATAGTAAAATGTATATGAAAATCATATATAAATTTATTAATAAATAAACAGTAACAAAAGGATATAACAACAACAGAGGCATGATATAAAAATGACAAAAACATGATATGAAAACAACAAAAACATGATATAAAAACAACAGTGATGCAAACAATGACTGATAAAGTGATTAAACTTATTCTAATATCTCCCTGTACACCACATTAAGAGTGAAAACACTTTCAGAGTGCTTGACTAATTTCCCTTGTGATGAAGTA
>NW_005356635.1:5983785-5985588 GCF_000412655.1 Myotis brandtii
ATTTACTACCATTTTTTTCTTGTTTTTTGAGGTAGGCCTGTAGAGCTATAAACTTCCCTCTCAGGACTGCTTTCATTGTGTCCCATAGGTTTTGGATTGTTGTGTTTTCATTGTCATTAGTTTCCAGGATGTTTTTAATTTCTTCTTTGATGTCATTGGTAACCCAATCAATATTTAATAACATGCTATTCAGCTTCCAAGTGTTTGAGTATTTTGGGTTGTTTTTATTGTAGTTTATTTCTAACATTATGCCATCGTGGTCTGAGAAGAAGCTTTTTATGATTTCAATCTTCTTGAATTTGTGGAGACTTTGCTTGTGACCCAATATGTGGTCTATTTTTGAATATGTCCCATGAGCACCTGAGAGGAATGTATATTCCATGGCTTTGGGGTGAAGTGTTCTGAAGATGTCAATTAAGTCCATCTGATCTAGTGAGTCATTTAGGATTGCTGTTTCTTTGCTGATTGTTTGTCTAGCGGGCTTATCCAGTGGTGTCAGTGGTGTATTAAAGTCCCCTACTATGATTGTATTGTTGTCGATCTCTCCTTTGATATCTTCCAGGAGTTTTTTTATGTATTTGGGTGCTCCTGCATTGGGTGCATATATGTTTACCAGGGTTATATCTTCTTGTTGTATTGATCCCTTTAGTATTATGAAGTGGCCTTCCTTATCTCTTGTTATGGCCTTCACTTTGAGGTCTATTTTGTCGGATATAAGTATTGCTACCCCAGCTTTCTTTTCCTTTCCATTTGCCTGAAAGATATTTTTCCATCCCTTCACTTTCAGTCTGTGTGAGTCCCTTCTAATGAGGTGGGTCTCTTGTAGACAGCAAATGTATGGGTCATGTTTTTTTATCCATTCAGCCACTCGATGTCTTTTGATTGGACCATTTAGTCCATTTACGTTTAAAGTTATTATTGAAAGGTACTTGTTTGTAGCCATTTCTTTTTTTGTGTGGCTGTTTTCTTTCTGGGCTTTTTATTTCTTCTTTTTACACCAGTCCCTTTAGCATTTCTTGCATTGCTGGCTTGGTGGTGATGAACTCCCTTAGCCTTTTTTTGTCTGTGAAGCTTCTTATTTCCCCTTCAATTTTGAATGATAGCCTTGCTGGATAGAGTATTCTTGGGTTCAGTCCTTTGCTTTGCATCACTTTGTAAATTTCTGTCCATTCTTTTCTGGCCTGATGTGTTTCTGTTGAGAAATCATTTGATAATCTAATGGGAGATCCCTTGAATGTAACTTTCCGTCTCTCTCTTGCAGCCTTTAAGATTCTCTCTTTGTCCTGAATATTTGTCATGGTAATTATGATGTGTATTGGTGTTGGTCTTTTTGGGTCCACCTTGTTTGGGACTCTCTGTGCTTGTGTGATTTTTTTCTTCCCCACCTCTGGGAAGTTTTCTGATATTTTTTCTTCCAATAGGTTTTCTAACCCTTGTTCCTCTTCCTGTTGTTCTGGCACCCCTATTATTCGTATGTTGTTTCATTTCATGTTGTCCCATAGCTCTTTTAGGCTCTCCTCCTTTCTTTTAATTTTTTTCTCCAATTTCTCTTCAGTTTGGCTGTGTTTTGTTTCCCTGTCTTCTAATTCCCTAATTCGGTCCTCTGCTTCTCCTAGTCTACTGTTGAAACTTTCAATGGTGTTTTTTATTGCAGCTATATCACTCTTCATTTCTTTTTGGTTCTTACATAATTCATTGATTTTTTATCTGTTTCTTCTTGCTTCTTGTATAAGTTGTTGATTTTTTTCCTCCATCTGGTTTATGCACTCTTGGACCCTTAATCTGAATTCTTTTTCTGTCATG
>NW_005356635.1:5987584-5997593 GCF_000412655.1 Myotis brandtii
GCTGTGGGTAAAACAGTACCACCACAACCTCTAATATAATGTATTAAAACTTTATACAGATATGCAGGTGAATAGGATTCCTAGCTGGCAGGCCCCTGACAGCAAGCTGGCCACCTGTCAATTCCGTGAGGAATGGGGCTCCCTCCTCCCTCCTGTCAGTGTCCGGGGTGCAGGTGAATGGGGTTCCTGGCTGGCAGGCCACTGACAACAAGCTATCCAACAGCAGATTCTGTGAGGAATAGGGTTGCCTCCTCCCTAATGTCAGGGTCTGGTTTGAAGGCCGGCCACACCCCCCTGTTGGGCCAGACCCAGGGTTCTACCACGCTGTGGCCTCTGCCTCAGCAACCCAGGACTGACTGCTGCTGGCCACTCCTGGCACTCCGAAGGTGGGTTCTTCCCTCAGGCCTTGCGGGAAACAGCTGGGGGAGGGTGCAGCCCTTGGCAAGGCAACCCAGGACTCAGTGCTTTCACGCTCTGCTCTGAGGGCGGGTTCCTGCCTGAAACCTCGCCCTCTGGGAAACAGCTGGAGGAGGGCACTGCCGTTTCCAAGACAACCCCTGCAGGACTGACTTCCTTCCGGTTGGTTGAGCTTTGGGACATGATGTTAAACCCAGGGTTTTTATATAAGTAGATGGAAGGCCTAAAGAATCTTGGAGCCCATTCAGCTGTCTCTTATAGATAAAAGAAAAATTAGGCCCCAAGATGCAATTTCTATTCAAAACAGTAATAAAAGAGTAGTGTGGACACATTAATAATTTTGAAAATAGAGTTGGAAAATTATCACCTCTATTGCTTTACTTTGGTGACATGAAGGTGTACTGCAAAGCATATGATTTTAAAAGTCAACAGACTCAGGCTCAAATCTCAGCTTTGTTACTTTTCTCTGTGATGACTCTGCATAATGTATTTCCTCAGGTTCTTAGTTTTCTCATCTATAAAATGGGCACCATAAAGCCTACCTAAAGGTCTGTTGTAAAAATTAGATGCCTGGAGGTAACAGTCATACTTCAAAAATCAATATATTAAAATTATTTTATATAACATAATTTAAAATAGGCATACGTCACTGAAAGTTTATATATTAATCTTAGTTAAGAGCTTATTTTGAAATGTCCTTATGGGAAACTAAGATTTGTTTTTATGTTAATTATTGCCTTATATTGGGGTACATATGGTAATTTGCAGAGTTTTCTAATCTCATGGAGCTTATAACTTTTTTTTGGTGAGTTCTTGCAAGAACACATTTGGGGAAATGCTGCTCCAGTTTGGAGAAAGCTTATCTAGCTTCTCTGTCTCTGAGCCACCTTCATGTTCCATCCAAACTGATGTTCAGTTAGACCAGACGGTGTTCCTCTAGGAATGGCCAGATCTCCCCAGTGCAGCCATTGAGAACTTCCACTGAGGTCAGTGTCCACTAATGCTGCGCCTCGCCTTTCAGAGCAGCTCTGCGTGGTCTGGAAATACCTGTTGACGTGTGGTCCTTCATGCCAGAGTGGGTGTCTCAACGAAAAACAGATTCTATAAAGGGAGAGTTTCTCACATCTTAAAAGTGGTCAAAAGTGTTTCAAAGCCAGAATTGCCTCTATATAAATGGTTAAATATTCTTATAATTATATTTTTGTAAAAAAGATCTCAATAATCATCTACTGCAAGCACCTCACTTTCTAACTAATAAAACTAGCTTCTGCCCTAACTGGTTTGGCTCAGTGGATAGAGCGTCAGCCTGCAGCCTGAAGGGTCCCGGGTTCGATTCCAGTCAAGGGCATGTACCTTGGTTGCGGGCACATACCCAGTAGGGGGTGTGCAGGAGGCAGCTGATTGATGTTTCCTCTCTCATCAATGTTTCTAACTCTCTATCCCTCTACCTTCCTCTCTGTAAAAATCAATAAAATATATTAAAAAAAAACAAAAGAAAAACAAAACAAAAAACTAGCTTCATTCCATCAGAGCCTTAGATGCATAATCTCATTTAGTCCTCTTAGCACACCTGTGATGTGGGTAGTATAACTTTCCAGAGAAAGCTGAGACAACTAGAATTTAAGATCATTGCTCTAAGTCAAATAGTGAAGCGATAAGATGGGGCTGAGTCCCTGGACACTGCTTCCAAAGCCCATGCTCTTAACTTGGTACTTTCTTGTGTTGCATGTCTAGAATGGGCTGAGCTAGATTATGAATCTGGGTCTCCTCCATCCCAGCCTAATGTCCTGTAACTTCCACTCCTTCAAATACATGCACACCCATGACACACTGCCACTAACACCAGATACTCTTATTCTCAAGTTGCCATGTGGATGGCATTGGTTCTCTCACAGAACAAAAACATCATATAAGGAAACATCTTTTTGCTTACTTTATTTGAGTTTTAATTATTAGTCAGGAGTTATTAAACTACAGATTAAGAATCTTAGAGTATCTAAATTTGCTGTTATTGAAAAGAAAGTATAAAATAATAAAGAGAAACTTCTTTTAAATGGAAGTCAGGAGGCTGGGGGGAGCTTTGAAGCCCTACTTGAACCATGGAGCCACCAGTCAGAACTGTTTACAAGAACTCTTCCAACTGCCTTTCTCCAGAAAAGAGGGTCCTCTCCTGTGTTTCTTGGGACTTGCACGTGGTTCACCATTAAACTGCATTTCTCAAGTTGCAACTTTTTGTTGTTTCCAAATAAACTCATTTTGTTGGAGAAATAGGCTGTCTATTTTTTTAAGGTCAACAAAAGATCGTATTTATAGGAAGACTAGAGGCCCGGTGCATGAAATTCATGGACAGGAGGGGGGGGTGTCCCTCAGCCTGGCATGCACCCTCTCCAATCTGGGACATCCCTCCTGCAATCCGGGACCACTGGCTCCTAACCGCTCACCTGCCAGCCTGCCTGATGCCCCTAACTGCTCCCCTGCCTGCTTGATCACCCCTAACCACTCTGCATGCCTGACTGATTGCCCCAAACCCCTCTGCCTGCCTGCCTGAATGCCCCTAACCTCTCTGCCTGCCTGCCTGATTGCCCCTAACCACCTCTGCCTGCCTGCCAGATGACCCCTAACCACTTGCCTGCCTACCTGATCAACCCTGACTGCTTACTGGGGGGCAGGGCCAGCCCTGCGAGGGGCTGTCTGCCTACCTGATCGCCCCAAACAGCTGGTCTGCCTACCTGATCACCCCTAACCACTTGCCTGCCTACCTGATCACTCCTAACTACTGTCTGCCTGCCTGATCACCCCTAACCACTCTGCCTGCCTGCCTGATTGCCCCTAACCACTTGCTTGGGGGAAGGGACAGTCTGGCAAAAGGCCATCTGCCTACCTGACTGCTCCTAACCACTGGCCTGATCACCTGATCACCGCTAACCGCTTGCCTGCCTGCCTGATTGCCCTTAACCGCTTGCTGGTGGGCGAGGCCAGCCCTGCGAGGGGCCGTGGTGGCTCTGGTCTAACAGTCGTTATGGTTGTGACGCTGTTACGGTCTCTGGCCTTTAATTATATAGAACTAGAGTCCCGGTGCACAAAAATTTGTGCACTCGGGGGGGAAGGGGGGGCCCCTCAGCCCGGCCTGTGCCCTCTCGCAGTCTGGGACCCCTCGGGAGATAACGACTTGCTGGCTTAGGCCTGCTCCTGGGTGGCAGAGGGCAGGCCCTGGATGAGGGGATGATGGCTGTTTGCAGCTGGTCACACCCCCTTCAGGGTGGGGGTCCCCACTGGGGTGCCTGGCCAGCCTGGATGAGGGGATGATGGCTGTTTGCAGCTGGTCACACCCCCTTCAGGGTGGGGGTCCCCACTGGGGTGCCTGGCCAGCCTGGATGAGGGGATGATGGCTGTTTGCAGCTGGTCACACACCCTTCAGGGTGGGGGTCCCCACTGGGGTGCCTGGCCAGCCTGGATGAGGGGATGATGGCTGTTTGCAGCTGGTCACACACCCTTCAGGGTGGGGGTCCCCACTGGGGTGCCTGGCCAGCCTGGATGAGGGGATGATGGCTGTTTGCAGCTGGTCACACACCCTTCAGGGTGGGGGTCCCCACTGGGGTGCCTGGCCAGCCTGGATGAGGGGATGATGGCTGTTTGCAGCTGGTCACACACCCTTCAGGGTGGGGGTCCCCACTGGGGTGCCTGGCCAGCCTGGATGAGGGGATGATGGCTGTTTGCAGCTGGTCACACACCCTTCAGGGTGGGGGTCCCCACTGGGGTGCCTGGCCAGCCTGGATGAGGGGATGATGGCTGTTTGCAGCTGGTCACACACCCTTCAGGGTGGGGGTCCCCACTGGGGTGCCTGGCCAGCCTGGATGAGGGGATGATGGCTGTTTGCAGCTGGTCACACACCCTTCAGGGTGGGGGTCCCCACTGGGGTGCCTGGCCAGCCTGGATGAGGGGATGATGGCTGTTTGCAGCTGGTCACACACCCTTCAGGGTGGGGGTCCCCACTGGGGTGCCTGGCCAGCCTGGATGAGGGGATGATGGCTGTTTGCAGCTGGTCACACACCCTTCAGGGTGGGGGTCCCCACTGGGGTGCCTGGCCAGCCTGGATGAGGGGATGATGGCTGTTTGCAGCTGGTCACACACCCTTCAGGGTGGGGGTCCCCACTGGGGTGCCTGGCCAGCCTGGATGAGGGGATGATGGCTGTTTGCAGCTGGTCACACCCCCTTCAGGGTGGGGGTCCCCACTGGGGTGCCTGGCCAGCCTGGATGAGGGGATGATGGCTGTTTGCAGCTGGTCACACCCCCTTCAGGGTGGGGGTCCCCACTGGGGTGCCTGGCCAGCCTGGATGAGGGGATGATGGCTGTTTGCAGCTGGTCACACACCCTTCAGGGTGGGGGTCCCCACTGGGGTGCCTGGCCAGTCTGGGTGAGGGGCTGAGGGCTGCTTTCAGGCTGGCGGTTGTTGACTGAAGCTCCCAACCGCTCCTTTTTTTTCTCTTTTTTTATTTTATTCTGGGCCAGCTTTAGCTCTGGCTCTAGCTGTGAGGTTTCCGCTGCTGAAAGCTGGTATCTGGTTTGTTTGCCGTTCTATAATCGAAACAATGTATAACTTCAGCTCTGAGATCCCAGCATGCTGAAAGCTGGTTTCTGGGCTTTTGTTTAGCTTCTACATTTGCAACATAGTACATAGTTGCTTAGAGTTGCAACTCAGAGGCTGGCAAGTTAGGCGGGGAATGTTGGAGTCTGCAGTCACTGGAGCAAGCGAGCCTCCCTGCTCGCTTCCAGCTGCCTGGCTGCCGGCCGCCATCTTGGCTGACAGTTAATTTGCATAAGGATATGCTGATTAGCCAATGGGAAGGGTCGCGGTCGTACGCCAATTACCATGTTTCTCTTTTATTAGTGTAGATAGTTTGTGTGTCTGAGGAGACCTTGCTTCCAGCCCACATCTCTTTGCCTGACAAATGTTTGTGGATACCTGTCTTTATAGAATGGTTACTGCTTTGTCCAGATTCTCAGAATGAAAGGGAACCTGGCTCCAGAGCATGGCATGATGCAATGGCTTCTAGGGGTGAGGTGGGGCTGCTAACTAAGGGCTCAGCCTTGCCCAGTGTAGGCCACTGTGCCAACATTCAGGCCCTGCAGTACCATACTTTGTGAAAAAGAAGTAAGGTGTCTACATACTTTAGTGAACTCTATTTTGAAAAGTTGGCAGCCAATTACAAACAAAACAAAAACAAGAAATGCTTCTTCTGGCCACCTGGAAGGTGGTGGTCTCTGGTCCAGGGCACCTGTGGCTGGGTGCCTTGGTTTACAGACTGGCTTGGCTATTCCTTTGATGGGCATTGGCCTTGTGGATAGCTGGACAGTCATTTGAAGGTGTCATCCTCAACTCACACCAAGGGCAGATCCCAACCCGGTATGGGGACGAGGGAGTTTAGGGAGCTCAGATGGACAACTAGAATTGGGCAGAGCAAATGTTTCAGATCATATTGACTCAACTGGACTTGTAAAAGTATTGATTTCTCAGCATTCCTCTTGGACTGCACTTAAATCTAATTAAAAGTAAGTTTTGTATGATACTTAAATGTTATTTTACATCTCATTAAGGTTGTATATAAATCTAAAAACAAAAGATAAAAAAACCCTTGTTTTGAGAGGAACCAAGATGACAGCATAGGTAAACGCCTGTACTTGCTGCTTCCTACAACCACATCAAAATTACAACTAAAATACAGAACAACTATAATGCAGAACTGCAGGAAAGCTGGCTGAGTGGAAGTACTACAACTAGAGAGGTAAAGAAGAAAGTGCATTGAGACTGGTAGGAGGTGCAGAGGCATGGAATGGGCTGGTCCAGCACCCGGGTGTGCCGCTTTTTAAATCAGAAGGGAGATCGCCTCTTTGGAGGCTGCCTGGAAAATCAGGGTGTCCCAGTGCCACACCAGACCCCCAGCCCAGGGTTCCAGGGCTGGGAAAAGAAGTCCCTACAGGCAGTAAGAACTACAGACTGTAAAAACAAGTGCATATTGGGGCTGAGTGACACACAGGCTGCTAGAGACCCAGCTGCTCCTCTTAAAAGGCTGGCACCTTGAAATGAATTTACAAGCTCCTGCTTGCTCTGAGCTCCAGTGCCAGGCGAGGCTCTGGGGGACCCAGACACATATGGGGAGAAACTGGACTGTCTGGCATTGGGCAAGAACTCGGGGGTGGCTTTCTTTCAGACGAAGGTGCTCACAACGATCATTGTTGCTGTGCTGGGACCTTCCCAGTGCAGGGCTGACTGGCAGCCATTTCTGTTTGCTCCGCCCTGGAGATTCCCTGAGATCTCTCCCCACCCAATTTACAACCCCACCCAAGCTGTGCGCAGTGGCTTTTGAATATGAATGGCCTGTCCTTTCTCAGCCTAAAACCCATCAAACAAGCTGCAGCTGGGTCAGGGAGCCCCAAAGCTATCAATAAAAGGCCCAAGGCCAGCACCAGCATCAGCTTGCCTTGCTTCACAGCTGGGCCCTATCTGGGCACTTCCAAACCTGATACAAAGAGGAGGAATCTGCAGATCTCTCTGTAGCTCCTGCTAGGTGGCCCCAGGCAGTGACTGACTTTGCACCTCCTTGGAGATCCCAGAGCCAGTGTACCCAGTGGTCAGTGTGAGACCATACCAGATTACAACTCTTCACATCCATAAGTGACACATTCAAGGGGCAGACTCAGTGAGCACCAAAGCCCCGCTAAGTCCTGCCCCATAAGGGTGTCTCCTACACAGCAGCTCTCCCACTGTCATCGCAGCTGGTCCCCACAGCCAATTGGCCAGGAGGTCAATTCCTCCCAGTGATACCAACAGCAATGAAGGCTCAACTACAACAAGACTGTGCACACAGCTAACAAAGGGGTGCACCAAGAGTGTCACCTTAGGCTGAGCCACTGGGCCCTATAGGACACCTACTACACAAGGCCATTCTATCAACTCAAGGAGGCTTAGCAGCTACCCAATACATAGAAACAAACACAGGGAAGCAGCCAAAATGCAGAGACAAAGAAACATGTCACAAATGAAAGAAATAGAAGAAAGCAAACTACTGGATATAGAGTTCAAAACCATGGTTATAAGGTTACTCAAGAATCTTCTAGGAACCTCTGAGGAACTTAGTGAGACCTTTAAGGATCTTAGTGAGAATGCCCCCAAAATGTAAAAGGACCAGTCAGAAATTAAGCATACACTGACTGAAATAAAGAATAATATACAGGAATTTAACAGTAGACGAGAGGATCCCAAGAATCAAGTCAATGATTTGAAATACGAAGAAGCAAAAAACACCTAACCAGAAGAGCCAAAAGAAAAAAGAATTAAAAAATATGAAGATAGTGTAAGGAGCCTCTGGGACAACTTCAAGTGTACCAACATCTGAATTATGGGGTTCCAGAAGAAGAGAGAGAGAGCAAGATATTGAAAATCTATTTGAAGAAATAATGACAGAAAACTTCCCCTACCTGGCGAAAGAAATAGACTTACAAGTCCAGGAAGTGCAGAGAACCCCAAACAAGAGGAATCCAAAGAGGACCACACCAAGATACATCATAATTAAAATGACAAGGGCAAAAGACAAAGAGAGAATCTTAAAAGCAGCAAGAAAAAAACAACTAGTTACCTACAAGGGAATGCTCATATGACTGTCACCTGATTTCTCAACAGAAACTATGCAGGCCAGAAGGGAGTGGCAAGAAATATTCAAAGTGATGAATAGCAAGAAACTACAACCAAGAATACTCTACCCAGCAAAACTATCACTTAGAATTGTAGGTCAGATAAAGAGCTTCACAGACAAGAAAAAGCTAAAGGAGTTCATCACTACCAAACCAGTATTATATGAAATGCTGAAGGGTATTCTTTAAGAAGAGGAGGAAGAAGAAAAAGGTAAAGTTAAAAAATTATGAACAACAAAGTGACAACAAATACATATCTATCAACAAGTGAATCTAAAAATCAAATGAATAAAAAATCTGATGAACAGAATAAACTGGTGAATGGAATAGAAGCAGGGGCATGGAAATGGAACAGACTGACGATTCTCAGAGAGTAGGGGGTGTGGGGGGGGTGCGGGAAGTGATTAGACAAAGATATTATATGCATGTATACAGTACCTATGGACACAGACAATAGGGTGGCAAGGGCCTGGGGTGGGAACCAGGTGGAGGGGAGCTATGGGGTGCCCCATGAAAAAAGAGGGACATCTATAATAATCTCAACAATAAAGATTTAAAAAACCCCAAACAAACCTTGTTTTAACAGGCTAATCTTCACCTCTATTCAACACCAAGGAATGAGCTGGTGGACTCTAAACAGTGAGTCTTCTTTTCTTTTTAATCAATAGCCTTAATTGCTTTTTTTGCCACCAAAATTCTCATCTTCAACTTATTCCCCCAAAGTCTTACACGTTGAACAAGATTACATTTCAAGGGGAAAATGAGTTATATATTTCTTCCTATCTTATTAATATAAAAATATCACATTATATATAACACATCCTATCTAATAAAAGAGAAACATGGTAATTAGCCATACCTCTGCTACGCTTCCCATTGGCTAATCAGGGCGATATGCAAATTAACTGCCAGCCAAGATGGCGGCCGGCAGCCAGGCAGCTTAAAGCTAACAGGAGGCTTGCTTGCTTCAGTGACAGTCAGCCAGGATCTCAGAGCTGGAGTCGCAACATTTTTCGAATACAGGTAAACAAAGGCCAGAAACCTGCTTTCAGCAGCCGAGCCTCAGAGAGAAAGCCGGCTCTCAGTTCCAGTGACAGGCATCATAGGTAAATAAATGCCAGAATAAAAAAAAGAAAAAGAAAAAAAGGAGAGGTGTGGAGCTTCAGTCGCCTGCCAGCCTGAAAACAGCCATCAGCCCCTCACCCAGACTGGCCAGGCACCCCAGTGGGGACCCCCACCCTGAAGGGGGTGCGACCAGCTGCAAACAGCCATCAATGGGGACCCAAGCAACAAGATGGCGGCTAATTTGCATACTGAAGGCAGGCGGCAGCAGGCAAGTCAGTCTGCGGTCTGGCGGTCTGGGATGTGACCCTGCCAGGCGGGGGGCAGTGCTTGAGGCTGTGCATGGTCCTGGGACTCGGATCCATGACCCTTCATGGTGGGGAGGCAGCCATCAGTGCCCAGGAGTGACTGCGCAAGATCCGCCTCCTGGCCCAGAAGGTGCAGGATCGCAGGGACAGCCACCTTGGCGGGCCAGACTGACATCCTTCTGGCCGCACCACGGGGGTTTGCGGATCTGCAAAGCCAGATGCCTCCAGTGTGCACATATCCCCCTGGCGTGCGAACATCCCCCAGCACACTGTCACCCTCCCACGCCTGCAGCAGTTGCAAACCAAGGCGTGCACAAGTTCCCCCCGCCTCTCCACCGCACTTCCATCAACCTGGCATGCCTGACACCCCCACAGGATGTGCACACATCCCCTCTGATGCGCTCATGTCCTTTGGAGAGTGTCTGGATGTTCTGGGTGCTGAGAGTGGGCGCCTGTGAGATGACAGTGAGAGGGCGGAGTGGTGATGCCCTGTTCCCACGGAGGCCAGTGCAGCTACGAGATCACCTCTGGGG
>NW_005356635.1:5997950-6006836 GCF_000412655.1 Myotis brandtii
GTTGATTCTCCTGCTGCCCACGAAGGTGGAAAGTGAAGTGGGGAGACATGTGGGGAGTGAGCGAGGTTCCCTGTCTGGGGGTTCCAAATCTGCTGTTGGTTTCTTTCACTGCTGACTAGAGATATACAGGGTGTCCCCCCAAAATGTATACACACTTTGAATACCTACTAATTCCAATGGTTTTAAGCATAAGAAAGGAACAACAATGGAGCTGTTATCTGTTAAAAGTGTGGGCACAAACAGGTAGTTGGACATTCCCTTAGGGGTCTCAGATTGGAGAGGGTGAAGGCCAGACTGAGGGGCCCCTTCTCCCCCCCTAGCCCAGTGCACGAATTTTGTGCACCGGGCTACTAGTATAATATAATTATACTAAAGGCCTGGTGCATGGATTCATGCACCAGTGGAGTCCCTCGGCCTGGCCTGTGGATTGGGAGAGGATGCAGGTCAGACAAAGGGACCCCACTGGTGCATGATCAGGGTCGGGGAGGGACTGTCAGAGGGACCGCAGGAGGGCTCCAGGGCATGTTCGTCCCGTCTCGCCCAGTTCCATTTACCTGGACCCCAGCAGCAAGCTAACCTACCGGTGGGAGCATCTGCTCCCTGGTGGTCAGTGCATGTCATAGCGACTGGTCGAATGGTCAAATGGTCAGAGGGACAATTAGCATATTAAGCTTTTATATATATGGATCACATAAATTGTGGTTATTTTACATCTCTTTGTAAATGAGATTTAAAGGTTATTATAATAATTGATGCTTACTTGGGACTCGTGATGGTGTTAAGGTGAGAACGTTTTCTTTGAATGATCTTTCATCTCCCATGAAAATCTGTGTGCTATGTGCTGTGCACCAGCCTCAGTCCTTCATATGTGCTCAATAAGTATTGTTTGATTCAATAAATGAGCAAATGTGGCAAGAAAGAATGATGACATGATTTTAAAAAATATATATTTTATTTATTTTTTTTACAGAGAGGAAGGGAGAGGGATAGAGAGTTAGAAACATTGATGAAAGAGAAACATCGATCAGCTGCATCCTGCACACACCCTACTGGGGATGTGCCTGCAACCAAGGTACATGCCCTTGACCAGAATCAAACCTGGGACCCTTCAGTTCACAGGCCAATGCTCTATTCACTGAGCCAAACTGGTTAGGGCTGATGACATGATTTTATTTCAGAACAGATAGCTTTCCTTTGAAGAAGATAAGGTAAGTTTGTATAATTTATCACTGGGCTCTCAAGTCTCTTAGGTGGACAACTGAACTTCAGGAGATGGGAGCAGGAGATGGCCTTACTCCTCATCCTGCCTTCATTCCAGTTCTACCTTCATCTTTGCCACATCAATGTATTGATCTCCTAATACTTTTCTTTAAGTCAACTCTCTTTCATTCATTCATATAATCATCTGAATAAAAACTGGGATTTTTAGCAAACAGAACACAATATCATTCTTTGTTAATGTTGCTGGCAATCCTGGAGCTGGGGGCTTGTTCTTTTGTTAGAAAGGGAGATCATGAGGGGTTAAGAATAGTAAGAACTTCTTTCCATCAAATAAGATTTTCTTTTTCATGATAGACTCAAAGGACTGAAGGAGAATTGAAAAGGGAATAACCTTCCATGCTATTGAAAAATATAGCACATCTGAATACCAGCAAAGCCTGTCCTAAATTGGGAAATTCTGATCTAGTCCAACTTCCTCATATTACAGGTAAGCAAAGGGAGGCAGAGAGCAGAACAGTGACTTGGCCAGCTGTAGAAATGGGACTGACCTTACATCCCAGAATTCTTCCCACCCTGAGAGGAACAGGGATGCCTAATCTCTCTACCTGTCTGTGAAAATATGGATGGCTACATGAAGGAAGAAGTCCTGTGTCAAAATGCAGGGAGAAGTGGGAAGAGCTGGGCACTGAGGTAGTGAACTGGCAATGGTGTGCATGGGGAATTTAGGGGGCTAAATTTGTTACCATTTGTTATCTTGTCTAATCCCTTTTTTACAGGTGGACCAGAGAAGGAAATGACTTGTCTAGGGTCTCAGGGCCTCTCATGGCTGGGGGAGAGGGCCACTCCCCATCTCTGCCTTCCCAGCCTCGTTCTTTATAGGGCTCAACTGCAGCCTTCCAGCTCTGACATCGCTGCTTGTTTGTGAAATCGGAGGTGGCATTTTAAATTTATCATTATAGTTACTTTCCATCCACAGGAAGAATTACATCTTTATCCCTGCACCAGCTGTCCCCAGAGTCATGCTTGGGGCTGGTTACTCCTCTCCACCCTTGAGATGTCCAGCAGGAGGGGACAGTGTACCTGGGAATAATTATGGTGTCTGCCCCCCTGGTAACTCACCGCAAATCTCTTCCCACACCTCTCGTTGCCACAGCACCCACAGCAGTCATTGTACTTCAGGTCCAAGAACAAGTTAGCAGGAAGGAGCATCTGTCAGCAAGAGAAGCACCTCAGAATGGGTCTGGGATGTGAAAGCAAGGCCCACACCTACCTGGCTGTGTGAGGAGCCACAGCCATGATGTGGGATTTGGTGGCTGAAGGTTATGGCAGGAATGACAGAGCGTGGCTAGTGGGGTGGACCAGTGTTATTGAGTATTTTGATGCCATTTGGCTTAACTGTAGTTTCAATGGACCAAGATTTCAAGATCTGATACCCCCAGTCTCCATTTAGATGGTGGGGTAGGAAAAAACAAAGAAACAAACAAACAAACAAACCAAACAGGTGTCCTGGATTGTCATGATAAAGATCTCTCTCTAAAGCAGAAGGAATAATAAAGCCTTCATGCACGAGTGGAAGAAAATCTTCTGACACCTATTTCTCTTGGTGGTTCAGTCAATCAATTTGCTATAAAGTGTATTTCCACCCCCTACTCCTCCCCATAGCACCCTCTCTTGTTTGAATTAAGAAATTCTGTGACCTTCAGTTTGGTTCCTGGAGCTTAATTGGCCCATGAGAACCACCAGACCAAGTTTAAATGACCTAGTAATGCAGCAGACAGGTCCTTGTCAGGCCCTAATGGAGAAGGAACAATTAAGGCACTGACTTTTCATCAAGCAATGCTTAGGTTTTTGTTAGCAACTAAGTATCTTCCTGGTTACTAAATGCCCAATTTTGGAAGAATGGGGTGAAAATCTCCATCAGGGGGATTTTAATACTCACCAAGAACCCGCTTCCTAATATTCCTCCGAAAAACCAGACCTCTTGGGAAAGGTGATTGATGTTGTCTATCTCTTTTCCTCCAGGGAAAAACAAAAGGATGTTAGCCAGGAAGGCAATCATGGAAAGGAGAATGAGGGTGCCCCCCAGGCACTTGGCACCCCCTCCGGTGCACATGCTGGGGAAGGATGGCACAGGACCGAGAAAAACGTCCCTCACTGCCTCCTTCACGGGGTCTCTTCAAAGTTATGAGCCAGAGGGTCCTAGTCAGCGTCCCAGTTCAATCCGTATGTTGGAGCTGAGAAGCCAGCCAGCCTGGGAACTGTGCCCTGGAGTTGCTTCCACTTCTCAAATGGATCAGAACCTCGATGCTGATGGCTATTTATACCTTCTCCCTGACCCGGAGTCCTGGGTGTTTTATGCTCGATTCAGAGTAACTATTTTGCCATGGAGACTAAGTGTTCCACAGACTGTGGTTCTATCAGGATACAAGTTCTGCCAAAATTGGATTAGGTGATTACATGCGCTTAGGTAAGGGTGGCTTAAACAAAATAAAGCAGACTTCTTTACTGTAAGACATCTCAGAACCTTTCTGAGCTCACAGACATTGTGACTCGCCTGCATTGTGAGAAAGGCAGATGGTGTGGGGAAGGTGAAATAGAGGGAGGGGCATGGTCTGCAGAACCCACTTTATAAAATGCTTTGACATTGATCCCTAGTGCCATCAATGAAGACAGCCTTTTAATAACACCATTAAAAGAAACTCCTCACTATTATCTTTGAACATAGAGGGAGGATATGGGTACATATAAGCTTGCAATTAAATCCTGAGATTATAGCCCTGTGATAAGGCATTTCTTAACAGGCAGGGCCTCTCGACTCTTTCACAAAACAGCTCTTCATGCCACTGTCTCGGGAAGGCACAGGTCATAGGTCAGACCCCCAGGGCCTTCACCTGGGCCTCCCTGTTTCCCAGGACTTGTCCCCCTGGACATGTCTACCCAGGACAGTTGCAGATTCCCCTGGCACCTCTGCATCTCCTAGGAGCGACCATCATCAGCTCAGTGTCAGTGTGGTAGCTGAAATTTTGCTCAGAGATGAAATATTTTATACCCATAGCAACGTAGTCTGTTTCCATGTAGGCATAGCACAGGTCAAGACAAGAGTTATGTTAACATTTGAACTGCCCCTCTTTCAAGAACCTGAAAAAGGAGTGAACATGGTTTCTTCTCATTCTGTTGCAGGGGAGAACGCAGGGCAGACACCCATGAACATCAATCCTCAGCAGACTCGTTTCCCTGATTTTCTGGACTGTCTCCTGGGAACCAATGTGGACCTTGGAACTCTGGAATCTGAAGATCTGATCCCCCTCTTCAATGATGTAGAGTCTGCTCTGAACAAAAGCGAGCCCTTTCTGACCTGGCTGTAGTCAGTATATTGTAACCTGTGTGCAGCCATGACCTGACATTTCCTGGGCCTCTTGGGAAAAGCGATGGAGCAGAGCAAGTCTGCAGGTGAACCGCTTTCTGCCCCCACGACTCCTCGCCGTGTTCCACATCAGAGGGAAAGTGCACAGTTAGTCACCTACTGTAGTCACATTTGAATATCAAGGAGGGGTCAGATGAACATTTCTCAGGCATTTCCCATCTAAAATCTATATTTTAGAATAATAAATACAGCAAAGGTACCCTCAGAACTGAAAGTGAAACAAATGCTTTGGGAAGACACAATGTAGGGGGAAAAAATAAAACAAATTAAACAGTATTATTCACAAGAAATTATTTGGAATAAATTGTCTTATCAACAGTATAACCTATAGGGTGAATTCAGAAACTGAGAAATTTGATAAGAATCCAGAGTCAATTCATAGCTTAGATTGTTACTTTGTAAATCAGAAGACGCCTTAGTCAATAAGCCAAATTTATTTGGAGTCCTGTTCATTTTCGCTAGCGCTAGTGGGCCCAGAGGAACTCTTGCTTCTCAGATTCTGGGGCCCCATATGGTGGAAGTCTTTCCTATTTATATGTTTTTCAGCTCTTTGTTTTCCAAATTTGGAATGAGACTTCCGGACCTTCTGAGAAAAAATCCTGTTTGCTGGGACAGGGCCGTGAGACCATATCTCAAGGCCTAGCCTGGCGCCAGCACTGACAACTCTGTCTGGGGCATAGTTTATGGCCTCTCTGGAATGGGAGTAGTCTTATTTTCCCTATTATTTAAGCAAGCAAACGTTTACAGAAACCAGAATAGCAGGGTTAAAATTTTAAACAGCAGTTTTTACCCAAGATGGAGGTTACTATGCTTCAAGATGAATTTTGTCTGGTCTGAATAGCTCCTGAATAGCTATCTCATCAGGTGTCATCAATTTCAGGAAATCTTCACTTTCGGGTCACTAGGTGGTGTGCAGATCCAGGCATGAGAAGTACTTTCTTTAGATATGTCACCTCAATCCAGGTCTCTATTCCATGGAGTTTGTTGGCACAGGGTGGTTAGCAATGCCTGATAGAGGTCTTTTCAGTGAGGTTGAAGCAAGTCTTTCCAAAGGTGTCTTTTCCAGCAGATAAAACCTCCAGGTTGTGGAGTGTGTGGCTGAAGGTCTTCATGTGCCTGGAGCGCCCTATGAAAGGATTGTTGCAACAGAACATGGTTATTTTGATAGAGGCAATCAGGCCTTCAGAGTATTGAAATATGTCTCCTTTATCAGCTGTGGATCAAGGGGCAGGGACCAAGTGCATTGGGTGCCCTGTGACTATCTCAAAGGGTGAGAGTTTGTGAATTCCAAAGGGGGTGGATCTGAGATTTAGAAGGACCAATGACAGTGCTTTGGACCAAAGAACTTGGAAGGTCTCTACAAATGTTGCCAATTAAGTTTTTTTTTTTTTAAATCTTTGCCAATTGTCTTAATAATGCTGATAGTGTGTTCAAGTAACCTGGGGTGAGGGTGGTAAGTGCAAAGTGTTATAAAACTGACCAAACAGCACAGACTTGTCAAAGCATCTGACCCATTGGGGGAGCCCGGCAAGTTCTTAGAGCACTTACTCCCAAATCCTGCACACAGCGCTAATTGTTAGAATAAGTTCCTCCTTGAACCCTGCTTGCTGTACTAAGTGTTGGGAACATGCATTGCTTTGTCCTGCCATCTGGTCCAAGTGTGGAAGCACAGGTCCTTCATCCTGCTCCACTACACCAACTGTCAGGTCTGAGTCCCTCTGCTAGGGGCTGGACCTGCTGAATGCTGGGTGGTAGACGGAGAAGCCATGAGAAGTTGTGGGTATATAAAAGAGTCTTTATTGAGGAGCCAGTCACGATGTAGCCATTGCTAACAAGAAGCCACTAGACAAAAACAGTTCTTTAAGTAGTCCATAAAACAAGCAGCCACATACCTGCTAGGTAACAATACATCTTTCCCCCACAGCAGCAGCAGTCCCTGTCCCCATTGTCATTATCTGAGCAGCCATGTGCTGCCTCTACACCCACAGCCTCTTATAGTAGCTGCATCTGAGCTCATTACAGCATAGTAGCTATATCTGAGCTCCCCTTGATCTCTCTAGCTTTAGTAACATACTTTAATACTACTTAGATAAAAGAGGTTTCTAGCCAAATAGTGACATAAATCTTTTGGGTTGTAGAAGGGCATGTCTGCACAGTGTCTGCATCTTTGCACCTGCTTATAGTCTTTGGACACCCTGATTAAGATTCCCATGTTCAGAGTGGCCTTGAACATACAGCATACTTTGAACAAGGCCTTCTCACTCTAATTGGCCTTGAGCATCCGGCATACTCTGGCATGGTTCCCACACTCACACAATGGGTGTGAAAGCCCACAGCCAGCGTGGCTTTCATGCTTCAAAGGCTTGGAGGAAGAGCTGATGCACAAATGACACACAAGATGAAATATTAATTTTGATACCGGGGAAAACCAGAGGAAGACTCAACCATAGCAGTCAAGTTCTCCCTGAGTCTCCATTCCCAGCTGCTTTTATTTACTAGAATACACAATTGCCTTTAGGAATGCAAATAGACATATCAATGGTAATGTTTACTAAACAGTAAGAGTGTCAGGTTTTGGGGGAGTTTGCTTTAGGCCATTGAGTCAGCAGCAGGTAATAAAATGTAGCTATTCACCCTGTGAATATCAAAAGGAGTCCTGGTCAGCCTTCTGCCAGACTCCTCACATTTATATTAATTACTGACGCCTCCGCCAGAGGTGTCAGGCCTGAGTAGGGGATCCCCATCTCCCCCCGATTACTGGCTTCTGGGCAGCTTCTGGGGCTTCTGGGGCCGGCCTGCAGCCCGGGATGGCTGCTGGTGCTGGGGGCTTTGCTGTCCCACCCTGCCTGCAGTATGCAAATTAGCCACCATCTTTGTTGGTGGTTAATTTGCATATCACGCTGATTAGCCAATGGGAGGCGTAGCGAAGGTATGATCAATTACCATGTTTTTCTATTATTAGATAGGATGCTGCTGTAATTTTAAAATATCAAGGGTGGTGTTATTTTTACTTTAAGCACCAAGAAGGTGATTTTTCATTGAAGTTATTATTTTAAACTATATCATTTTACTGGTGCAATTGCAGCAGCTGATTTTCATTGATTATTACTATATGCAGACCCATAGGGGCTTCAATCCACAAAAGAAAAACTGTTCTCAAGTTTGCTGCTAGTGGGTGCCATTCATAAGATTTTTACATAATGGCTTAGTGGGGGGAGGTCTTAGTAATGTTAAATTTTCTTGGCCTCTCCCAGAATCAGTGATAGTAATTAATTAGGTTTTCGCTTCCCCTTCCTTTGGTGTGATGCTAGCCAGCTTTAATTCTACACACAAAGGAGCAATAGTTTGATTCTTGTGTCATATAAAAAAGGGAAGCCGGGTGGGCACGCCCGGGTAATTATACTTTGCCCATATATTTATTATACTAGGTGGGGGATCAGTCCATGTAAGGGATTTTACCCAGGGAGGACATCCCCATTAGCCCTTGGTGAGATTACCGCACAGCTGATTACCGCCAGCATGGCAAGAGAGACATTTTCAGGCGTTCTTGGGGTTCTTGTCTCTTCACAAATTTGTTCAGCTTTCTGGACTGTCTTCTTTGTCACTCCCCAAGTCATCTCTTGGCTGTTCATCGTCCGCCGTGTTCTTCTTCCACTCCTTATCTTCAGTGTGTTGCCTGGGGCTGCTATTTGTGGCTGGGGTAGCTGATTGTCCACAGCTGCATGGTGTGGCTCCAGGCGCAAGGTCCTCATTAATCTCGCTAGTTCCTCTTTCATATCCATGTTGCAGTTTAATATTTCTAGCAGGAATCCACACAGGTTTGGAGAAATTTTCTGGAAATATACGAGAATACCCTCGGCCGTATGTTAATAATGGATCGGGTCCCTACCATAAACCAGATTCAGGATCTTTCCATTTAACTAGAGTCTAGTTACTAGACCATTTTCCTTTGTTTTATTTTGACAACAGTGTAACTCCATGGGTGTCTTGCCATCAGCATCACAAGTGAAAAAATTTAAAGTAATTAAGGCTTGGTGCAGCCTTCCCACAGGTGATTTCTCCATCATAATCCCCCCTTTTTGTTTTTCAAGTTGGGATTTTAGCCATTGATGCTGTCGTTCAATTATACTGAGTGGTTTCCGTTGGCTGTCTTCTTCCTGCGTCCTGCACGGTGAAGGAGACTTGAACCGGTTCATGCAATCTAGGAGGCGCTTTCGGGATTGAAGAAATAATGAAAGACA
>NW_005356635.1:6008061-6010863 GCF_000412655.1 Myotis brandtii
AAGTTCCTTTTCTAATTGAGAAAACATTGCTAAAGTCTATTCTTCCCACGGACTCGCTAGGAGCAAGTCATCCATGTAATGGACAATATAACACTGGGAATATTTGTCCCTTAAAGGCTGAATAGCTTGAGCTACATATTTTTGACATAAAGTAGGGCTATTGGCCATTCCTTGAGGTAAAACTTTCCATTGATATCTTTTCATAGGCTCTATATTATTAATAGATGGCACTGAAAAGGCAAATCTTTGTTTATCTTGCAGTGCCAAGGGAATGGTAAAGAAAGAACCCTTAAGATCTACTACTATAAGAGACCAATCTAAAGGTATTTGTAAAGGCCCTGGGAGTCCAGGCTGTAAAGCTCCCATGGTATGCATAGTGGCATTAATGGCTCTAAGAACATGTAACAATCGCCATTTTCCTGCTGCCTTCTTAGGTATAGTAAATATAGGAGTATTCCAAGGACTATTGGAAGGTTCTATATGACCAGCCTCTACTTGTTCCTGTTTTAATTCATGAATATGATTTAATTTCTCCTTGGTTAATGGCCACTGATCCACCCAAATAGGCCTATCATCTTTCCATTGTATAGGCTCAGCATGGGGGTGAGGAGATTCAGCAGTGACCACTCCTAAAAAGGCTGATATTCTAATTCTTGTTTTCCTGTGTTTTCTTTGGCCTGAATGGGTTCTTTAAGATAATCTCCTAATTATCTTTTTTTAAACCTTGACCAGCTTGATATCCTATCTGAGTTATTAACTGTTGTCTTTTTCCAGTAATAATAAAAGCTTGTAAACCTTCTAAAATGTCTTGTCCACATAAGTTGACTGCAATTCCAGAGACAATATAAGGCTGAAACCATCCTGTTTGTCCTTCCTCATCTTTCCACTTTAACACTGCAGCGCTGCGTTGCGTGTTATCAGGAATTCCAACACCTGTGATAGAGCCCATAGCTTCTACCATGGACCAACTTGGAGGCCAGAATTCTTGACTGATGTCACTAATATCTGCTCCTGTGTCTACTAGACCTTTAAACATTTTTCCCTCTATTTTTAGATTAATCATAGGACAGGTCTTGCTAATTTCCTGTATCCAATATATATCTGAGCTTCCAAATCCTTGTGTCCCTCTCTTCCTATTTGTAACTTCACCTTGCTGAATATAAGGTAAAAGCAGGAGCTGAGCAATTTTTTGTCCTGGAATAATTTGCATAATATGTTTGCATTCTAAAATTACTTTGATTTCTCCCTTATATTCTGAATCTATGACTCCAGGAAAAACAGTTAGTCCTTTTAGTGTATTTTCACTCTTTCCTAGGACTAAACCTGACATTCCTGGTGGCACAGGTCCCCAAATTCCTGTAGGAACAACTTGTCTAGCCATATCCGGGATCAGGGTGATTGTTATTGTGCTATTAAGATCAAAGCCATCATTTCTTTCTGGAGTGACTTGAAGGAGGAAATCTACTGTGGTCCTGGCAGGGTGGAACTTCCCCTTATTTGATAACGGGGTTGGGGGGAGCCCCTCAGGCTGTTTCCCTGCGGCTGGCCATTTCCTATGTCTTGATTTAATGGCTGGCCATTTCTATGAAATTTAGATCTACATTGATTGGCCCAATGACTCCCCTTCTTACATCTGGGACATAGACCTGCATTACCTGAGTTGGGAGGTGGAATGTTTATGCCTTCTCCCTGAGCGTCACCTTTTGGTTGCTTACATTCCTTTTTAAAATGTCCTTGTTGTCCACAATTGAAATATAATTTGTTTCTTGTTGTAATTGTGGCAGCTAGTAAGCTTGCTTGAAAAATGCCTGACCCTACATTCTGACATGTTCGAATTATTTCTGTAATGGTATTATTTTTTCTTAGAGGCATTAAACATTTCTTACATTCAGCATTTGCATTTTCATAAGCTAATTGCTGAGTCAAAATGTCTCCTGCTGTCTCATGTTGAATCTGCCTTCTCACTGCTCGAGTGAGGCGAGCTACAAAATCAGAGAATGACTCAGTGGGCCCCTGCATGCACTTACTAAAGGCTTTTTCAGGTTCCCCTTTTGTTGGTAAAGTCCACCAGGCTTTTCGTCCACAATGTCTAATTTGCTCATACGCCTGCTGGACGTATTGGAGCTGATTTTGAACATCACTAAATTGTCCCTGTCCTGCAAGCATCTCAAACATTATGGGAACATTCTGTCTGAGATTTTTTTTTTTTAATTAAATCTTTATTGTTCAGATTACATTTGTTGTTCTTTTTTTTCCCCCCAATAACTCCCCTCCTCCCGGTTCCCGCCCCACCCTCCGCCCTCACTCCCCACCCACTGTCCTCATCCATAGGTGCACGATTTTTGTCCAGTTTCTTCCCTCATCTCCCATTCCCCTTTCCCCGCCAAGAATAGGCAGTCCATTCCCTTTCTATGTCCCTGATTCATTATAATCACCAGTTCATTCTGTACATCAGATTATTTATTCACTTGATTCTTAGACTCACTTGTTGATAGATGCATGTTTGTTGTTCACAATTTGTATCTTTACCTTTTTCTTCTTCCTCCTCTTAAAGGATACCTTTCAGCATTTCGTATAATACTGGTTTAGTGGTGATGAACTCCTTTAGCTTTTCCTTATCTGTGAAGCTCTTTATCTGACCTTCAATTCTGAATGATAGCTTTGCTGGATAAAGTAATCTTGGTTGTAGGTTCTTGCTATTCATCACTTTGAATATTTCTTGCCACTCCCTTCTGGCCTGCAAAGTTTCTGTTGAGAAATCAGCTGACAGTCGTATGGGTACTCCCTTATAGGTAACTGACT
>NW_005356635.1:6013166-6021147 GCF_000412655.1 Myotis brandtii
GAAAACTCAACCATAGCAGTCAAGTTCTCCCTGAGTCTCCATTCCCAGCTGCTTTTATTTACTAGAATACACAATTGCCTTTAGGAATGCAAATAGACATATCAATGGTAATGTTTACTAAACAGTAAGAGTGTCAGGTTTTGGGGGAGTTTGCTTTAGGCCATTGAGTCAGCAGCAGGTAATAAAATGTAGCTATTCACCCTGTGAATATCAAAAGGAGTCCTGGTCAGCCTTCTGCCAGACTCCTCACATTTATATTAATTATTGTTGATCTTGGTTTCCAGCAAATGGGTTCTACCACTGTGGAGTTTGAGAGTGGTTCCCCAGGTAGAGATAATCTTTTCTAAAAGGATTTTGGCTACTACTCACTAGAGGCAGTATTCTAGTGAGAAAACATGTAGAGCCTGAGACTAAAGCACATGTATGTCCATGAGATGGGGAGCTGTATGAAATTCATTTGCCAACTCTTGAATGGTCCATTATGTAATTTAAAGTGTCTTGGAGCAGTGGGAACAAGTTTCCCTGGGTTGTACTTTGAAAAAGTGAGACAGGTGCTTTTTGTGGCCTTGTTAATATTCCCCCACTAATACTGATTCATGAATGCTGTCATTCTGTCAGTGGACCATGGTAATGCATGGACCGTAGTTAGAAGTGCAGATATTAGGGTCTCTGTTGGAACTGGGTTGTTATTTGGCCTGTACCGGAGCTTTCTCTTTTTTTCAAGCAAATGATTGCTGGATTTCCAATCTTGTCTTTCCTTTTCTGAGGCCAATTGTTGGGCTTTTCTAGGCAGTTTGTCTAAGTTATCATTTGGGGAAATATCTTTATAACTGCTGCTTGTTCCAAAGAGCAGTCTTCCCTGCGGAAGTGTCAGCAGGCTGATTTCCCTTAGCTGCCAGGGAGTTTGAGTTTCGAATGCCCTGGGAACTTAATGATAGCTAAAGTAGAAAGTAAATGTATGGCAGCCAATAATCCCCGAACATACTGGCCAATTTTAACTTTATTTCCACTTGAAGGAAGCCATGTTGCTTCCACAACATTCCAGTATCATGAGTTACTCTGAAGCACATCCACTATCAATATGAATGTTGTCGGTTTTGACCTTGTCTAAGGTGCAGGCCAGTGTGAACAAGAATGAGCCCATATAATTAGACTTTTCGGGCTGAATAGCAAAGGCAAAGGTGCTGCTTCAGTTACAAAGGCTGTTGATGTTGCATATCTTGCACAATACTTGCCATTGCCACCTTTTAAATATGAACTATGAGTGAGCCACTAGAAGCCAGGAGTTTCCTGCAGATCATCACGAAGGGTCAGGAAGTGATCCATCCGTCAGTGTTAAGCAGTTGTGAGGGGCTTTGTCGGTGTTGAATGAGGGTTGTTCTGTAGTTTAGTTGTAATTTTGATGTGGTTGTGGGAGGATGCAAGCACCACATTTACCAACACCAATATCTTGACCAGAAGCCATGAGGGGCTTTGTTGGTAACAGAGGGGAAGAGATTAGCAGGTTATTACAACATGAAAGATTTATGTGAGGAGCAGTTAACAAAAGGATTTCATAATAGGTGAGGTGACTTACTAAAAAATCTTGAGTTTGATGAGATAATTCAGAAGGGCTTCTATTGCATGGGGTACAAAGATGGTTAAAAGAGACACCACAATGACTTCTTCAGTGGCCTTAACCAAAAGGACAGTGACCATAATGGCTCTATGGCAAGGGAATGTCCCCAGGCCACAAGGCCCTGTTGGTGCTGTCATACCCTGTGGATCAATGGAGGTCCTCATTTTGGGTGAGTACCCTAAGAACATCCCCTTACTTTTCATATACATAAAGGAAAAAGGGGGTGTGATAATTGGATGCCCAAAGGCGATGGGTTCATTAAACTCTCCTCTGAGTCTTTAAAGCGATGTCAGTTCTGTTCTTTCCATAAAATTGAGTAGGAGTCATTCTTTAGTAAAACACACAGAGGTTTGGCCATAGGGAGAGATTTGTAGTATAATATCATCAGTATCCAAAGAGCTTGAGAAAACTCAGGACACCATGAAGCCTATCTGGTCAAGATGCAACCTTGTTCTGATATCAGATGCACTAAATATTGAACTTGGGCTTGGGAAAACTGCGATTTTCCTTTGATGACCTTATGTCTCTCAAAGGCTAAAAGCTTTAGCAAAGTGATGATATCTCCTGTGAGGAGACTTGGGAGGAAGGCAAAGAAGCAAGTTGTGCACAAATTGCAACATAAGAGAAGCCCTAGAGAACTCCCCATCATCCAGCTCGGCCTTCAGGAATTGGGAGAAATAAGAAGGGCTCTCAGCAAATCCCTGAGGCATCAGTGTCTGGTTATGTTCCTTCCTAAGTGAAGGTGAGAAGGTACTGACTAGCTTCATTAGTGGGAATGTGGAAGGATGCACTGCATAAACCAGTTACAGTAAAGAATTCGCTTTCAGTTGAGATGGATGTTAGTAGCACATGAGGTTAGGAACAACAGGGTGTTGTGGGATAATAATGTTGCTTATTGCTCAGAGATCCTAAACAAACCTTCCCCCGTAGCCCTTGTGTTTCCTCACAGGGAGTATTACAGGGATTAGCGCAAGGCAGAATGAGGCTCTGAATCTTGTAATCTTTCATTATGGGTTTTATACCATGAAGGGTTTCTTTAATTATGGGGTATTGATTGATTCTGAGGGGATTTGAGGGGATCTATTTGAATCTTGAAAGGAGGTGTGCTGTGAATTCTGCCAATATCAGTTGGAGATTTTGCCGCAAAAGAGGGTGGTAGCTGATCCACTAGGGACAAGTGACCAGTGCTCCCAAGTTCAGGTATAGTGACACTGGAAATAAAAAATGTCAAAGGGTCATTTAATTTGCTTGATTGGCTATTCTAATGCTACTGTCAAATTCTAGAATTATTTCCCACTTTGGGGATGAAGAAATTTCAGTATGATACTTTTATAAGAAGTATAGGCTTAATATATGAATAAGGGCAAAGCCAGTGTAAAATGAAATTATGAGCCTTTTGCTCAAATTAAGAATTTCAAGATGGAGGCATTAGGGCATTTAGCCAAGTGTGGGGCTCTGCTGAGTGGAGCCCTGTGTGACTGCACAGGACACACATGGCCAGGAAGCCAGCTTGCTCATTGCAATCCTGCAAATCAAAGAACTATAAGTGCTAGTGTATCTCTCTGTAAAATTAAGAAAAAAGATAATAATATAAAGAGCTTTATAAAAATGAAATAATTATTAAATTAAGCCAGGGAATTATTAATATTTTTTCCTGAAATAACCACTTACTAAAATATTTTAGGGAGCCAGCTGGGTTTCCAATGGTAGGAGAGAGTGGGGTGGGTATGAGGCTTCTGGTCCCAAGCCAGATTTGGTTTTTCCCCAGGATACTAAAGAATGTAAAACTCTTTTAGGATCTTTTTTTTTTCATATCTTCCAATATTCTCAGGGTTTAATATCAATGACAAGCAAATATATATTGAGCACTTCATTCATTCATTCATTCATTCCTTCATCCATCATTCATTCATTCATTCATTCACCACTCTGTACTTGCTGAACCCCTGCCATGTTGAAGGCATTGAACAGGCACTGAAAATACAAGGATGAAGAAAACTCAATCCTTTTTGAGCTTATGGTTTAACCAGGGCCATATATTATGGGACATAGAGTAATGGGAGCTCAGAATAAGGAAGAGAGAGTGAACAGCCTCATGTAGGCCCTGGTGTGTGAAGTAGGCCCTCTAGTTGGACAGTAGAGAACTCCAGCTTCAAGGAGTTAGTTACCTGAACATTTCAGGTAAAGGAAACAGCATATGTGAAAGCACAGGATTTTGGAAGAGGAGTGATGAGATGGTCCATGGCCCTGGAAGGAGAGTGTGTGGGGACAATGAGGCAGGAGGTGAGCCCAATAAAGAAGATGGAGACTAATCCTTGAAGGGGCTCATGCGCTTTGTTCCAGAGTTGGAGTTTATCCTACCTAGTGGAAGCTAGGGAAGATTTCTGATTGTAGTGTGACTTAAGGAAAACAGGTAGAAAAGTGGAGATGGACCAAACTGGACAGCAGTTGGTGGCCCTCTCCAAGTACAAAGGCCTATATTGTGCTTTGAGGGCAGGACGAAATTGAAATTCTGGCCTCTGCCTCCAAAATGGCAATTTACTATTATGTGTTTAATACCAGGTGGATGCTAATATAGTTCTGGAGAGAAGGAGAGCATTTGGGCTGGGTGGTGAAAATGAGGGGAGCAGGCAGAGCATCCTGGAAACAGGGAACCAGCAAACAAAGTCATGGAAGTAAGAATGGAAGGGCAAAATGTATAATGGCAACCTGCTGTGTCCCGGGAACTAGGCATCATTAGTCCGTGTGTGTGTGTGTGTGTGTGTGAAGAGAGAGAGAGAGAGAGAGAAAAGAGAGTTTGTGTGTGAGAAAGTTTGTATATGTGTGTGCTGGAATAGCATTACATTTTTAGAATTATTTAGGAAAAATTAACATCTTTATAATGTCTTTCTAGTCAATACAAATTATTTTGTTAACATTCTCAAAGTCTGTGACTTGAAAATAGGTAGACAAAACCCAAAAAACCAAACAAATAAAAGCTCTCAAAACCTCAGTGTTGAAAGTCAGGCAGCTCTATCAGAAATGATGTAATAATCACAGTCTCTGGAATCCACCTAACCTTTCTGGGTCTCAATACTTACTGTCCTTGTCTATGAAACACCCACCTTGTTCCGTTTTATTCTTTTCCCTAGTGTTTGAACAGATTTTCTACATTAAGGAGGCAGATGGATTTGTGTCATGTACTCAAAACACACACTCTTTCTCTTACAACATTTTGAGAGTCTGATAGTTATGAGACCGGAAGATGAGAGGCTGATATTTTAACTGTGACTCTAACCCTGTAAATGACATCATTTCAGCATGTTCTTCATTGCCCAACTAGAGGGCCTGGCCTTTCCCCCATTAGGATTAGGGACTGTTGCCAGAAAAAGGCCCCACCCAGAGATGTTACTTGGGTAATGATGATTTGACTGTAGGGCTATAAATTGAGTAAATTATTTGTGTGATTAGCAGAGGTTAACTGTCACTAAGCCCTTGCACTGTAGAAAGTAACTGTATCATGGAATGAGCAGAGAGGAACATGTTTTAGAGAATGAGGATATGGGGAGTACTAATGGGAAGGTGAGCTGGCACACTGCAGGCAGCACTGCAAGCCTCAGGGAAGGTGTGTGAGCAGTAAGTAGGGGCAGGTGTGAGCAGTCTCCTTTTCAAGTCCGCCCTGGGCTTTGTTCCTATAACCAGTTAAGAAGTTCAATGCGTGCAAATATTAACTAACACCCGGGCCAAGTTTCCTAATGTTTCGGGCTTCAGTTTCTTTACACATAAGACTGGCTATTATAATAAAAGGAAGGGTACAATGAGAGAGTGAAGATGAAGAGAAGTGACCTATATAGAACACCCAGTAATTCAATTCATAGCTGGCCGATAAATGTTCATGTTCTCCCTGTTTGTGAGCTCTTCCCTCGCTTCTTCTTAGCCACGTCTTCCTCCACAGCAGTTCACTCCATACAAGAGCGAGGACAATTCACTTCTTTGTTGTCTCCTCCCCATTGGCTGTCAGCGTTGTGGGACCAGGGATTTTTGTGTTATTTTTTATTGGGAACTTGAACAATGCCTAGTACACTGTTCCAAATCTTTTCAACACTTCCGTTGAATGAATGAATGTGTTTGTGAGAATATTGTCTTTCACATACAACTCTTCCTCTGGATGACACCACCTCTGATTGACCTGTTTGCTCATCCTGCCATGTCCTGATTAACAGGCCTTTCGGAAAATGTTCCTTGAAGGAGAGGCATTAGGGGAGAAATTATCTGCAGAGTGGCCATTAGAGGGCAGCAGTGGGCTTCACCATGGTGTGGTGAGCAGAGGCCCAATCAGGGGAGGACATGGGAGCCTGAGGGAAAGGGGGGCTCTCAGGGGAAGGGGAGGTAGAAAGACAAGCAGAATGCTCATATGTTTGCTCCCTTCCTTGCACTCACCTATATATCCATTGCCAGGGTGATCTGTGGCTTTTGAGTGAGAGAATACAGCTATTTTTAAGTAGAGAGAAAGAAAAATAAGGCCTTTTCTGAGGGAGGTTCATAGTGGAGTCAATGGCTCCCTGCTCAGAATATCCTAAGATGTGAGTGTAAAGTGTGAATTTCTCTGAGTCCCGAATCTGAATGAGGCTGAGGGCTGGGACTCTGCACTTATTTAGCAGCTGCCAAGGGGTTCTGGGGCCTCTCAGGTGAGGACACCTGGTGAGTAGGCACCTGGCTATCTCATCAGTGAGCCCTGATGCATGTATGTTTGCTTTTTATTTCTTAATTTATAGATTATATACGTGGATGACTGTTTTAATGCATTGTGTACATTACAAAACAGTCACAAAAATGAAAAATTTGAAAGGATGGAAAACCATCTACATTAAAGTTTCTGTATTGGCCTTTCCTGGGAACTGACTAGAAATGCCTTGGCCCTCACCCACTGAATCAGAAAGTTTGGGGTGGGAATCGCCTTCAGGTGTTTTTGATGAACATTCAAGTTTGAGAACATTCCAGAGCCTTGGTTCTCAAACCTGCCTCCTCATTCCTTATTGGAACTCCATGCTGAGTTGCAGAAAAAAAGAAGTACTGATGTTGGGCTTGATGAATCCACTGTCTCTGTAGGCAGGGCCTGGACATTGGGATTAGGAAGTTTCTCCAAAGGAGCTAAACTCAGTGGACAGATTGCTAGCCCAGCTACTGTGCCCTCCCCACTAGAGCACGGTGGCCTCAGAGAGGAGCGAGCAGCATCCTGACCCGTCGTGTCATTGACTGGCAGGAGATGAGGCCATGAGACTGAAGCTTTTCCAAAGCTGCGCAGTTACTGATTGTCTCAGCCAGCATCCAGTCCTCCCTCCCCTGGTCCAGCGCACATACTGAAACAGTGAGCCCAGAGCACTCCTGACACATGTGTGTGAAAGTGGCTGAAACCGTGGCACTTTCAGCTGCAGGCCACAGACATCAGCTCCTGACCCGGCAGGGCCCGCTGCTCTTCTCAACACTTGTTGCAGGGAGCTTTCTGGAGAATGAGCACAAGCAGCCATTGGAAGAATGGGTTCATGTGGGGTCTGCAAGCATCTGTCATACAGAGAATTCTGTGACTGACCGTGTGACTGACCGTGTGACTGAACATGCTGCTGGTCTGATTGGCACTGGGAAGGACTCCATCCCCGTGGCCAGGGGACAGCAGCCAAACTGGCGTGCGGCAGGGGGACAGTCTTCAGGGGACAGGGCAGGGTGCCCTGGTGGGATTGGGGAAGCTCTGTGATGTTGAGCTTCTTGCCGAACTTCTTTGTGCCTCAGTCTCCTCATTTCTCCTATGCAGTTATAATAACAGCATGACTCCTGGAGGGTTGTGGTGCAAAATGGGGCTGACACATGTGAAGAATGGTGTGCCTGTCTGAGTGCATGATCTGCAAGTGTCAGCCCTAAGTGGGTGGCAAGTACAGAAACGCGGTGAGCCTCCTTACTGCTGCATGGGGCAGAGAGCTTAGGATGCTGCCTTTTCTTTCTTTCTGTTTTTTTTAGAGGTAACCTAAAAATGTCTTTATTTTTTTTATCTATTTATTGTCTAAAGTTATACATACGTCTCCTTTTTCCCCAATTGACCCCCACCCCAAGCCATTCCCACCCTGGGCAAGCCCCCACCGCCCCAGTGTCTGTGTCTATTGGTTATACTAATATACATGCATACAAGTCCTTTGGTTGCTCTCTAACACCCCCTCCCCTACCATTTGTCTCTGGATCTGTTCTTCTTTATCAAATTATGTTGATCATTATATCCCACATAGGAGTGAGATCATGTGATATTTATCTTTCTCCAACTGGCTTATTTCGCTTAGCATAATGCTCTCCAGGTCCATCCATGCTGTTGCAAATGGTAAAAGTTCCTTCTTTTTT
>NW_005356635.1:6021217-6021839 GCF_000412655.1 Myotis brandtii
TCTGCTGATGGGCACTTAGGCTGTTTCCAAATCTTAGCTATTGTAAATTGTGCTGCTATGAACATAGGGGTGCATATATTCTTTCTGATTGGTGTTTCTGGTTTCTTGGGATATATTCCTGAAAGTGGGATTACTGGGTGGTCAAATGGTTCCATTTTTAATTTTTGAGGAAACTCCATAATGTCTTCCACAGTGGCTGCACCAGTCTACATTCCCACCAGCAGTGCAGCAGGGTTCCCTTTTCTCTACATCCTCGCCAGCACTTGTCGTTTGTTGATGTGTTAATGATAGCAATTCTGACAGGTGTGAGATGGTATCTTATTGTTGTTTTGATTTGCATCTCTCAGATGATTAGTGACTTTGAGCATGTTTTCATATGTGGGCTTTCTGTATGTCCTCTTTCGATGAGTGTCTATTAAGATCCTTTGTCCATTTTTTTATTGGATCGTTTATCTTCCTTTTGTTAAGTTGTATGAGTTCTCTGTAAATTTTGGAGAATAAACCCTTATCTGAAATAGCATTGGTAAATATGTACTCCCATGTAGTGGGCTTTCTTGTTTTGTTGATGGTTTCTTTTGCTGTGCAGAAGCTTTTTTTTTTTTTCTTATTAAATCTTTATTTT
>NW_005356635.1:6023566-6023883 GCF_000412655.1 Myotis brandtii
AAGTCCTTTAGCCATTTTGAGTTTGTTTTTGTGTATGGTGTAAGTTTGTGATCTAGTTTCATTTTTTTTGCATGTATCTGACCAAATTTCCCAGAACCATTTATGAAAGAGACTGTTTTGACCCCATTGTATGCTCTTGCCTCCTTTTTCAAATATTAATTGAGCATAATGGCTTGGGTCAATTTCTGGGTTCTCTGTTCTGTTCCATTGGTGTACATGTCTGTTCTTGTGCTAATACCAGGCAGTTTTGAGAACCGTGGCTTGGTAATATAGCTTGATATCGGATATTGTGATCCCTCCAACTTTGTTCTTCTTTC
>NW_005356635.1:6024530-6029858 GCF_000412655.1 Myotis brandtii
TTCATAGAAAGAGCTTGGAAGTGTGCCTTCCTCTTGAATTTTTTGGAATAGTCTTAGGAGGATAGGTTTTAGTTCTTCTTGGAATGCTTGGTAGAACTCCCCTGTAAAGCTGTCTGGACCAAGGCATTCCTTTGCTGGAAGATTTTTGATTACTGCTTCAATTTCTTCAGTAGTTATTGGCCTATTAAGATTTTTTTTATTCTTCCTGATTGGGTTTTGGAAGCTTGTATTTTTCTAAGAATATGTCCATTTCATCTAGGTTGTCCATTTTGTTGGAATAGAGTTGTTCATAGTATTTTTTCATAATCATTTGAATTTCTGTGGGATCGGTTGTTATTTCACCTCTTTCATTTCTGATTTTGTTTATTTGGGTCCTCTCTCTTTGCTTCTTGGTGAGCCTGTCTAGAGGTTCATCAATCTTGTTTATCCTTTCAAAAACCAGCTCTTGGTTTTGTTGATCTTTTGTATTTTTTTTTATTTTTGGTCTCTATGTAATTTATCTCCATTCTGATCTTTATTATTTTCTTCCTTCTGCTTACACTGGCTTTTCTTGTTGCTCTCTTTATAACTCTTTGAGTTGTAGGTTAGATAATTTATTACCATTGTTTCTTGTTTTTTGAGATAGGCCCATATAGCTATGAACTTCTCTCACAAGACTGTTTTCACTGTGTCCCATAGATTTTGGATTATTGTGTTTTCATTGTCATTTGTTGCCATAATGCTTTTTATTTCTTCTTTGATCTCTTTGGTAACCCAATCACTGTTTAATAGCATGCTATTTAGCCTCCGAGTGTTTGATTTTTTTCATTATTTTTATTGTAGTTGATTTCTAATTTTATGCCATTGTGATCTGAGAAGATGCTTGATATGATTTCTATCTTCTTGAATTTGAAGAGACTTTGCCTGTTCCCCAATATGTGGTCTTTCTTTGAAAATGACCTGTGTGCACTTGAGAAGAAAATATATTCTGTGGCTTTGGGATGAAATGTTCTGAAGATATCAATTAATTACTTCTGTTCTAGTGAGTCATTTAGGATTGATATTTCTTTGCTGATTTTTTGTTTAGAGAATTTGTCCAGTGGTGTTAATAGAGTATTAAAGTCCCCTACTATGACTATATTGCTGTCAATCTCTCCCTTGATATCCACCAGAAGTTTTTTTTTAAATGTATTTCGGTGCTCCTGTATTGGGTGCATATATATTTACCCGAGTTATATCTTCTTGTTGAATTGCTCTCTTTAGTATTATGAAGTGGCCTTTCTTATCTCTTGTTATGGCCTTCATTTTGAGGTCTAATTTGTCAGATATAAGTGTTGCTACCCCAGCTTTTTTTTTCATTTCCATTCGCCTGAAAACCTCTTTTTCATCCCTTCACCATCAGTCTGTGTGAGTCCTTTGTTCTGAGGTGGGTCTCCTATAGGCAGCAGATATATGGATCATGTTTTCGTATCTACTCAACTACCCTCTGTCTTTTGATTGGGGCATTTAATCTATTTACATTCAAAGGTATTATTGATAGGTATTTGTTTATCAACATTTTTATTCTTTATGTCCGTGTTCCTTCTTCCCTTCTTATTTCTTCTTTTTACAGCAAACCCTTTAGCATTTCTTGCATTGCTGGTTTGGTGGTAATAAACTCCCTTAGTTCTTTTTTGTCTGTGAAGCTCCTGATTTCACCCTCAATTTTTATTGCTTGCCTTGTTGGGTACAGTCTTATTGGTTTCAGACCCTTGCTTTGCATGACTTTGTATATTTCATTCCATTCCCTTCTGGCCTGATGTGTTTCTGTTGAGAAATCAGTCTATAGGCTGGTGGGTGATCCTTTGTAGGTAACTTTCTGTCTCTCTCTGGCAACCTTTAAGATTCTTACTTTGTTGCTAGTGTTTGCCAATGTAATTATAATGTGTCTTGGTGTTGGTCTTTTGGGGCTCATCTTGTTTGGGACTCTGTGAGCTTCTTGGACTGTGTGAGTTTTTTCTTCTTCCCAATATCAGGGAAGTTTTCTGTCATTATTTCTTCAAACAGGTTTTCTATTCCTTGCTCAGTTTTGTCTCCTTCTGGCACCCCTATTATGCGGATGTTGCTTCTTTTCGTGTTGTCTCAAAGTTCCCTTAGGCTTTCCTCCTGTTTTTTAAGTTTTTTTTTTCTTTCTAGATGCTACTCTGCTTGGGTATTTTTTCCTACCTTGTCTTCTAGCTCACTTCTTCTAGTCTATTGTTGATGCTTCCTGTTGAATTTTTTATTGCAGCGATGTCATTCTTCATTTCCACTTGATTCTTACACATGTTGAATTTGTCTTCCATCCTTTTCAGCGACTTTATGACCATTTTTCTGAACTCTTTCTCTGATATATTGCTTGCCTCCATTTTGTTTACTTCCTTTTCTGGTGATGCCTCTTTTTCTTTTGTATGCGGGCTGTTTCTTTGTCTCCCCATGATTGCTCCTCTCTGGGTGTCTGGTTATGTAGCTCTCTCTCTCCTGCATTGACTTAAAGGTACAAAATACAATACAACAAGACACAATGCACAAGGCACCAAACACAAATGTATTCACGATACTAATAACCCCAAATAAAGGTGACCACCAGAGAATAGAGAATTAGGGGATAAAAAAGAGTTCAAAAATGATATTGACAGAAGGAAAAAATGTAAAAGAGAAAAGAAAAAGAAGAAAAAAGAAAAGAGAAAATATATGTATGTGGGGAGAAAACTCCAAAAAAATCAACAACTAATCCAAAGAATGCAAACAACAAACACCTAAAGATGAATGCAAACTACAAACAACAACTAATCCAAAAAATTCAAACAACAAACACCAAAACAACCTATACCCCAATGAATCTGAGGAGCAGAGCTTATTTCCAGAAGGTAAGGTCAAAGAATTGAATGAATGGAAAAATAGCCAAAATTCAGTATAGAGGAGGTAGAAAGAGAATGAGTGTATAAGAAGAAAAGTAAAAAACAAAATACAAAAAAAGAAAAATATATATATATACTAAAATCTATAATAACAAAAGGGTAATATGGTAATTAGACCAGACAGCCGAATGACCTTCTGCACATCTGAACATCCTTTCCAACAAAGACAGGGTGGCGGCGGCTGAGGTAGGGCCAGCTGCTATGGTGGCATTGGGTGGCTGAGGCACCCAGGGCTGTGAGTGGGACCCTCCAGCCTTGGTGAGCCCACAGCCCCACCCCTGCACCAGCCACTAACCCTATGTATGGTTCTTGGGTCCCACAGTGCAGCCCCCACCTTTGCTGACCCCGCCGACCCAGCGCCACCATACACCCCAGCCTGGAGTTGTTCATGCACACACACGGGACCATGCACCCACCGGGCAGAGGGCAGCCTGTTCTGCTCCCGTGGCAGCTCTCCCGACATCCAGGTGGAGAGCTGAGGAGGACTCAGCGCTGGCGATAATAATAGCTCCTGTTTATCAACCACTCACACTGTGCCAGTTTCTGTGTTGAACCCTTTTTGTGCGTTCATCCTCGTGTCAGTCTGTGAAGTCTCCATGATTGTTATTCTTATTTTTCAGAGGCAGCATTTGAGATTCAGAAAGGTCAAGTGACTTGCAGTCAGAAGGTGGTGAAGTCAAAAGGGAACCAGAATTTTCTTGACACCCACCTGCTGCTGAACATAGAGCTGTGACACCCACCGAGGTCTCGCTGATGTCACTAAATTGCTTCCCAGTAGAAATAAAATAGCGGTAAAGAAGAAGGGGGGAGTGTGGATGAGAAGTGTGAAGGAAGCACTGTTGGGGCACAGTATTTACTGCAGACTCCCTAGATAGTGGGACAGCCAGATCAGTGCCCCAGAGGCCATTGAGGATCATGAGGGGGACAGTTACCACCCAGAAACCCTCTCATAGATCATTGTTTAAGGCAGAGATTTTAATTTATTGTAGCTGCTAACTATTGCACAGCTGACTGGAGATGCCCCCAAGTAATTAAAACTAAGGGTGTTAAAATAAAAATTTATTATTTCATCCCTGTTAATGACCTTTGAAGAACTTTCACTGGGGTGAAAAAGAACCCTCTACATGATAGACCCTACACATGCGCATTCGAGTCTGGATGCAGCTCCACTTCATCCACCCAGTGAACTGCACCACCATCTACTGGTTTGCTTCAGCCAGAAACCTTAAGATCATCTTTGACTACACTTTTGCTTGACTTTAGGTGAATATAAATGTTTTCACTTTTTATTATGGAAAATTTAAAAATATAGGTGAAAGGAGAAAGAACAGTGTAATGAACCCTACTCATATACCCATCACTCAGTTTCAACAATGATCAACTCCTGGCCAAGAGTTTATTATTATTTGACAAATATATATGATATATGAATCATATACCAAGTTCCAATCTAGGCCCTATGGATCCAAAGATGTATCAGATTTGACTGTAACCCAACCTGGAGGATATAACATCTGGCCTTGGTCCTTGATAGGTGAATAAGAGTTACCCAGAAAAAGAAAGTTGTCCTTATTCATTCATTCTCTTTCAACAAATAATTATTATGTGTGAGTCACTGTCCTTGGTGCTAAGAACACATAAAGAAACAAGATTGCGTTTCTACCTTCTTGAAATTTGAATAATGGGAAAGAGACATTAAACGTGATTAGAAATGTGATGAGTATCTTTATTTTAAAAAATATTTTTATTGTTGATAGTATTACAGATATCTACCATTTCCCCCTCTTACTTCCCTCCCCCTAGGTCTTCACTACTCTATTGCCCATGTCCATGGGCTATGCATATCCTATATAATAAAAGGGTAATATGCAAATAGACCGAACAGCGGAATGACTGGTCACTATGATACACACTGACCACTAGGGGGCCGACGCTCAATGCAGGAGCTGGCCCCAACCTCTCGGTCCCTCCCCTCCATCCACCACCCCTGGCCAGCAAGCTCTGATTACCTGATGGTAACTGGGGAACCAGGAACTGGGGGTGGGTGGCCGTGGTGGATGGGGCCAGCTGCCGGCAGCCAGGGAAGCAACTTGGTCCTTGATAGGTGATCTCAGGTCAGGCCTAGGGACCGTACTCGAATTTTGTGCACCGGGCCTCTAGTATATATATATAAAAGAAAATTTATATATATAAATTTTTTCTCTTCTTTAATTTTTCTATCTATGTATTCGTTAACTATTGGAAAAGGAGAATAGAGAGTAGATAAGCCTGAGTTGGTGATTGGAATTAGTTAAGCTATTAGTAGAAGAAGATAACAAGTGAGGAGAGGAAACAGAAGCAAAAAGAAAAAGAAAAAGAAACAAACAAACAAAAAAACCCCAGACTAATCAACAATCAAACAAACAACAAG
>NW_005356635.1:6039713-6043796 GCF_000412655.1 Myotis brandtii
CGAATTTTGTGCACTGGGCCTCTAGTATATATATATAAAAGAAAATTTATATATATAAATTTTTTCTCTTCTTTAATTTTTCTATCTATGTATTCGTTAACTATTGGAAAAGGAGAATAGAGAGTAGATAAGCCTGAGTTGGTGATTGGAATTAGTTAAGCTATTAGTAGAAGAAGATAACAAGTGAGGAGAGGAAACAGAAGCAAAAAGAAAAAGAAAAAGAAACAAACAAACAAAAAAACCCCAAACTAATCAACAATCAAACAAACAACAAGAAGACAGAAAGAAAAAGGCAAAACAAAACAAAAAACAAAAAAAGGAAGAGAAAAGAAAAATAAAAAGATTTGGATAGTGAAGAAAGAGAAGAGAAAAGTGTGTATGGACTTGGAGCAGGAGAGCAGAAATTAGATATATAAGTAGGATCAAGTTTTTAACAGGGAGTAAAAAGAACGGATAGGGAAAAACTAAAGCAGGAACAGGGTAAGAGAAACAGGACAAAAAAGGGGAAAAGTGAGGAAGAGAGTGTTGGCATAAAGGAAAAATTGAGATAGAGTAAAATAATGCTAAAGAAAAAATAAAAATAGAATGTAGAACACTAATCCCAAAATAAAATAAAGAAAAATAAAACTTTAAAAAAGGTAAAATAATAGTAGTAATAATAATAATTAAACATAAAAATATAATAATAAAAAAGGTAAAATCAAGTGAGAAAAAAAATTTAGTTTCTTAAGTAAAAGTTAAAAAATAAAAATATGAAGTAGTGAAGGTCAATAACTTCCTCTACTGTTCTGTTTGGCACGTCTGTTTCCTGTCAGGTAGTCAGGACAGTATTGAAGTTCCCTGCGATCCACTGCTCCTCGGTGTCATAAGCCACAACCTTGTTTTCAAGCAGGTGGGATCTCTTTGTTTCTCAGCCTGCCTTTAGTTGTATTTACACAAGAGTCAATTTCTGATTCAACCCCTGGGTGGCAGTGTTTCTGTATTAATATCTGGTGCTAAAAGGCCTCTCTACCCAGTGTTTAGAGTGCTTTCCCTGCAGCACTTAATACTGGATTGGGGAGACAGACTGCCCCAGAGCTGGTTTTCTGTTAGTCTCTCCCCACTCTGATCCCCAGGTTCCACAAAAACAACTTTCCCCTGCAGTCTCTGTGAGTGTTTTTAATTGGAAGATCCTACGTACTGGGCTTAGTAATCAAAAGCAAGGATTTAAAAAGAAAAAAAAAAGCCAGAGTAAGTGCGAAGACTCACATCTTTTTCCCCTGGCACTGCGAGCGTCACTGCACAGCCAGTATACTGGTAGAAGTTCAGGCTGCCTTTCTGGGCCCAGCCCAGCTGTGGGTTGATTTCTAGAGTCCTCTTCTGCCAGAAGCCCTGTGGACTCCCTTCCACATTTTCGGGCTACGGACCCCTCCGGCTGCGGATTTTGTGGGGCGCAGTCTTCCTCTGAGACTCTAGATCCCACTGCACACATTTCTCCCTCCAGCCTGGACCCCAGACCTCACCTTTCTCTAGGCCAGTGGTCAGCAAACTGCGGCTCTCGAGCCACATGCGGCTCTTTGCCCCCTTTAGTGTGGCCACGAAGTTTCAATCGCACTGTATGTGCATGCCCGCACGTGGTATTTTGTGGAAGAGCCACACTCAAGGGGCCGCAGTTTGCAGACCACTGCTCTAGGCGATATCTGACCTTTCCGTCTGCCGATTGCCTCACCAGCTGTGTTTAATTTGTCAGTTCCAGGTGGGTGTTATTCGATTCAGCTGTTCCTTCTATCTGCTCTGTGAGAAGGCGCAGGGCTCGTCAGTGTATTTGGCGCCACTCTGTCTCCCCCCTTGACAGACTATCCAGGAGCCTGCGGTCTTGGAGGCTGGAGTCCTGGTGGTTGTGGGTTTGCAATTGAGGCAGCTGGTCCCTGGGTGTTGTGGTTGTAGGGTCCTGGGAGATATCCAAGGTCTCCTCAATTGAAGGTAAGGCTGGGCTTCCAATCACAGCCACTCTCCCTTTCAAGATGGCATGGTCTCTGTGGCAGAGCCAGCCACTCCAGGAGAGATTTCAACAGCAGTAGAGGCTGCCCGTACCAGGGGAGCCAGGTCCGGCAGTTCCCAGCAGTCCCTTGGAATATAGCTGTCCCTCACTCACAAATACAGACACTCCCCACATATCCATGCACTCTCCTTTTGTTCTCTAACTCACACACTATCTTGCAGCCTGCCATCCCATCAGCTGCCATCTTGGATCTCCTTTCCTTTTTTTTTTTTTTTTTTTTTTTTTTTTTTAAAAAAAACGCTGATGATGCTAGAAATCTGCCCCTGCATCCTGGCTTCTTCCACACAGACAGGATGAAATCACTAAATAGAAATATTTGGGATGGTGGGCTCACAATGCAATATACAGATGATGTACCATAGAATTGTACACTTGAAACCTACATAATTTTATTTACCAATGTCACCCCAACAAATTTAATTCAAAAAAAGAAGTAACTGTGAAATAAAAGACATAGGATTGATCAACCAGGGGGACAGAGGGTGGTTGTATTGATATAGGTGCTTTGAAAGATTATATAGCTTATAAGCTTTCATTATAATATTTTAATTGATAGTTTTCACAAATTCAGGTTACTATGAATTAATGAACAGTATAAATGATAACATTTTAAAAATAACAACATTTTAGTGATTTCATTCTACACAGGAACCATAAGTGGCCTAAGAAAGCTTCCCTTCAGATGCTGTTAGGAGACTCAGTGAGGCCACTCACTGAGTGAGCCTGGCTGAGAGTGCACAGGCTCACCCTCCAAGAGCCAGCTATCTGGATTTGGATCCAGATGTCCCATCTGTTGTTTAAGGGGCCCTGGAATATGAGGATTTTTTAAAGCCTTACTTTACTCTGAAGCAAAATGGACTAATCATAGTTTCTATATCCAAGGGTTGTGTCAAAACAGGCAAACCCAGACTTAGACAAGAAGAAACTTGATTCAAAAGGACAGTTTCACCAGGAGAATATGCAATCTCAGGCACCTGCAGGTGCCTCAGACACAAAGAGAAAAGGGTTTCCTTTTACAGGGAGGGGTGGGCAGATCTCAGTGGCATTGGGCAGCTGGGCAGGAAGGTGCACAATGACCGGGGTCTGGCAGGAAATGCCTCACTGTGGTCAGCCCACTTCCTGGAGAAGCTGAAGAAGGGACACTTCAGTGCTATCTCAGGCTGGGGCCAAGCAGGGGGCCTGTGGGAAGGGTAGAAGCCTCACCAAGGTCAAGAAAGCAGAGGGCAAGAAATGGGCAATTGTGAACGCATGGTCAGTTCTGAGAAGTAAGTGAAATGATCCTTGTTATTATAACTCACCAAGTTTTCTGCTTATTAACTAGGAATGCTGGGTTTGTTTGTTGTTGCTGTTGTTTTAATTATAAGAGCTTAAGCTTGATTGTAAAGAACCGGAGACTAGCTGTTTCTTTCTTTGGAGCAGAATAGTTCAGTGGCATGGCCACAACAATGGTAACATACCATGCAGTGAGCATCTGCTAGTCCGGGCATGGCCCAGAGGCCCCCAGGGGCTGGGCGATGGAGCCACGGAAAGGGCAGGGCTTGGGAAGTTGTGTATTTAGAGAAGTCATCTAGAGTCACTCCTGAGATTCTATGTCTTCTTAATGCAGGTGATGACATTCCTGAAACCAGGAGTTCAGGAGAAGCATGTGTGGAGGGATTGGGAATCTTACTTAGAAATGTTGCTTTGAGGGGCCAAGGAGACATTCCAAAGCAGACATTTAGTGGGCAGGGCAGTGGTCTGGGCTGGATATAAAGATACTAGAGGCCTGGTGCATGAAATTTATGCATGGGGGGCCAGGGGGTCCCTCAGCCCCGCCTGCATCCTCTCGCAATCCAGTACCTTTTGGGGGATGTCTGACTGCCAGTTTAGGCCCAATCCTGCTTCGGATCAGGCCTAAACTGGTAGTTGGACATTCCTCTTGCAATCCGGGACCACTGGCTCCTAACTGCTCGCCTGCCTGCCTGATCACCTCTAATCACTCGCCTGCCTGCCTGATCGCCCCTAACTGCCTCTGCCTGCCTGCCTCATCACCTCTAACCACT
>NW_005356635.1:6043934-6045578 GCF_000412655.1 Myotis brandtii
GGGGGGGGGGAAGGCCAGCCTGGGCAAGGGGCCATGGTGTTCTGCACTTTCCAACCAGAAATGTTTTATTAGACAGTCTCCAAAAACTTGAACTGGAAAACCTAAACATAGAGTGCTCAGATTTCAGGCATCAGGTGCTATTAGCAGGATTTCTATCCCAATTAAACTCTAATTCTGAGGTCTCAACAGTCTGGACAAACTGCCCTTCACTATCTCCAAAGTTTCTTATTCGTTACTACCCCATTTTCTTCTGCTTCAAACCAAGGTAACAAACAAAACCTTTAATTCTGATCTTCCTCGTGCAAACCTCAATTGAAATAATTTCCCGCCAGAAGTCACATCCAAATACTGCAAGACTGAGGACTATAGGGCTTACTATGCACATGCATAATAACAGGCTCACATTCTAGTTATAGGCGCCCAGGCGTTCTCCACAATTCCACAACCCTCTGGTCGCATACTTCCGGTTTTTCTAGCTCCTCCTTAAGTGGTGTTTCCTTCAGTCACGTTGCAACATTCAGGGCCTGTAGTTGGAGAGGATTTTTCTGTTCTTTGACATTGATACCTGTTTACTATTTGGAATCAGTGAAGTTTCGGGTGTACTGCTGTTGCCATGAACATGTCGGTCCCAAGTGCACTCATGAAACAACCGCCCATTCAGTCCACGGCTGGTGCCATCCTTACTATGCACATGCATAATAACAGGCTCACATTCTAGTTATAGGCGCCCAGGCGTTCTCCACAATTCCACAACCCTCTGGTTGCATACTTCCGGTTTTTTTAGCTCCTCCTTAAGTGGTGTTTCCTTCAGTCACGTTGCAACATTCAGGGCCTGTAGTTGGAGAGGATTTTTCTGTTCTTTGACATTGATACCTGTTTACTATTTGGAATCAGTGAAGTTTCGGGTGTACTGCTGTTGCCATGAACATGTCGGTCCCAAGTGCACTCATGAAACAACCGCCCATTCAGTCCACGGCTGGTGCCATCCTGGTTTGCAATGAGAAAGGTAATTTTCCAATCAGATTTTACTCTTCCTTCCCCAGCACACTCCAAACCTACTCCAGGCCAACCACCCTAACCCCGCAGACCCTTAAAACCTTCTCCCCTATTTCTTCGACTTTCCCCCATCAAACTCACACCCTATCGCATTGCCTAGGGGCACCCCTAATCACTCCCTGGGGGGTGGGGCCAGCCTTGGTGAGAGGCTGTGGTGTTCTGGTCTCTGATCGTTCTAGTCATTCCACCATTTCGATCACTGGCCTTTTATTATATAGGACTAGAGGCCCGGTGCACAAAAATTTGTGCACTCGGGGGGGAAGGGGGGTCCCCCAGCCCAGCGTGTGCCCTCTCGCAGTCTGGGACCCCTCGGGAGATAACAACCTGCTGGCTTAGGCCTGCTCCCGGGTGGCAGAGGGCATGCCCAATCCCAAGGTGCAGCCCCTGGTCAGGCTCAGAGCAGGGCCGATTGGGGAATTGGGGCACCGCCCCCTGTCATGCACAGAGCAGGGCGGATCGGGAGGTTGCGATGCCACCCCCTGTCACACTCAAGGCAGGGTCGATGGGGAGGTTGCGGCGCCACCCCCTGTCACGCACAGAGCAGGGCCAATCAGGGGGTTGAGGAGCTCCCCCCTGTCACTCACAGAG
>NW_005356635.1:6046585-6047985 GCF_000412655.1 Myotis brandtii
TCGCTTCAGTGCATGGCTGCCGGCCGCCATCTTGGCTGACAGTTAATTTGCATAAGGATATGCTGATTAGCCAATGGGAAGGGTAGCGGAGTGACACCAATTTGCATGTTTCTCTTTTATTAGTGTAGATGGGAGACATGAACACAGTCATGAAAACCATGGCAGGAAGATCATTTCAGGAGCAGATACCTTCCTTCAAGTGCAGTCTGTCCCTGCGCTGATGGGTAAGTATCTGCTCATGCACTTCTGTGTGCATTCGCTCAGCAACTACTAAGTTCGTTCTACATGCAAAGCACTGCTGGTTTCCAGGAGGAAAAATGAATGGTTCTCCTCAAGCAGCACATGACCCAGCCCAGCAATTCACAGTTATGGAGGTTTGCCCCTGGGGACACTTGCAATGTCTGGAGATATATTGATATCGCAACTGAGGAGGAGAGGCTGGGACTAGCACTGGGAAGTAGAGGCCAAGGATGCTGCGAAACATCCTGACGGGCATGAGACAGCCCTCCCACCCTTGACAGAGAACGATCTGGTCCCAAGTGTGAGGATGAGAACCCCTGACCTACACTAAGAAACAGTACATGCACTCACAAAACTAAAACCCCATTGCCTTCTGCAAACTGCATGTGGTGGCTTTGTAACTTGTCAACTTGGCTAAGCCAAACTCCAGTCCCCCAAGTCCCCTTTGGGGTGCAGCCTGAGAGTGGCTCTATGAGATGTGGAGGCCGAGGGAAGCAGCAGCACCTCTGGCTCAGACAAGTGCTGCCCACATGCCACCTCCCTCAAGATGTCGGGCAGCAGGTGGGCTTACAGCCTTCACCTGCCCCAGCTCTCCCAGCTTCTCTAACCGCTGGGCCAGGGAGAGGTTGTGCAGCTCTGTGGCAAAGGGTTTCAGCTTCTTCAGGAGCCCTGCACCTCTGAAGCCACAGGCAATAAGAACTGACGTGGGTGTCAGTTCATTCTCATGGGCTTCAGCTCATGCTTGTTACAGCTTGCTCTTGCTCTCACACTTTACATGCACTTCCCTGGCTGATGCCCACCCTGTAGACATACAGCTCCAGCATCAGACAAGAAGACACGTCTTTTAGAGAATGTGCAACTCATTCTTGCAATTACTAAGGGCAAGTCTTGATATTTATGTGTATACTAGAGGCCCAGTGCACGAATTAGTGCATGGGTGGGGTCCCTCACCTGGCCAGTGATCAAGGCCTATAGGGGGCTGGCCAGCCGGGGGAGGACCCTAGGAGGTTGGCCGGCTGGCCCCCCCGATCAGGGTCTATTGGGGGGCTGCTGGCCAGCAGGAGGGAGGGACTGCAGGAGGCTGGCCAGCTGGGGGCAGGACAAGAGTCTGTGGGAGGTTGGCCTGGTCCACGGGAGGTTGGCTGGGTGGGGGGGAGGGG
>NW_005356635.1:6048003-6049596 GCF_000412655.1 Myotis brandtii
GTTGGCTGACAGGGGAGGGACCACAGGAGGTTGACTGGCCGGGAGGAAGGGCCGTGGGAAGTTGGCTGTGGGAGCGCACTGACCACCAGGGGTTAGCTCCTGTGTTGAGCTTCTGTCCCCTGGTGGTCAGTGTGCATCATAGTGACTGGTTGACTGGTCATTCTGGTCATTTTGGTTGTTCTGGTCATTCAGCTGTGACAATCGCTTGGGCTTTTATATATATAGACTAGTGTCCTGGTGCATGGATTCGTGCACATTGAAAGGAAATTAATTAGAAGGTGGCCGGCAAGACAGGTCTGGGTGAGACTGGCCAGACACGCCCTAGAGTCAACCTTCCATGGTCCCTCCCTGGCTGCCGCAACTGGGGCAGTGCCGGGGCTTGAAGGGCATATGGGGAGTGAGCAGGGTCCCTCTGGCAGGTGGGATCCTTGGCTTGGTCTGCAGGGATTGGGCCGAAACTGGCTCTCCAACATCCCTGGAAGGGTCCCAGAGGGCGAGAGTTGTTGTCACTAGGCAGCTCCTGCGTTGAGTGTCTGCACCTTGGTTGTCAGTGCACATCATACCTAATGGCCAGTCGGATGGTCGCTTAGCCTTTTATATATATAGATTTGATCTCTGATTTAAACCTTAGTGATATGTTGTGTTTAGATCAGGGTCAGCTTATTATGTTTCTAACACAGAACAAGAGAATTTTTAAAAAAATATGTTTTATTGGTTTTTTATAGAGAGGAAGGGAAAGAGATAGAGAGTTAGAAAGATCGATAAGAGAGAAACATCAACCAGCTGCCTCCTGCACACCCCCGACTAGGGATGTGCCCGCAACCAAGGTACATGCCCTTGACTGGAATTGAACCTGGGACCCTTCAGTCCGCAGGCTGATGCTCTATCCACCGAGCCAAACCGGCTAGGGCAGAACAAGAGAATTTTATAGAACGGCAGATTATTTTTTCTCCTTGGAGTACAATCAGTGGTCCTTTCCCATAAATTGTTCTAAACCCTGGACTTATTTTGTTCTTGTTTCTCCTCTTTGTCCTCTTCTACCTCTGTCACTTCTTCCCTCTTCTTACTTTTGTCCCATCTCACCTTTTGGATGAATATACTCCATGGATTACAATATGTGCAGGTGTGTGCCAAGACAGTTACCCAGGGTTTGTGTGTACTTCACGTGTGTTTTGCCTGAGGCCAACACAAAGTCCTCAGTCATATCCTGCTACCACCTGGGTCTTAGTCCATTAAAGAAGTATGGTGTCATAATTGGGATTATCCCATTTGGTTGGGATGGTCCACCTAACCATTGGTGTTCAGGTTTGTTTGGGGGTTTTGGTCCCCCACTGGAGATCTCCAGAGTCCTAGTGTCTTCCTTGAGCTGTTAAGAGCAGATCTGTCCTCATTCCTGGGCAGACACCTACCAGGTGGGCCTTTGGCCTTGTGCTCATGGACTCAGTAGGACTGAGGCAGAGGGAGAGTTCCACAAACGGCCCAGGTTAACGCCCAGTGCCATGTGCTCAGAGTCGGGAACCACATGCAGTTGTAGGAAACACAGTTTAAACTTCTATACTCATGGGCCTGTCATGGATCCATGAGCTCATGTCA
>NW_005356635.1:6050866-6073685 GCF_000412655.1 Myotis brandtii
TGTGTGTGTGTGTGTGTGTGTGTGTGTGTGTGTGTGTGTATTTATAGGTCCCTCAAGGAGACCGTAATTCGTAACTGCCTGCCTTTCCTCCTTCTTCCTGTTGAGTGCCAGATTTGACCTCTGATCTCAGAGATCTCATTACAGTGAGGGCAAAATCAAAACACGTGTAACTCCTTGAGTCTTCAGTGGTGATCCCCCAGTGGCCAACACTCAGGGGTGATTGGTAACTGCTTTGTTAACGGCTTTAAGAAGCCTCGTTGTCAGTGTGCCTATGAGCTTGGCAGGTGCAGAGGTGAGACTTGCTGGCTTGTAACTCCCTCTGAGGTCCTCACTGTGCACGAGCCATGTGGACAATCGCACAGGCCTCCCGGTTTCATCCTTGGGACTTCGACATTTCTTAACCGTCCTTTTACAGATGGGGAAACTGAGACTTAGAAAGTAACTTTCACAAGATTCCAAGCTGGTATATGATACAGTTGAAGTTTGAACTTAAATCAACACAATGGATTTAACTGTATATTAGTGCCTGATCCATAAAACTGAAGTCTTAGTGTCATAATGTTAACACATAGATTAATAATATCTATTATCTTAACCCTGGGCCATTGGCTGACAAGTTATTTAAAAAAATCGACTTTTAAAACATATTTTTGTTTGATTAAAGGAAGCAACCTTTTGCCCCTCCTTCCCAAAACACTCACCATCTTTATTATATTACCAGTGAATTAGTATTTTAATGTAATATTTATAAGGAAATCCTTATTCAAAAGAGTAGTTACAATTAGTTCAAACACGTTAGCCAAAAGACAGCAATTAAAATTATTTTTGACAGGTCAGTCAGTCATTCTTTTTTTCCATAAATCTTGACAACAAAATTGGTCTTAGTTGCTCATTTTAAAGTGATTTTATCCTTTCAATTATGTTAAACTTCCAAAAAACATAAACACCCATATATACAAAGAAGCAGTGTGGTAGTACAGGTGACATCCATTTTTCATTCTTGAAGAAAAAGTTGTGAAAAATTAGCTTTTTAGCTGCTCTTCCATTCTAATGGGAAGCTAATTTGAAAGATTTATAAATCTAACTTATGTGGGCAATCTGTTTTTTATTCAAAGTTAACATAAAGCGCCAAGTTGAGCTAAGATGGAAACAGACAACCCCAAAGAGAGATTACGTTGAATGTCTTCTCACATGTCATCGAGTTACAGAAAGTCATCACAGAGGTTTAAACTGGTCCATCTCCCTAGAAGGTAGAAAAAGTTAATTAAGTATGACATCATTTTTTTGGCTTACTTCTCCCCTTTCCCTCCATTCTCTGTCACCTCTTCTCTGATTACTCCTGCCCCTCATTGGTTACTTATTGGATATTTTATATTCTATTCTGACTTTGTTTCAGAGCTTTATTTAATCTCTTGACTGTGTTTAGGTTATAGGAGTTGAAGCTTCATTTTATTTTGCATCAGTTATTATTAAAAACAATTTCTATAAGAAGCACAGAGAGTTCAAGTGATGCCTCTAAAGCCACAGCTAAGTAGAGGAGCCAGGATTTGAACCCAGGGAGGCTGAACTCGGAGATTGTGTTCCTTTTCTGGAAGCTATGCTGCCTCACTGATTTTCATGCTGTTAGTAAATAACAATCAGTACAATGTACCGAGCCTTCTAACTGTTCAAATGAATGTATATTAATCACCCCATATTAGACGCTCAGTCAACAACTTTGGGAAGTTAGTTTAACAATCACGTTTTACAAAGAAACAGGTGAGGGCAACTGACTTGGCCAAGACTGCCAAGCTGTCACTCATCCCAGGCCATGACTTGGATTTTAAAGCACATTTTTATCTCTTGCCTCTTTCGAGGATTGTTCCAGACTCAGGAACCTCTCAAATATTTTCTGCCTGGATGAATGAATCTGCTCTGCTCACTTTCTGTAGAAGTTCAGTAAAGGTGGTTGAGGTAACTATGGCTCTGAGAAGTTAGGCAGCTTGTGTGGGTAATTCAGCTATTAAATAACTGCTAAGAGCCCACGTCTTTCTGTCTTTCCTCAGTGACCTACTGGGGGAGGAATGCTGACCTGCTCTCTGCGAGGCAAACTGGCAACAAGAGAGGAATCCTCATCAGACTGAGTTTAACGTGCACTGAAATATTTAGTAGTGAAGTTCCACAATGTCTACAAAATACTTTCCAATGGTTAAAAAAGAGAGAGTGAGCCAAAATTGAACAACTTGTATATCCAGGTGAAAAAGATCAGGTGTATATTGCAGTATTCTTCTGAAATTTATATAGATTTGAAGTTTTCCAAATAAAAAGATGAAGAAGGAAGGAAGGAAATAAGGGAAGAAGGAAAGGAGGAAGGGTGGGAGGGAATTTCAACAGGGTTCATTCACCATCTACTGTCTTTTGCCTATCAATGATTTATTCATTAAAATTTCAAAAATATGATATTTGAGTAAATGACACTCACTGAAAAGAGTCAATGTACTGACATTTATGGGTATGTGGTTATATTTATAGATAATCCTCAGATTTAGTAAACTACTATCTTGTATTCAAAGAGCAGTTGTATTTTCAATAAGTCTTGCAATAAAAATTTTCTACCTAACTATAAAGTGTGAAAGCAGGAAAATAAATGATATTGGTGTTTGAAATAAAATAGCTGATTCAGAAAGCAAGAATTCATTTAGGAGGGATCACAAGATTCAAGTGCTCAATATTCTCACTGCTATCATAAAAAATAATTTTGATGAATAACTGGTAGTTTTCTCTCCAATTGTGTTTATTGACAAAAAAATTAAATACAACACAATAGAACTGAAAATTTATGGAAAAAAATCAATAGCCAGTAAAATTTACTTATAATATATGCATTTTACAGTAGATTTCTGGAACTTTTTGTTTACTTTTTTATATTTTAAAATATATAATGGTTATATATTAAATAATATAAAGTAGGAAGAAGAACAAAAATGAAAGCCTTCTTACCCACAAACAACTATTATTTAACAGTTTAGTTGGATTTCCTTTAGGTCTTTTTTATTTAAAGTATTGGTTTTTTCTTATTTACATACTTTTATATCCTGTATACATCTATTTTGTATTTTGCTCTTTTTAAATAACACTATTTCATAAACATTAGTGATAAGTTTTAATAAAATCCTTTCAAAGTAAGGGAAATAAAAACAATAAAAAAGAAACTCTGGGAGGATATATGAGAAATTAGGTAACATTCCCTGGGTGGAGAACTGGGGGAACTGGGGGGACAGAAGACAAGGGCAGGATGCAGCCTTCCCAATGGAATACCTCTCTATATAGCTGTATGTGTCACACACACACACACACACACACACACAACTTTTGACTTACAGACATATAATGCTTGCTAAATATTTAAAGAAAATTATTTGAATCATTTAAAATTAGGGAATTATTTTTAAAATATTATGTTAAGTAGATAGACGTGTATTTACTTTATTTACACAATTTCCAATTAGAGGACCATGTTGTTTATTCCCTCCCCACATCCCCCCCACCCCCCTACACAAATCTGAGTATTTAAATAGCTTTGTCTGATCTGGTTTGGTCATTAGTTGAAATAAATGCACTATCTTACTTCCCATAGGTTTATTTTTATTTTTATATCCTTGCTGATAACTTATAATCAATTTTGAGGCTAAACTTTTTGTACTTTTCCTTTCCCCCCACTTAAGGAATATTTCTCTTTTATATCAGATATCTCATCAAAATATAGTTGTTTATTTTTACTTGGTATGTTCTGTTCCTTTACAGAGAAAATAAAATATCTTGAAGCGTGTTCTGCATACTACTTGGCAACTTTAGCCCACTCTGTAGCTCTAGTTAGAAAATGGGGAGAATGTTTCAGGCCAGGCTGTGATGTGCTACAGCGACACATGCCCACTTCCCGGGGACTTTCACATGACATCACTGCACATTTCTCAATGCATACTCAGTCCTTTGCCTCCAGGACTGAGTGTGAAGCTAAAAATTTGGGTCAACTTGAGCCTGGAAATGTTAACATGCACAGAGGACAGGGTTTCTGGGTTCCAGCAACACAATGTCACTGTTCCCTGGGTTGACAGAGGAGGCTGCCAGACTGTCCAGCCTGGCTGTGCTTTCTGTAACTGCGACCCTCTCCACCCTGTCATTCCACTAGTGCTGGAGGCCAGCCTTGGCTTCCCATCCTGAGGAGTAAGGACAAAGACCTCAACTTACCCTGCAGCAGCCACAACACCGGCAGTCTCCACACAGGGTCCCCAGGAGGCCGTTAACCACCTGGATGGTGCAGAGAAGCATCTGGAACACTGCTATGATGAGCAGGATGGAGAAGAGGGTCAGATTCCAGGACACCACGTTTTCGGGCTCCCTGCACTTGCTCCATAAGGCTTTGTCATTGAGGTAATCCCTGTCAGGGGCATGTTAAAGAAAGGAAACAGCTGTAAAATGTAGGCAATACCTAGACTAGAAAGTCACAATAATAATTTTTCTTTTGAAATACTTTCATCCAAAAACATAAGTGCCATAAGAAAAATAGCCAATAATATCAATACTTTTACAACAATACCTAACATGTCTATAGACTATATACTATGTGTAAGATCCTGTTCCAAACATTTTAAACTATTAACTATTTTATTTCTTTTAAAAAAAATTTAAAAATATGTTTTTATTGATTTCAGAGATGAAGGGAAAAGGAGAGAGAGAAGGAAACATCAATGATGAGAGAGAATCATTGATTGGTTGCCTCCTGCACAGCCCACACTGGGGATTGAGCCCGCAACACAGGCATGTGCCCTGACTGGGAAAGGAACCGTGACCTCCTGATTTATAGGTCAATGATCAACAACTGAGCTACCCATAACTATTTTATTTCTTATAGAAGCCTTATGCTTCTTTTAGTTTATTTCACAAATAAAGACATTGAGGCACAGAGAGGTTAAGTGAGTTCCCATAGGTCATAGAGCTCAGTGACAGAGTGACTTTGTGAGCTGACTGAGAGGATGCGTAAACTCAGTATCTACTGGGGAGCCAGGAAAATGAAGACACTCCAGGAAAAGAATCTCACCACCTGGGCTTGGTTCCACCTACTGTGATTTGGGACCACTTGGACATTTGACACAATTCTGCCACGTCTAGTGGCCATCTGAAGTCATGTAAAGTATAATCGTGTCACATAGTTAAAGGGGAGAGCTTGCCTTTTTAAAAGGCCTAATTCTAAGCAAATTGTAAATTTGACTCAAGTATATTTTTGTCAACATGTAGGAATTCCACTTGCAAAAAGATTTAATTAACTAGAAGCACTAAGTAATCCTCTGCCTTAATATGTATCTTATAAAAACTTTGAAATAGGAGAACTGCAATACATTTACAAACTCTGTGTATTAGGAGTTCACTGCGTGACAACGCGCGTAGTGCCATGAAGGAGGAAAGTGAAGCACGCTGTCTTCAACGCCAACCACAGGAAAACAGTCAGTCCTTTGGGTCATTATCCTTCCTCTCACATTCTCAGAGCCACAGATTGGTCTCCCCCTCTTCCTTTATGCCTCCTCTATCCTCCCAAGGCCTCAATGGGGAACTCCATCTCCATGTGGCTACTAAGTCAACACCCACCTTATTGTTTTTAGACCTTTTTGACATGATGAATCTTTTAGTAATCAGTACACACTTATTTAATACATTCTGTGTAAAAACTTGAAAAACGTTTGCAATGATGGACGGACGGAAGATACTTTGGCATTTAAGAGTCGAAAGAACAAAGGAAAGGGCATTTGCTCTTGCTTTAAAAATAAAACATTGTTCATAGCATCGATGGACCTTTCCATAAGAGCACATGTTCTAGCTGCTCACTAGCTGTGTGACTTATCTGTAAAATGGGAACAACATTATCTATGAAATCACAGAATTATTGTGATTAAATGACTTAATACTAGACTTGATACTAGTAGAGTGCTTAGGACAGTGTGTGGCATATGTTACGTCTCAATAAATGCTAGTGTTATTATTTCACTTAATCTGAGCTGTCTGGTCTAAAGGAAAGAGTCTGGTATTTTGGATTTCAATGGACTTGGGTTTGAATACAAGCATTCCTCTTACTAGCGTGCATTCCTCACACAAGTTACTTATCCCTTTCCCAGCAGCAGTACCAGTTTCTTCCTCTATAAAAGAGGCTAAAACCAACCTCTCAGTTGTGAGAAGTCACTGAGATAATACACCGTATGTATTGTTGTGTAAGACCTCTTTTCAGTACTTATTATTTTTTAAACACTCGTCTTTCTGTTCTGCATTTTTCCATGTAGTCCTATCCCTCTTTACAGTTTTTAAACTTGATGATAATAGGAAGTTACAGGGAGACAATATTTTCCAGGCACATTTGGTAAAGAGAAGACCCCGAGATAAAGTGATTGGCAGTCCTGAGTTCTTCCTTCTTCTGAAGGTGTGTGCAGTGGGCACACTCACGCCCTACTTGTGAAGAGATGGTCCCATACTCAGCTCTCATGAACTCACTTTAGAGAGTGGAAAAGTCCTTTTTTAAAAGTTTTGCTATAGGTAACTGTGCCTTTAGCACCTCCTGGTGGTGAGATCAGCTCACCGGGGAACTTGGAAACAAGGATTGAGTTTGGTGCCTGGAGCAGTCCTCTCAGTCCCACTCACAAACCACCACAGAAGCCGGTCCAGGCCCTTCTCCCATCCCCCAAACTCCCAGGTTCTGAGACTCTCAGAGATGCCGGCAATGATTGCTGTGCCCAACTCTCCAACCTCATATTCCTTGGACCTGGGCGCTAATCATGTTTCCACACTCTGTGAAGCAAGGGGAGCTGAGGCAGTGTACACCCAGTTTACTGAGCTGGAGTTTTACAGCATCCTGCTCTTGGGAAGGGCATTCACATGAAGCAGCAGTAATCCATCAACATCGGAATGGAGCGTCACGGAGTTCATGCAACTCACTTCTTGCAGCTGAAGGAAGGGCAGGGGAGCCACACTGCTTTGCTGGCCACTCTGCCTGGCTTTGGTCCCCTTCTGTGCTTCCCAGCATTCTGTGTCGTAGTCTGGCGATTTGTCTGTCTTCTATTCGGATTGTACACTCACAAGGACAGAGACCATGTCCCCTGTGTCTGTCCCAGTTCCAGCACAGGGAGTTTCCATAAGTGACAGCAGCTTGTACCTACTGCGCCCTGCCTGTGTTCTGGGCCCTGGGCCAGCTGCTTTACATCGCCTTCCCAGCCCTAACAGGACATGCTGCTCTCCTTGAACAAGACCTGCCATAGAGTCACCTTTAGGAAATAGTCACTGAATGAATGGACATACACCCACCCACAGATTAAAAAGTTGAGGCTAGAAATGTAAGTGCCTGGATTTGATCTGAGGTCTGTTGAGTGCCAGATTTGACCTCTGATCTCAGAGATCTCATTACAGTGAGGGCAGGCGCCGCATGCCTCATCCAGCCAGAGTCCCCCAGTCCCCTCAGCCCTGCCTCATCCAGTTGCAGTCCCCCAGTCCCCTCAGCCCCGCCTCATCCAGTCCCCGCAGCATCCAGCCTCATCCAACCTCAGTCCCCCAGTCCCTTCAGTCCCGCCTCATCTAGCTGGAGTACCCCTGTCCCCTCAGCCCCACAGGAAAAGGCAGTTGGGGGCGATCGGGCCAGCAGGGGAGGGCAGTTGGGGACGATCATGCTGGCAGGGGAGCAGTTAGGGGGCTATAAGGCTGTAATGCAGAGTGGTTAGGGGCAATCAGGCAGGCAGGCAGGCAGGCGAGTGGTTAGGAGCCAGCAGTCCCATATTGTGAGAGGGATGTCCGACTGCCGGTTTAGGCCCAATCCTTGGGACATCCTCTGAGGGGTCCCAGATTGGAGAGGGGGCAGGCTGAGTTTAGGGACACCCCCCCATGCATGAATTTTGTGCACCGGGCCTCTAGTGAATAATAAGGCTGAAAGTATAGCAAGCACTATGTGGCAGTAGTTGTGCCAAGTGCTTTATGTACATTCTGTTATTTTATTCTTGCCTGAACCTGTGAAGTAGAGCTTCCTATTATCCCTTTTCACAGAGAAAGAGCTGAGACATGAATTTATCACCCAAGATCACATCATTGGTATGTGCTGAGGTATGACTGGACCCTATGTCTGGTCAGGCCAAGAGCAAAGCCAGTTCTTAACATCAGTGTGTTTCTTGCTTCCTGAGAACTGGGAACAGGCCATGCTATCCCATCTCACCCTACTGATGTGATGTAGCTCTCAGCTCTAGGGAATGTGTTCACAAGCAGTTTATGGGCTTCCTTGCTAATAAGTACTCTTTGAAGTGCAAATGCAGACAGTCTTAACTGAAAGTCCAGGCAGATCATTTAATTGAATTCAGTTCTGTGTCTTGGTGGGAGGGTTGCAGTCTGGGCAAGGAGTGCTGTGCTTGCCTATGTTCCTTTTCCTTCCCCCACTGCTGAATGTCCTTAGCCTTTCCTCTGATTTTCCCTCCCACAGCTGTCCCCATGCCCTGTGCAAGCAGCTCAGGGTCAAGGTAGAGGTGGCCAATTGTCTCAGAAAGGAAGACTTTGGATGGGAGGAGATCTTACTTTAAAGGAGGCCAAGAGGGCATATATCAAAGTGTCCCGGTTTTCTTTTCCTTCTTTGGGATGCTTCTTTAGTATGGTTCTCATGACAGAAAAAGTTTACTGTCTTTGCTCCTTTAACATGATCACCAACAAATGTTTCTGAGGAAAACAGTGGGAAGTTCTACATCACTGAAGATTTTGTGCCCCAAGCTGGAAATCTAAGTACAGCTTGGTCCCTTCCCCCTCACACCTAATCCTGATGATTCCATCTCAGAGTCTCTGAAACTTGCCTCCTTCTTTGAGCCCCAATCCCACTGTCTGGCAGATGCTTATGGTCTTATGTGGGTGGTTACTCCAACCTTCAGTTACTGAGCCCTCCTGTCATCCTCCATGCCACTGCCATCATGATCGTCCTAAAGCTCCCAAGTGGGCATGTCCTGTCTCTGCTGCCTCCTAATGTCCTGCAGGTCCAACCTGCCTCTCAGTCAACCACTTGTGTGGTGCCCTTCTCTCCCTCTCCCCCATATTTGCCCTGAGCTTCTGGCCATTCTCTGAGCATATCAGGCCTTTCCCAGTTGCCTCAGGGCTGTTCTTCTCTCTGCCTGAAACTTGTTTCCCCTCCCTCCTGCAAGGCAAACTTCTCATCTTCTGAAAGCAGCCTAAGTCACTTCCTTGAGGAAGCTTTCTTGCACTCCTCAATATCACTCCTTTTTGTATTGTAAAGGTGTGGTCTGTGTTGTCATCCTAAGTAACCATGTGCTCATCAGAGCAGGGACCGTGTCTGTCCCCCTTTGCTGCATGCTGGGACAAGCATCAGCACAAAGTAGGGTATTGCCAAGTGTTTTTATTTTGTTTGTTTGTTTATTAATTCTCTTTCTACTAAATACTAGCTGGGAGCCCTCAGCAAATTAACCTTTTGAACTTCATTTTTCTACTTCAGGGATAGGAATTCTTCTCATATTTATTAGGAAGTTTAATTGAGATAATGTGTGTAAAATACTTGGCCCTTAGTCCTTAACAGGAGGAGGAAGGAAAGGAAGAGGAGGGACAAGCAGCTGCTGCCACTGCCATTTGGTGATAAGGAAAGAGTGGCTGGCAACAGTCTTGAATGCTTTTGTTTGGGCTCATACAGTGATTACTCTTTCTCACTCCCTAAGCAGATGTGTATGTGTTAGGATTGCAGGTATGATGACAGCTGCTGTGATGCTTACACATTGGGATCTGATGGATAAGAAGAGTCCATGGTCCAGTAAAAAAGACTGGAGACAGGAGGCCCTTGAACTCTGCTAGGTGGATTTTATACAAAAAGCAATAGTGCCAATCAGTGTGAATTGTGCTCAAGATAAAGCACTGTGACTTAGAGTCAGAAACTTAGATTCAAACTTCAGTCATGAAGAAATAGGATTCTTTCAGGTTAGTCACTTGTCAACTCTCTGGGCCTCAGCTATATCCTCTGAAGGAGAGTTCATAATCCCACAAGCTTTTGGGGAGGATCGAATGAGACACTGTAGGTGAAAGTACTTTGTTAACTGAAAAACACTAAGCACCAAAGGTTCACTTATTGTTGCAGGAAACTCAAGACGGGCCTCTGCAGTCCCAGGGAAGGTTTGGAGCTGGTAGTGGGAGATAGGCCAACAAAGAATGTGAGTTTCTGTCTCAGAAGTTGGGCCACAGGATGAGGGAGAGTGCACCACTGAGGGAAGGATGCAGACGGTAGGGGATGCAGTGACGCACTCTGCCTGGGTCCACCCTATTAAAAGCCTTCCAGTTGGGCCATATTTCACTCCTTGCAGAGAGTGGACTTTCATTATATGTGGGATTAAATTCTAAAGTCAGCCGTGAGAGAAAACCATGAACAGTCACAACCACTCTTACCTATAAGTCACCTGGAAAGTATAGTAGGTATGGTTCGGTAACACAACCCTATAGAGCAACTTTTGATTATTTGCTAGTTTGCAGCCACTGTGTAGATGATTAGGTATGTAAACCTTTCTCCCTTTAGAGCCTAATCAAAGCCATACAGTGGGCAGAGGTGGTAGAGAATTCTGAAATGTTCTTGCTTGCTGCAAAATTGATCCCACTTTGCTTTTATTATTAAACTAGAGGCCTGGTGCATAAAAATTCATGCACTCAGGGAGGTCCCTCTGCCCAGCCTGTGCCCTCTTGCAGTCCGGGACCCCTCGGGGGATGTCCACCTGCCAGCTTAGGCCCGCTCCCTGGGGGATTGGGCCTAAGCTGGCAGTCAGACATCCCTCTGGCAGCCCGGTAGTCCTCAGTCAGACATCCTTAGCACTGACGAGGAGGTGGGAGAGGCTCCCGCCACCGCTACTACATTTGTAGCCATCAGCCCTGCTTGTGGCTGAGTGGAGCTTCCCATGTGGGAGCGCACTGACCACCAGGGGTAGCTCCTGCATTGAATGTCTGCCCCCTAGTGGTCAGTGCATGTCATAGTGACCGGTCGTTCCTCCATTGGGGTCAATTTGCCCATTACTCTTTTATTATATAGGATCTCTCTCATCTGAGACCTATTGATGGACCTATTAGTTGTTGTGAGGAGTAGATAAAATAACATATATGACATTGTCTATCACAGAATAATGTACAATATATCATAGTGTGATGTGAATGAAAACTGGCTTCGCCAGAAGGACAAACACTGAGTACTTTGAAAACTGGTTTCCTGTCCTTTCCCCAAGTTGGCATTTCCTTTGCTGGCCCACAGACAAGCTGTCACTCCTTAGCGGGGCCACCCATCCCATGGCACCACAAGCAGGGTGGGAGGTGTTTAGCCCTTAATGTCAGACATGTGAGACCACTGCCTGGGAGTGTGACTTGGCATCTGTTGTGTTTCCTTTCTTCCCCTTTGTTTTGTACATAGATTTACTCTAACTGGTCTTAAGTTCATCCAGGATAGTATCATTCACGTAACAGATAAATAGAAAACCATATTCTGTGCTGCGCTGATGCTGTCACCTGTACTTACTCTATAGTTAAACAAAAATACAAGCCCTCCCATGGCAGGGGAGCCCCAGCAGTCCTCTGTGAGATGAGAGGGCGTTTCACAGTAAATTTGGGAATCCCTGCTTGTGGTATGAGGATATTAGAGGCCGTGTATCCCTGTTCAGCTATAGAGAAGGGTGGGGATATTTTATGTGAAACTTGTGAACACACTGGACCTCAGGTCATAACAGAACCAGTACCGCCACCTCCCCTCCCTGAAGCCTGCTCTGGGTTCTTAACTTTTATTTTTTAAAAAAATATATTTTATTGATATTTTACAGAGAGGAAGGGAGAGGAATAGAGAGTTAGAAACATCGATGAGAGAGAAACATCGATCAGCTGCCTCCTGCACACCCCCTACTGGGGATGTGCCCGCAACCAAGGTACATGCCCTTGACTGGAATCGAACCTGGGACCCTTCAGTCCGCAGGCCGTCGCTCTATCCACTGAGCCAAACCGGTTAGGGCGGGTTCTTAACTTTTCACTGTAAATTAATAAAGAGGTTTGAGTTAATAAACTGGTGCCCTATAGGTTTTCTAGTAATGGACCCATCCTCCATGTGCAGGAGGACCTAACAACCATCTTTCCTGACCCTCCGGGTGCATCAGTCACTGTGCTGGGCGGAGGGGCTGCAGCAGTGAACAGAGCAGAAATGGTCCCAGCCCTCGTGGAGGTTCGAGTCCATGCGCACTGTCTGGTAGGCTGGCTGTGATGGTGGAGCTGCCTTGTGTCTGTGATATTCAGTACAGTCACTACTAGCCATGTGTGGCCACTGACTGCTTGAAAGATGACTAATGTGACTGAGGAGTTTTTAACTCTATTTCATTTACATGAATTTAAATTTAAATAGCTACATGTGGCTACTGGCTACCGTATTGGACATTGCAGTGTAGAGGCAGAGAATCTATATATATTAAAGCCTAAGCAACTGAACGACCAAATGACTGGTTGACCAGTCACTATGATGCGCACTGACCACCAGGGGGCAGTCGCTCAACACAGGAGCTGCCCCCTGGTGGTCAGTGTGCTCCCACAGCGGGAGCACCGCTCAGCTGACAGATGGGCACCAGACGCTGGGCTCACAGCTGGCAAGTGCAGCTGCAGCGGCGCAAGCCTCTTCCTCCTCCGCAGCAGCGCTAACAAGCAACAGTGGTGGCAGGTGCTACGGGGCTGGGATGAGCGGGTGTGGTGTGGCACCCGGCCCAGACTTGGGCTCCTTCCTGGCCACCTGCCGCTTCACTACTGGGCCTGGGAATGCCATAGAGAGCAGAGAACAGTGCAAGCATCTAGCAAATCGTTGGGGAAGGAAAATAAAATTCAAGTAGCTAAGAGTTCTGGCCTGAACTCTCAACTTTTGTATTAGTGAACATGCATTGTTTTATAATATTTCAAGAGGTTTAAGTGAAAACAGGATATCTTTATTCTTACCATTAAAAACAAATACTAGTATAACCTATAAAGAACACATAGCAACATTTCTAACAATGGAATTTTGCACAGTTAGGAAGTAGGGGTAAGCTGGGAACTGCTGCTTCACTTCCCCCAAGGGGTCCCAGATTACAAGAGGGCACAGGCCAGGCTGAGGGACCCCACCAGTGCACAAATCCATGCACCAGGCCTCTAGTGTATAATATAAGGAGACTAAGCTTGGAAGTCAGAAAATGTGAATTTGAGCTGTGCCTTTGCCCCCAGATGGCAGTCTGACTTAGTTAGAGCTAGTCAAATTTCTTAAGCCTGTCTTGGCAGGAAGTAAATTACCCTTTGGGGTTGTTATGGATATTAAATTATAAATTTGTTAAAAACAAACAAGAAAAAGAAAGTTGTGGGTTTTTTGTTAATTCTCACTTGAGGATATTTTTTCCCAATTGATTTTCTTAGAGAGAGTGGAAGGAAGGAAGGAGGGGTAGAGAGAGAGAAACATTGGTGTGAGAGAGACACATCAATTGGCTATCTCCCCCATAAATCCCAATCGGGGTGGGGGATGGAACCTGCAACCCAGGTATGTGACCTGACTTGGAATTTAACCCAAGACACTTCAATGCTCTAACTTCTTGCCAGGGCAAGAAGAAAAGTATTTTTTTTTCTTGTTGTCAATCCTCACCAGAAGATATTTTTTTCCATTGATTTTTAGAGAGAGTGGAAGGGAGGGGTAGAGACAGAGAGAGAGAAACATCAATGTGAGAGAGACACATCAATTGGTTGCCTCCCACATGTGCCCCAGGATTGAGCTTGCACTGATATATGTACATGCCCTTGACCGGAATCAAACCTGAGACCATTCAGTCTGCAGATCAACGCTCTAACTGCTGAGCAAAACTGGCTATCACAAAAAGGAAGCTTTTTACAAAGAACAATGAAAATATGAAAAGCTATTTTAAAGATTTCTGTTGACATTAACTCTCATGAAGAATCTACAATGTTTCCAATGTCATTAGCTGTAAATTTGCACCTTAAAAATCTGTTTAGTTATAGACCATTTGGGATATTAGTGAAAGCCTTTGAGCCTGTTAGTGAATAATTGTTCTTGTTTTCCATTGTTATATTTTTAATGGAAGCCAGTTCTCCCTATTTATTAATATTATTAGTTGTCTCATGTGTCTGCTAATAAACTTTGAATGTCAGCAGAGACACCACAAATCTCCTTCCCTCAGGCCAGCTGAGGTGTCCCCTTTCATTATTTCTCCTGATCTCTGTCAAAACAGCAGTTAGAGCTGAGATCTTGGCAGCTTCACTCCAGTACACACTCCAGCTATGCCTCACAGAGCAGCATGCCTGAGACTTGCAAATTAAGATGACAGGACATGCATGTGCAGCATCTCCCCTTTGGCCATTTATCTGACTGTGCCCCTTGAAGAGTGTACTTTACCCGTCATGGAAGGGGTAGCCCCATGTGCTATTGTCCATGAGACATTTAGAACCCTTGTTGATGGAGATAGCTGAGATGACAAATGAGTATCCAGCCCCCAAGAATCCGATCACAGCAAATATTGTGGAGGTGAACATCTGAAAGATAAGGAGACAGTCAGGTTCTTAAGTTGGTCCAGAGGTTGCTCTCAACACACCTAACCAGCCTGTTGTTGAGCATGGTAGCTACAGGAACATTACAGGTAAAAGCCTGTCTTTGCAGGAGATGGGGCCTCTCAGGTCTACTAGAATGATTTAGGTGTCTCATGTACCCTTCTTTGCCTCATGCCCATATATTTTTCAGCTATTCACCGATGATTGAAGTGATAATTATGAAATTCATGCATGGATAGGGTCCCTAGGCCTGGCCGACGATCAGGGCCAATATGTGCGGAGACTGGCAGGGAGATCGGGGAGGCCCCCACTGTCACCTGCCTTGGCTGGCCTGGGGCCTGCAGGCTGTGGGCAGCTCCTGCATAGAGCATCTGCCCCCTGGTGGTCAGTGCGTGTCATAGTGACCAGTCATTCCACTGCTGCCCCAATCATCCCTCAGGAGCAGGGGGAGGTGGAGAAGCCCTCAGGGGTGATCGGGGCAGGCAGCCACTGCTCACACCCACTGACGGTGCTGAGCGATCAGGACTGGCGCTGGGCACCAGTAGTGGGTGTGAGCGGCAGCTCCGGCGCAGGCTGCAGGTGCGAGCGGGGCTGGTGCCAGCAGCAGGTGTGACTGGGAGTGGGTACGAGAGGCAGCTGCCAGCCCCGATTGTCCCTCAGGAGCAGGGGGAGGTGGAGAAGCCCTGAGGGGTGATCAGGGTGGTCACTGAGCACTGGCAGCAGGTGAGAACAGGGCCAGCAGCAGGTGTGAGCACCGGGCGGGACCGCGGTGCACAGGAGCAAAGAATTTTCAGTAACAACCAGAGGCTTGCCCCGATGACAGCGACCGGTGTCCTGCCTTGGTCTGGTGCCTCCGCTCACCTGCTCCACCATCCCACCATGGCCAAAGCCTGCCATGTTCCGCGCTCTGCTGCCTGCTTCTCATGCCCGCCATGTTCTGTGTGCACCTCCTGGTGGGCAGCACATGTCATAGCAACTGATTGTTCGGTTGTTCTGTCGTTTGGTCTATTTTCATATTAGCCTTTTATTATATAGGATTATTATATAGGACTAGAGGCATGGTGCACAAAATTCATGCGCTGGAGGGGTGTCCCTCAGCCTGGCCTGAACCTTCTCCAATCTGGGACCCCTTGGGGGATGTCTGACTGTCCCTCTCACAATCCAGGACTGCTGGCTCCTAACTGCTCACCTGCCTGATTGTCCCTAACCACTTCTGCCTGCCAGCCTGATTGCCCCCTAACTGCTCCCCTGCCAGCCTGATTGCCCCCAACTGCCCTCCCCTGCCGGCCATCTTGTAGCAGCCATCTTGTAGTGGCCATCTTGTGATGACATGAGGGTGGCTATCTTGTGGTGGCCATCTTGTGATGATGTTGCATGAGGGCGTCATGCAAGGGCGTCGCAAGAAGGCGTGATGCCACCTAGGATTTTATTATATAGGATACTCTTGAACCGAGTTTTTCAATCTTAAGTATAGAATTCCCTTTACAGGGCTAATATGGAAGACCAGTCTATTATAGAATCAAAGAATATTATAATTTAAAATGATCTTAAAAGTTTTCTGGTTTAATAATTTCACAGAGACTAAGTCACTCTGTAGTCTTATGCACCATGCAGGTTCTGCTTATGAGAGAGAGAGTAGAAGTCTAAAAATTATTGGTTACAGTTACATTCCTTGAGGTTAGAAAGATTGAGTCCAATCTCTCTTCCATTTGGCAGCAGCCTTTAAAATATTTGGACATTTTATATGTTAAATAAGCATATTTTATATTTTACATCACTCCCCTCCTTCTGCCCTCTGAAAGTTTTCTTTGGGTTAAACAAACCCAATAATTCTAGTTTATTTATCTGTTTTATATGACAAAGATTACTTTGTAAAAAGTTTATTGCAATAGCAGCTTTCTTTATTTAAATGTATAGTCAAAAAATTATATAGTATGAAAGGCATAAAAAAAGTCATGGAGCTCATTCAGGCAAACTGTCTCTTACAGATGGAAAATATTAGGCCCAGAAATATAATGTCCATTCTAAACAGCAATAAGAGAGTAGCATGGAAACATCAATAATTTTGGAAACAGAGGTGGAAAATGATCACTTCTATTACTTTGGTGACATGAAGGGGCAGTGCCAAACATAGGAGTGTTTTTTTAAATGTATTTTATTGATTTTTTACAGAGAGGAAGGGAGAGGGATAAAGAGTTAGAAACATCGATGAGAGAGAAACATCGATCAGCTGCCTCCTGCACACTCCCTACTGGGGATGTGCCCGCAACCAAGGTACATGCCCTTGACCGGAATTGAACCTGGGACCCTTGAGTCTGCAGGCTGACACTCTATCCACTGAACCAAACCAGTTAGGGCAGCATAAGAGTTTTTTTCCCTTAAAAATAATTTTTATTTACAGTTGATGTACAATATTATAATAGTTTCAGGTATACAACATAGTGATTAGACCTTTATATAGCTTACTAAGTGATTACCCCAATAAATCTTATACTCATCTGACACCATACATAGTTATTACAATATTTTTCTTTAACTCAACAAATCTAAACTTTTATAATTTCAACATATAATGAATAGAAAAATTACAAATAGTATATTTTACATTCTCCTTTTTGCACTAATTCTTTGAAATCTGTAGTATATTTCATACTTATGGTACATCTCAATTTAGATTAGCCACATTTCCTATGCCCAATAGCCACATGTGGATAGTGGCCTCTGTACTGGGCAACATAGGTTAGAACATTTGAAAGTAGATTCTTTTTTTGTAGTAAAAGTTAAATAAATGCATGGATGTGATCTGCACTGGTTTTATGACATGAATGAAAGGGGGCACTGTAACAAAGCTAACTGAAAGTAACCTCACAGGGTGATTTCATCATAAATTGCTAACTAGACAGGTGATAGTGGGTAGTCCTGCACCCCTGGCCTATAAAAGGTTTATCTTCCCCTTAACCAAGCCCCATCCATCTTAATGTGCATCTAGGTTAACACACCTTGGAAATACCTCTTTTCAGACCCTTGGAGGTGGAACCATCCTCAAGGGAGCATCTAATCTTGTTAACTAGCTGAAACCTAATTATGGAGATTTCTCTGCCTTGCTTTCTTCTACCTTCATGCAATCTTCCTTATGTTCCCTTCTTAATTCCAAATGCATAAAAGAACCTGCAAAATGATCATTATTTGGAGCACTTGATATCTTGCTTCCTGGCTTAAAAGAAGTCTTAATATTCTGTTCAGGTATGGATGTTCTTACATCAACAATGATTATGATTACTCTCAGGAGGGAATGTAGTGTAATAGAGGAGAGGAACAGTTACTCTCAATTGAATCAGTAGTGATTTATTTCTTTATAAAAGTATCTGAAGAAAATACAGCATTGAATTATAACTTCTTTAAACTACAGGTGGCATGTTCTGGTTTTATATCCCAGTTTAAATTTCTTACCTTAAAATGAATAAAACAACCACCCCAAACTGATTTTTCATCATGATTCCAGAGAAAACACATGAAGCAAGGTACACTTTATGTTATTTTGCTGTAAGTAATTCTAAGTTTAGAAGTCTTTAAAAATTGCCAAATTCACTACTCAGAGATAGAGCCAGTCTTAAAACCAGTATGGAATAACTAATTTTTCATGGGTTTCAATATACAAAATTTTTTTATGTTAAAAGAAAAATTATGAAGATCAAGTTGAAGGAGAGAACCAAGATGGTGTCGTAGGTAAATGCTGGTACTTGCAGCCTTCTGGTACAAGCACATCAAAATTACAGCTAAAACACAGAACAACCATCCAAATTACCTGAAATCTGGCTGAATAGAAATCCTACAACTACAGAAGTAAAGAAGAAAGCACATTGAGAATGGTAGGAGGGGCAGAGGGGTGAAAAGGGGGGGTTGAATACCCATGTGTGGTATTTTTTTAATTAGGAGGGATGTCTAGGGGTGGAGGCCTCCCATGAGAAGCAATGAGTCCCAGCCCCACACCAAACCCTCAACCCAGGGTTCCAAAGCTGGGAAGAGAAGTCCCAGTAACTTCAGGCTGCAAACACCAGCAGGGATTATGGCTGAGTGACAAGGAGGCTGCTGGAAACCCAGGCAGTTCCTCTTAAAGGGCCAGTGCATGAACTTACATAGCCCCACTCCCTCTGAACTCCAGTGCTGGGGCAGTGGCTTGGAGGGGATACAGAAACATATGGGGAGGAACTGAATTGTCTGACATCAAAGCAAGAACTTAGGGGCGGCTTTCTCCCAGACAGGGGTACTCCCAGGGGTCATTGTTCCTGTTCTGAGACCTCCCCATAGTAGAGCTGACTGGCAGGCACCATATTTGAGTCCACATCAACCTGGCTCATACTGTTTGCTCCACCCTGGTGATTCACTGAGACCCTGCCTGCCCAATTTGCAGCCCTATCTAAGCTGTTTGCAGTTACTTTTGCATATGAATGGCCTGTCCTGGCTCAGGCTTCAGACCTTTATAAAATCTCTCAAACAAGTAGCAGCTTGCGTCAGTGTGCCCCATAACTCTCAATAAGAGGCCCCAGGCCCGACATTAGCAGCAGCCTGCCTTGCTTCACAGCTTGGCCTCTCCTGGGAATTTCCAAGTCTAACACAAGTAGCAGCCATCTGCAGATTGCTCTGAAGCTCCTGAAGGGTGACCCCAGACAGGGCCCAGGCAGTGGCTGACTTTTCCCATCCAGGGGGGCCCCAGAGCCAGTGTGTCTGATGGACAGCTTCAGACCATGCCAGATTACAATTCAACACATCCACGAGCAACACAGTCAAGGGACAGACTCAGTGAGCACCAAAGCCACAGTGAAGCCAGTCCTGCTCCATAGGGGTGTCTCCTGCACAGTAGCTCTTCCACTGTAGTCACAGCTGGTCCTCATAGCCAACTGGCACGGGGGTATATCTTTCCCAGTGATGCCAACAGCAATCAAGGCTCAACTACAATAAGACAGTGCACAAGGACACACCAAGAATGCCCAGCTCAGGTGACTAGGGAGGCTGAGCCACTGGGCCCTACACATAAGGTCATGCTACCAATTCCAGGAGACATAGCAGCTCTACTTAATACATAGAAACAAACAGGATAAGTCAAAATGCAGAGACAAAGGAAAAGAACAGAATGAAAGAACAGAGGCAATCTCTAGAAAAAGAACTAAATTAAATGGAAACAAGCAAACTACTAAATACAGAGTTCAAAAAAATGGTTATAAGGATGCTCAAGGTACTTAGTGAGAATTTCAAGGAAATTAGTGATAACATCAGTCATGAAAAAAGACGAATTAGAAATGAAGGATATACTAACTGAAATGAAGAATATTTTACAGGGAAGAAACAGTAGAGTAGAGGATGCCGAGAATCCAATCAGCAATTTGAAATATGAGGAAGCAGAAAGCACCCAATCAGAAGAGCAAAAGAGAAAAATGATCCAAAAATATGGAGCTAGTGTAAAGAACCTCTGGGACAACTTTAAGTGAACCAACATTCACATCATGGGCATGCCAGAAGGAGAAGAGAGAGAGCAAGATATTGAAAACCCATTTGAAGAAATAATGATAGTAATTTCCCCTACTGGATGAAAGATACAGACTTACAAGTCCAGGAAGCACAGAGAGTATCAAACAAGAGGGACCCAAAGAGGCCCACACCAAGACACATCATAATTAAAATGCCATAGGTTAAAGACAAAGATTAAATCTTAAAAGCAGCAAGAGAAAAGCAGTTAGTTACCCACAAGAGAGCACCCATATGACTGTCAGATGATTTCTCAACAGAAATTTTACAAGTCAGAAGGGAGTATCAAGAAATATTCAAAGTGATGAATAGCAAGGACCTAAAACCAAGTCTTCCTCTCCGAACACAGGCCTCTCAGCCATTGGACCCTGCCCATGGCTGGGGGGTGGGCCTTTATCTACCTAAGAAGGATGCTGAATGTGTGCTTGCCCCTAATATATATCTCCTTCATCAATTGTCTTCCTTCCCATTATTAAATATGCTCTTTTCAAGGCCTAGAGCTTCATGAGACTCTTATTAAAGCATATACTTGACATGAATGAGTTGATTGAATTAATTAGCTATCTCACTGGATCCTGAGAGATCAATTTATTTAAAGGATTAGAGGGCAGGAGAGCCTCCAGTATGGAAGGAAGAGGTTGCGACCTGAAAACACTCAGGTCAGTTTTTAATGCCCACCTTGAAAGTCACCCTCCTCTCTGTCCTCAGCTCTCATTAGTCCAGTTTATTTGAGAGGGTGACCCCTGGAGCTGGGCTTCCATTGGCTGAGCCTCAGAGGAGAGCTTACCTCCATTTTCTAGTTTCACCTGGAAACTATCACTTAGGTGATCTCATAATTTTTTCCAGTTCCACAGTCTCCACATCCTGCATCTACTGCCAACTCTTAGTCCTGGTTTTATTCCCCAAGGAAAGGAAAGAATTATGCAGCTGAATTCTGGGGAATACTACAGAAAGACATAGCAAAGTAGGAGAGAGAGGGGCCAGGAAAGGATAGAGAGCAAGGCTGTGGAGACAGCGACAGGATTTAGGCCTTAGCCCTGGGTCAGTCTATTTATGCCCCACGGGCTGTTTTACCCAGTAGGATTCATAAAACAATGTTCCACAGGAGCCCAGCATTCCTTAAACACCTGGAGGAGATGCTGTGAGCCTTGGCCAAAATAAAATCTTTCAGCATTAGAGCAGTAATCAAATTATGCTACAGCTTCTTTTTCTTTGCCTTACACGTGTTTGTGGATACCTGTCTTTATAGAATGGTTGCTGCTTTGTCCAGATTCTCAGAACCAAAGGGAACCTGGCTCCAGAGCAAGGCATGATTCAATGGCTCTTAGGGGTGGGGTGGGGCTGCTAAAGAAGGGCTCAGCCTTACCCAGTGTAGGCCACTGTGCCAACATGCAGGGCCTATAGTACCATATATTTTGAAAAAGAAGTAAGGTGTCTACATACTTTAGTGAACTCTATTTTTAAAAAGTTGGCAGCCGATTACAAACAAACAAAACAAAAACAAGAAATGCTTCTTCTGGCCACGTGGAGGGTAGTGGTCTCTGGTCCAGGGCACCTGTGGCTGGTTGCCTTGGTTTACAGACTGGCTTGGCTGTTCCTTTGATGGGCATTGGCCTTGTGGACAGCTGGACAGTCATTTGAAGGTGTCATCCTCAACTCACACCAAGGGCAGATCCCAACCCGGTATGGGGACGAGGGAGTTTAGGGAGCTCAGATGGACAACTAGAATTGGGCAGAGCAAATGTTTCAGATCATATTGACTCAACTGGACTTGTAAAAGCGTGATTTCTCAGCATTCCTCCTGGACTGCACTTAAATCTAATTAAAAACAAGTTTTGTACAATACTTGAATGTTATTTCACTTTTCGCTGTGGTTGCATATAAACCCAAAATAAATAAATACATAAATAAATAAACCATATTTTACTGGGCTAATCTTCACCTATTGTCAACACCAGAGAATGAGCTGGTGGACTCTAAGCAGTGAGGTTTTTTTGCCACCAATTTCCTTAATAACTTCTCTCTCTCTCTCTCTCTCTCTCTCTCTCTCTCTCTCTTTTCTTTCATATTCTCATCTTCCATGTATTCCTTCAACATCTCCCAAGTAGAACAGGATTACATTTCAAGCAGAAAATGAGTTATATATTTAATCCTACCTTAATTACTTAAAATGCCATAATATATGTAAAATATAATCTTATATAATAAAAGCCTAATATGCAAATCAACTGAACGGCGGCACAACCAGTTGCTATGACATGCACTGACCACCAGGGGGCAGATACTCAATGCAGGAGCTGCCCCTAGCCTGCAGGCCCCAGGCCAGCCAAGGCGAGGGGGCCCAATCGCCCCACCGGTTGCCCCTCAGATTGGCCCTGATCGCCCGCCAGGCCTAGGGACCCTACACATGCACGAATTTTGTGCAACGGGCCCCTAGGATAATTATAACAAATAATTTGTTGTTATATTACATTTTTTGGTAAATGATGATTTTATTTTTTTAATTTTTTATTGAACTTACTAGAGGCCTGGTGCACAAAAATTTGTGCACTTGGGGGGGGGTCCCTTAGCCCAGCCTGTGCTCTCTCACAGTCTGGGACCCTTTGGGGGATGTCCACCTGCGCGCTTAGGCCTGCTCCCTGGGGGATTGGGCCTAAGCTGGCAGTCAGACATCCTTCTGGCAGCCCAGGAGCCCTCGGGGGATGTCCACTTACCAGCGGGGAGCAGG
>NW_005356635.1:6074437-6083965 GCF_000412655.1 Myotis brandtii
AGTGACTGGTTGGATGGACACTTAGCATATTAGCATTTTATATATATACTAGAGGCCCGTTGCAGGAAGATTCCTGCAACAATAGGGCTTCCTGCGGCTGGAGCGAAGCAGAGAAGGGAGCAAAACCTGCTGAGGCGGGCTTCACTCCCACTCTGCCGCCTGGCTGGTTTCCTTCCTGCTCTGCCACCCGGCTGGTTTCCCTCCCGCCTCCCACCTCCGCCGCCTTGGCTCCATTCCTGTCTCCGCTGCCTCTACTTTGCTCCCTTCTGCAGTGCTTCGCTTCCACGTTGTCTTCAGTCTTCGCTTCCAGCAGGTATATGCAAGTTAACTGCCATCTTGGTTGGGTTAATTTGCATATAGTCACCCTGATTGGCTGGTGGGCATGGCTTGTGAGTGTAGTGGAGGGACGATCAATTTGCATGTTTCTCTTTTATTAGATAAGATTGGGGTGACATTGGTTAATCAAATTATATAGGTTTCAGGTTTATCTATAATAATAATGAAAGTGTAAAATGCTAATTAGACTGGAAGTCCTTTTGAACGTCCTTTCTTCCAGACAAAGCCGCAGCTGGTGGGAACTATGGCAGAGGCAGCAGAGGCCCTTGGCCCCAGTGGTGGCGGCTGGGGGCCAGGGCCAAGGCCCTTGCATGAATTTCGTGCATCAGGCCTCTAGTAATTCTATAATACTGCATCTGAGTATTTTACTGCATGCTCACCACCCCAAGTCAAGTCTCCTATAATTGATTATTTAAAGGTAATTTTAATAATTGATTCTTACTTGGGACTTGTGATGGTGTTAAGAAGGTGAGAACATTTTCTTTGAATGAAAATCTGTGTGCTATGTGCTGTGCACCAGCCTCAGTCCTTCATATGTGCTCAATAACCATTGTTTGATTCAATAAATGAGCAAATGTGGTGAGAAAGAATGACATGATTTTATTTCATAACTGATTGCTTTCCCTTGAACAAGTTAAGGTAAGTGTGTATAGTTCATCATTGGGCTCTCAAGTCTCTTAGGTGGACAACTGAACCTCAGGAGATGGGAGCAGGAGATGGCCTTACTCCTTATCCTGCCTTCATTCCAGTTCTACCTTCATCTTTGCCACATCAATGTATTGATCTCCTAATACTTTTCTTTAAGTCAACCCTCTCTTTCATTCATTCATATCATCATCTGAATGAAAAACTAAGATCTTTAGCAAACAGAACACACTATCATTCTTTGTTAATGTTGCTGGCAATCCTGGAGCTGGGGGCTTGTTCTTTTGTTAGAAAGGGAGATCATGAGGGGTTAAGAATAGTAAGAACTTCTTTCCATCAAATAAGATTTTCTTTTTCATGATAGACTCAAAGGACTGAAGGAGAATTGAAAAGGGAATAACCTTCCATGCTATTGAAAAATATAGCACATCTGAATACCAGCAAAGCCTGTCCTAAATTGGGAAATTCTGATCTAGTCCAACTTCCTCATATTACAGGTAAGCAAAGGGAGGCAGAGAGCAGAACAGTGACTTGGCCAGCTGTAGAAATGGGACTGACCTTACATCCCAGAATTCTTCCCACCCTGAGAGGAACAGGGATGCCTAATCTCTCTACCTGTCTGTGAAAATATGGATGGCTACATGAAGGAAGAAGTCCTGTGTCAAAATGCAGGGAGAAGTGGGAAGAGCTGGGCACTGAGGTAGTGAACTGGCAATGGTGTGCATGGGGAATTTAGGAGGCTAAAGGGGAGAGGAGGTTACCATTTGTTATCTTGTCTAATCCCTTTTTTACAGGTGGACCAGAGAAGGAAATGACTTGTCTAGGGTCTCAGGGCCTCTCATGGCTGGGGGAGAGGGACACTCCCCATCTCTGCCTTCCCAGCCTAAAATTGAGAGCTTGTTTGGAGGTTCTAGCAGGGGAGCGCAGCTACTCGTATACCCTTGACCGAAGACCGGTCCTCTCCTCGGGGGGGAAGGTCGTCCTCTTCGACCGAGCGCGCAGCTTCGGGAGGGACGCACATGGATCGGTGAGGGAGGAGGGGGACACCCGCCTAGCCAGCCAGATCAGCCGAATCAACCCTGGTGATCAATGGGGTGACAGATGTCGCAGCCAGATCGCCCTCACATCCCCCAGCCTGGTTCTTTATATGGCTCCACTGTAGCCCTCCAGCTCTGACATCTCTGCTTGTTTGTGAAATCGGAGGTGGCATTTTAAATGTATCATTATAGTTACTTTCCATCCACAGGAAGAATTACATCTTTATCCCTGCACCAGCTGTCCCCAGAGTCATGCTTGGGGCTGGTTACTCCTCTCCACCCTTGAGATGTCCAGCAGGAGGGGACAGTGTACCTGGGAATAATTATGGTGTCTGCCCCCCTGGTAACTCACCGCAAATCTCTTCCCACACCTCTCGTTGCCACAGCACCCACAGCAGTCATTGTTCTTTAAGCCCAGGAACACCAGCACAGGGAAGATCATCTGTCAGCAAGAGAAGCACCTTAGAATGGGTCTGGGATGTGAAAGTGAAGCAGGAATTTTAGGGAAATATAGGCAGGCTTAGGGATTTTTTAGAATTGGGGTCCATGGAAAAAACACAGGGAGAAGGTACATTTCTATAACACCAGGAAACCAGGTGCAATTACATCTCCATAAAACAAGGGAGCAGCAACAGTTGCATTTACATAAGATAAGGGAACTGGAAGTAGCAAGAAAGGTCTATATTTATAAAATAAAGAGAAGGAAGCCCTTCATTCAGATAGAAAAGAAGAACACCCAGAGAGAATAGGGGAACAATGAGGATGGAGGGGGAGAACCTCACATGTCTCCTGTGAGGTTCAACCTTTGAGCCCAGGAGTTACTATAGTAACCAACTGGAAGGGGAATATTGACCAATCAGAGGGGATATCAGGCACCAGGATCTGCAGCCTTTATAAGCCATAGGGAAAGGAACTCAGTGGGACCCTTTCCCCCTCCCTACTTGGGAATCCATTCTGTGGGACTCTTCCCTCTCCCCACATGGGAGTCTGTACTTGTCCTTTAATAAATCTCCACCTTTGCTATACCACTTTCTGTCCTTGGATTCATTCTTCGATTTCGGCAGACAAAGAATCCGGGTTCCAGTCCAAAAATTCAGTATCAAAAGCAAGACCCACGCTTGCCTGGCTGTGTGAGGAGCCACAGCCATGATGTGAGACTTGGTGGCTGAAGGTTATGGCAGGAATGACAGAGCATCGCTGGTGGGGTGGACCAGTGTTATTGAGTATTTTGATGCCATTTGGCTTAACTGCAGTTTCAATGGACCAAGATGTCAAGATCTGACACTCCCAGTCTCCATTTAGATCAGTGGTTCTCAACCTGTGGGTCGCGACCCCTTTGGGGGTCGAACGACCCTTTCACAGGGGTCGCCTAAGACCATCGGAAAACACATATATAATTACATATTGTTTTTGTGATTAATCACTATGCTTTAATTATGTTCAATTTGTAACAATGAAAATACATCCTGCATATCAGAAATTTACATTACGATTCATAACAGGATCAAACTTACAGTTATGAAGTAGCAACAAAAATAATTTTATGGTTGGGGGTCACCACAACATGAGGAACTGTATTAAAGGGTCACGGCATTAGGAAGGTTGAGAACCATGATTTAGATGGTGGGTTAGGAAAAGAAAAAACAAAACAAACAAAAAAAAAACCCAAAACAGGTGTCCTGGATTGTCATGATAAGGGTCTCTCTCTAAAGCAGAAGCTCCCAGTCTCTACTGGAAACAGGAATAAGAAAGCCTTCATGCATGAGTGGAAGAAGAATCCTCTGACACCTATTTCTCTTGGTGGTTCAGTCAATCAATTTGCTATAAAGTGTATTTCCACCCCCTACTCCCCCTCCCCATAGCACTCTCTCTTGTTTGAATTAAGAAATTCTGTGACCTTCAGTTTGGTTCCTGGAGCTTAATTGGCCCATGAGAACCACCAGACCAAGTTTAAATGACCTAGTAATGCAGCAGACAGGTCCTTGTCAGGCCCTAATGGAGAAGGAACAATTAAGGCACTGACTTTTCATCAAGCAATGCTTAGGTTTTTGTTAGCAACTAAGTATCTTCCTGGTTACTAAATGCCCAATTTTGGAAGAATGGGGTGAAAATCTCCTTCAGGGGGATTTTAATACTCACCAAGAACCCGTTTCCTAATATTCCTCCAAAAAACCAGACCTCTTCAGAAAGGTGTTCATTGTTGTCTATCACTTTTCCTCCAGGAAAAAACAAAAGGATGTTAGCCAGGATGCCAAACACAGTGAGGGGAATGAGGGTGCCCCCCAGGCACTTGGCACAGCTTCCGGTGCACATGCTGGGAAAGGATGGCACAGGACCGAGAAAAATGTCCCTCACTGCCTCCTTCAAGGGTTTCTTCAAAGTTATGAGCCAGAGAGTCCTAGTCAGCGTCCCAGTTCAATCCGTATGTTGGAGCTGAGAAGCCAGCCAGCCTGGGAACTGTGCCCTGGAGTTGCTTCCACTTCTCAAATGGATCAGAACCTCGATGCTGATGGCTATTTATACCTTCTCCCTGACCCGGAGTCCTGGGTGTTTTTTTGTGCTCCCATAAATGAGATTATGTTTAGAGCAATCATTTAGTCATGGAAACCAATAACCTCTGTTAATAATCCACCGGTGCAGACAAGACACTCACATTGTTGCAATCGAGCACAGGGCTGAAACAAACAGCCTTTGGAACTACCCACCTTTCCTCTGACAGTGCCTCTGTCCAAATAAAGAAATATTCTCCCAGCTCTTTTATAAATCACTGGAAAATTGAATCACCTCCTAGGTAACCTCATATCCCCGAAGTAGTCAGTAATGGACAGTGTGTGAAAGGCTGAATGTAAGGTTATCCAGAACTTGTTTTCTTCAATATAAAAGTGAGAATTCGATGGTCCAGTCAGGTGTCACTGAGCTCAGGCCTACAGGATTAAAAAAAAATCAGTGTAACTATTTGTTTTATTGCCTGATTGCTGTATTTCTATACTTGCTACTGAGTTAAGGTCCACCTCCTTCCCTACCTGAGATGGTAGAATTAGAAAAAAGTTTTCCCAATCATCTTGTTTAGCTACATCTTCCTTGCAGGAAGAAAACCCTCTACCTTTAAGGGGAAAGAAGGTTGGCGATGGATAGAGGAGAGGACACTGGTGAGTAGACTGGAGGCAGAGCGGGCAAAGTTGGAAGAGCAGGTAGAGAATGAAGGAAGGTGGCAGTAAGATGGACCTTTATGGAAACTGCCAGTGGCCAGGGGCAAGATTCAGTTACTAATTTGTGATATTTGTGTCACTGAAGAAGGTCTCTGTCATGCTTAGACTAAGCCCTATGTTATGCAAGGACCTGTTTGGTACTGGTGTTATGAAGAACTATGGGGTTGAACAGGGAGCCTACTATCTCTTCTTTGAAAGTCTATAGTTTAGAATAAAGAACAATAGGTAGAATTTTATAGAAAGTTGAGTTTTAGCTAAATAAAAAGCATCATTATCATGATCATGGCGAGTCCTGTCCTACAATGGAGTTGGCTACCCCTCCCCGGGAAGCAGTGAGCTGCATTCTGCCAAGGCTCAGGGACCCTTGGCCAGGGAAGCTGTGGGCCAGATTCTAGAGATGTCAGTTTTGATGGATGCTGAGTTTCCTTCTAAAGATTCTATGAAATATGTACTGATTGCTCTATAAGAGATACTTTTGGAAAACTCAGATTTGGAGTGAGAAGAAAAACAGCAAATGTTTATTGAGCATACATAATAAACTGAGTACAAAGGAGCACTCTAACTGCCCCTCACCCTCCTGTGAAGAAGGTATCATTTCTTCTGTGCAGGTAAAGACACTCCAGCTCAGACAGGCTAAGTATATTATCCAAAGTCATTCCAGCATAAGGGAGAGCTTAAATTTTAAATCAAGACTCTGTCACTAAAACCCAGGCTATAGTCTGGTGGTGAGATTAATAGACTTTCCCTTTTAGAAATAAAAAAATCATCTTTTCAATAGAATGAAACTATGTGTACAGTATCTGGACACAGTGAAACATACTTTTTTCTGAAGAACAAACAATTGTGATATTTTTCTTATTATAACATATAATAATAGACAAACATGGTAATTGACCGTACCTTCGCTATGCCTCCCATTGGCTAATCAGCACGATATGCAAATTAACTGCCAACAAAGATGGCGGCTAATTTGCATACTGGAGGCAGGGTGGGACAGCACTATCCAGCCTGCCCTGCTGCCATCTGGGCCTGCTATCTGTGACCCGGGGCGGCAGGCGTCCATGTGCGACCTGACCCGGGGCGGCTCCCCAACCCCCGGATCAGCCCTGCCGTGTGCGCGACCCTGGGAGGCGGGGCAGGCACTGCGGGATCGGGCCTGCCATCTGCCACCCGGGGAGCAGATCTAAGCCACCCTGCCAGTGCACAAATTTTTGTGCACCGGGCCTCTAGTTATAAGATAATATGGGATTTTTTTTGTAGAAAAGTCAGCTATATGGAAAAGCATATGGAAGGAAAGAAAACACAGCTGTGTTCCCACCACCAGCAGATAAGATCTGTTATTATTTTTCTGACAGTTGTTTCCAACACTCCAAGCAGATGCTAATGAGCTGTATTTATAACCCACCAGCTTTGCTGGGGAGTCTGGGGAGTCCCTTGGAGGAAGACAAAGGTTCTAGGGATGTAATGGTGGAGTTAACCATGGGAGATACCACCTTGGGACAAGGCAGCTCACCTTTTTTCTCCATCTGGAAGTTACTACCATGGCATTTGAATAACACTGGTCAACACATAGCCTTGATGTCCTAGACTTTTTAGAAAAGCAGCTGGAGTTGGAAATCTATACTATCTGAGTGAATGGATAAAAGTAAAGGATATGGTGAACCAGTCAGTTTTCTCCCAGGGTTTTTAAGATGATGTGGGATGTGAGTAACTATGAAGGAGAGGCCCTAGGTCATTTATTTCCTGTGTGAAGAAGCATTGAAAGACAGTCACCCTTCTGAGACTTCAAACACTTGATGGGTGACTAACTCATTTATGGTTCAGCTATTTCTTGTGTCTTTGGACCTTCATGTAAGAAGTGGAACACCTAATCTAGAGAAAGGGGATGGTGGGGGAAGGGAGGCTTGGTGACATTCACCCTCAAGAGGGAATGGAGTCACCACCAGACTACTCTAGGCACTGGACAACATGTAAGATTCTGGACTTCTTGTGATGCCCACACTTGATGACTCATTGCTTGCTCTCTGCTTAGCAGTGAGGCCCTCCAACCTCCTTTTTAGAGACAGCAAGGAGGAGGTGGTGAGATTGAGTCCCACTTTGGGTCAAGTTCTGTAGAAAGAATATCTCAGCAGTGAGAGCAGATGGCAGCTCTGGAAGGGAGAAAAAGACAGTTGGGAATCTTGCGGGAAGAAAGGGAGATGAATGCAAACACGGTAGCTGTTTTCCTAAACCTCATACTCTGGGAGGTTCAACTGCAGAGGATTAGGCAGCAGGAAGTCCAGGGGTACCTCCCTGTGATGTAGGCACTTCATTCTGGAGTCAATAGCGCACAGAAGTAGATGTTTTCCAGATGACTGATCACCAGCAGCTGCATATGCGATACTTAGATGAAGCTTACTACCGTTTCTCAGCCTGCTAGACTTCTTTGCCCTGCAATGGATAAAAACTCATCAATCAGTGCAATGCAATTCAATCATTGACTATATTTGACAATGTATCCACCAATGTGTCAAGTGCTATTCTAGTGTGCAAAATACACTGAGTGGCCAGATTATTATAACCACCTGACGTTTGTAGTCAAATTAGACATACACTGCATCGTATGGGATACGGAAGCCGAAGGCCTGTTCGAACACCTTTGCTGTCTGCAGTTTCCAAGATAAAACAGCTTCCGTTCGCACAGGAACACAAGGATTGGACAGTTGAGCATTGGAAAAAAGTCATGTGGTCTGATGAATCACGTTTCCAGTTGCATCATGCAGATGGCAGCGTGAGAATTTGGCAGAAACAGCATGAAAGCATGCACCCCACATGCATGAGTACAACCCTTCAAGCTGGTGGGGGCAGTGTTATGGTTTGGGGCATGTTTTCCTGGCATGATTTGGGCCCTTTAATTCATGTGGAACAATGTCTGAATAGCACAACATACCTAAGTATCATTGCTGATCAAGTTCATCCTATCATGTTGATGGCATATCCCAATGGAGATGGCTTCTTCCAACAAGACAATGTGCCATGCCACGGTGCTCATATTGTGCAGGAGTGGTTTCAAGAACATGAGGGAGACTTTACCTTGCTTAGGTGGCCCCCACAATCACCAGATCTCAATCTAATTGAGCATTTGTGGGACAAAGTTAAAAGAGCCATCAGGCAGCTGGTTCCACAACCATCAAATCTCACAGAACTGAACAGTGCTATTCATCAGGCATGGTGTCAGATTCCTTGAATCACCTTTCAACATCTTGTGGAGTCAATGCCAAGAAGAACCACTGCAGTATTGAAGGCAAAAGGTGGCCCAACGAAATACTGATGGGGTGGTCATAATAATCTGGCCACTCTGTATATCTGTCTTACTTTGCCCCCAACAGTACTATAACCTCTTACTTGTGACAGAGACAAGGGAAATCATGACAGAGGTTAAGTGTTTTAAATGCTTCTTAGCAGAACTAGGAATAGGTTCACCTGCTTGTCTTGAAGTAAATCACTCTCATTTATTCATTTAGCACATCAGGGAGAGGTTGAGGGGCCTCAACACATTCATATTCAGGTGTCATAAAGTTCAGGTCCCCATCTTTGCTGGCCTAGATTTTGGGGTAGTTTTACAAAAGTGACTTCCAGAAGGAGGAAAGAAATAACAGAAAATGTCAATGGGTATTGCATATAACAAGAAAAAGAGCCATTTTACAAAACTTTTATAATTTGCTTATAGATATCTATAATAATCTATAATAATAAAAGCATAATATGCAAATCGACCAAATGGCCGAAAAGTAGAACGACTGTCTGGACAACCACTCTATGACATGCACTGGTGCCAGGCCATCCAAGGCAGGTGTGATGTGATTGGTCGCGGGGGGGGGGGGGGGCACCATTGCCCCACAATCGCCCCACAGAGGGAGGCCCACGCCACCGGCTGGTGGTGCTGTGGTGGGTGGGTGGGGCCTCCCTTTGAGGGGTGATTGATCACTGGGCTCTTGGACTGTGAGAGGGTGCAGGCTGGGCTGAGGGACCCCTGCCCCCGAGTGCACAAATTTCATGCACCAGGCCTCTAGTTAGGTAATAATGCAACATGTTTTGTTTACTATAGGTCTCCAATCAAAACATAAAGATCAAAAGCATTTAGTGATAGTTAGTGATCTTTATAAAATGCAAATGTGATCTTTTTTTTTATTAAATCTTTATTGTTCAGATTATTACATTGGTTCCTCTTTTTTCCCACCATAACTCCTCTCCACCCAGTTCCCACCCCACCCTCTGCCCTCACTCCCCACCCACTGTCCTCATCCATAGGTGCACGATTA
>NW_005356635.1:6085118-6107004 GCF_000412655.1 Myotis brandtii
TATCACTGGGAGGAATTGACCTCCAGGCCAATTGGCTGTGAGAATCAGCTGTGTCTGCAGTGGGAGAACTTCTGTGCTGGAGACACCCCTCTGGGGCTAGACTTGCTTCAATGGGGCTTTGGTGCTCACTGAGTCTGCCCCCTGAGTGTGTCTTTTATGGTTCCATGGAGCTGCAAACTGGATGGTCCCACTATGACCTCTGGGCTTCCTGGCTCCTGGATCTCTAAGGAGGTGCTAATCTAGCCTTTGCCTACGGCTATCCAGCCAAAGCCTCCCTGCAGGGCTTGGGCGGGGCAGGTCCCACGGGATCAACAGGGTGGGGCTAGCAGTTATGGCTGCTCTCAGTCTTGCCCTCAGAGGCTCTGCTTCTCAGTGTCCCGGTAATCGCTGCAAGCCCCTCGGAGAGAAAGCTGCCCTCAGGTTCCGACCGATGCCAGACAGTCCCGCTTCTCCCGTATTAGTCTGGGTCCCTAGAGACTCACCCGGAACTGGAGCTCAGAGCCTGAGACTCCCTCCCGATTGAAAACGACAACTGCACCCTCAGCCGCCAGCCCGCTCCGCATGCACTCCGCACCTTAGTATTTTACTTCAGCACTGCGCCTCCTCTGAGTCTTGGTATGCTTTTCTCTTTCCTTCTAGTTGTAGAATTTCCACTCATCCAGCCTTCCTGTGGTTCTGGATGATGTCCGTTCCGTCTTTTTTGTATTTTTGAAGTGGTTGTGCGAGGCAGCAATCTCCGGTGTTTACCTATGCCGCCATCTTGGTTTCTCCGCAAATGTGATCTTAAAAGCTCTTGCTTAAAGCCCTCAGGAGGCTTCCATGGCCCTCAGATCTTAAACCCAGCCCTCTTTGACTTGTCTTCCTGCCACATCAAGTTGACCCTCTTCCTACTTCCTTTTCTGCCCCTTTGTCTTGCCTCCCACTCCAGTCCTCTGGGACTCAGCTCAGCAGTTCCTCTTTCCAAGAAGCCTTTGATCAGAAAAGTGTTTCACAGTCAAGAAGTGTTTCTGAAAATCTGGATAACATAAAGTTAAATAGATTTCTGAATGGCATAACGTTTTAGGGCTTTTAATTTGTAAATTGACTTGTAGTTATGGAAGAAAAGTTAGGAGAAATAGCATCCAGTGTTTCCCAAACTTCAGTGTCCTCAGAACTCTTCTGTTGTAGAATATTTCATAGGACCAGGATTTCCCAGAACATACTTTGGGAAAATTGGAACTTCTTAATTTCTCAAGTGCTTTTGATGGGATGTATGATGGCAGAGAGAAGGTGAGTGGTCATTTGAGGCAAAGCAAGTGTAACAAGATGGGATTAAGTATGATATGAGGAGATAGTGAGAAGCCCGGTGCACAATGAGGGCACTGAGCTGGAAGCAGGGTTGGGAGTCAGCCCTGGAGAATAGGTGGAACAATGAACTCTAATGCTTTACTGTTAGGAGCATTGTTAGTGCTTCATGCTTGGATCATTTTAACATGAGTCTTCCACAAGGGGCCACTTTCCTGGGAGAGGCTGGGCCAAATGGCCTGGAAAATTAAGGACATGGAGCCCACTCAGACTTCTCCAACTCAGAATCCAAGTAGATTTGTTATTCAAGACAACATTTGCAGCATACTGCTGTATGCCTGACCCCCATCTAAGGGCTCTGTATTACTAACTAATTTAGTCCCCAGAGCAACCCAAATAGGCAGCAAAACAGTAAGTACTATCCCTATTTTAGAGATGAGGAAACCAAAACAACTAGTAAGTGTTGTTCTGCATATTTATCGATGTGTCAGAAACCACCTAAAAACTTTGTATTTCAAACAGCAACCATTTGATTACATATCATGATTTTTTGGGTCAGAAGTTTGGTAGAGATACCCTGGTGGTTCTTCTGACCCAGCCAGCAGTGATTTGGACTGTTTGCTCTTGTTCAGCTAATGGCCACACTGCACTGGTTCATAGAATCCAAGAGAGCTTCACTCACATTCTTTGATGAGAAAGCTGTAAGATGGGGCTCAGCCAGCCCCTCTCCCCACCCACAGTCTTAGCTCTCCGTGTGGTCTCTGCAGCAGTGTAGTTGGATTTTGCATGGTGGGTCAAGGCTCAGAGAGACAAGAAGTGGAAACTGCACTTTCTAAGGCCTGGGCCAGAAACTGGGACATGGTCACTTTTATATCTTTGGGGTCAAAGTTGTCACAGAGTCATCTCAGATTCAGAGGGGGAGTGGCATAGCCCTCATCTCTCCATGAGAAGAGTGTCAAAAAATTTGTGGCCATCTTTAACCTGTCACAGTGGTAAAGGCAGGATCTGAACCCAGGAGTCTGGGAATGCCTTGGTAATCCCAAACTGGCATCGACTCTTCAATCAACACAGAGAGGCTGCCTACATGCAGTTAGCTTCAAATCAAGGGCTTTCTCAGCCACAGGCTGAATAATCTGGATAATTCCCTCCACTTTATATGGATGGACACAGCCTAAATTAAGATTTGGACTTTGGAATCTTGCAGGCACCATCAACACCTAAAATTCAGTATCTCCAGTTGTTTTAAAAATCAGAATGGGCAAAAGCAAGCATGCCCAACCTCATGACTCAGATGGGTGCTATGTGGCTGTGTCTAACGCAGGTGTTAGTACAAAAGGGCACAGCTTGACCTCTCACAGAGGCATGAGCCCTGGCTGATAAATCTGCCCCAGGAGATCGGCCCAAATATCGATTTGTTTTAGTGTTCTTTCATGTTGCTATGGTTATAAGGTGAAAAGTTAACTTTTGACAGAAATTCAGCCCCCACCCACTATCCATAAAGTAGAACATCACTAACTGAGGTTTCTCATCCTCTTTTTATTTTTTAATTTTTTAAATTGAATTTATTGGTATGACAGTGGTTAACAAAATTATATAGGTTTCAAGTGTACAATTCTCATTACATCATCTATATATTGTATTTTGTATTCCTCATGCAAAGTCAAGTCTCCTTTCCTCACCATTTAAACCCCTTTCACCCGTTTCTACCTGCTCCCACCTCCCTTCTCCTTTGGTAATCACCATACTGTTGTCTGTGTCTATGAGTTGTTGCTTTATCACTAAATGTGTAATAAAATATACTGACCCTTTAAAACAGATTTCCATCATCACTGATATGATGGGGAAGGAACTGTTAGTTTTTAAACTAGGAGCTTCTTTGATACTCCTGAAATCACATCCTTTGGGTGGCTGCCTTAATCTTGGACATAACAGCAGTCCTGATCTCTAACGAATGACTCTCTGCTGCTCATTTCCTCCATGAGACTCAGAATCAGGGTTTAGACAAGTGGTTCATCTGAACTGGCTGCCACTGCTGGTCACAGGGCTGGAAAGGCTCAGACATTATTCACTGACTCATTCGTTTGTTCGTTCATTCATTCATTCATTCGTTTCACAGTCACTGAACACATAAAATACGTCAGGTCCTTGTTGGATGGTGGAGATTGGCAGGCAAGTTGTGCAATGACACTGCTTTCAGAGCACACAGTCGTGTTTGTGTGTGTGTGTGAGAGAGAAAGAAAGAGAGGGGGGAAGAAAGGAGAGAGAGAGAGAGAAAGAGAGAGAGAGAGAGAGAGAGAGAGAGAGAGAGAGAGAGAGGAACGGAGAGAGGGGGGGATAGAGGGAGGGAGAGAATGAGAGAAAGTGGGAGAGAAATGTTAGCTACATTAGTTCAGGTAGGAAAGGTCCGGTCAGTCTTATAGCTATAATTTAGAAAGGACTTTTTATAAGAATGTTGAACAGGGCACGTAGTGCTTTAAAGTACAAAACGGAGCTGTAAATGTAAGGGATATTACAATATTATCAAAGCCAAGAAGCTGTTCTTCCATAAAACGTGAAGTTTTGATGCTTAGAACAATTATATAAATAGGTTTAAAATGTGGCCAGTCTACCAGATTTAATTGTCTTTCATTTTTCTTTTTTGATTGTGTTTTTTTTTATAGTTTTTAAGGGCCATATTGTACTATATATTTTTCATTTTTATTTATTTATTTTTAAAATTATTTATTGTTGAAAGTATTACATATGTCCTCTTTTCCCCTCATTGAACTCTCCCAGCCCACCCCGGTCCCCACCACCCCCAGTCCCTTATCACCCCATTATCTGTGTCCATGGGTTATGCATATATGCATACAAGTTCATTATTTGATCTTTTGCCACCCACTCTCCCCTGCCTTCCCTCTGAGTTTCAACAGTCTGTTTATGCTTCTATGACTCTGGGTCTATTTTTGGTCATCAGTTTATTTGATTCATTAGATTCCATATACGAGTGAGAGATCATGTGATACTTATCTTTCTCTGACTGGCTTATTTTGCTCAGCATAATACTCTCCAGGTCCATCTATGCTATTGCAAATGGTAAGGGTTCTTTCTTTTTTTATTGCCACATAGTATTCTGTTGTGTAGATGTACCATAGTTTCTTATCCACTCATTTACTGACAGGCACTTAGGCTGTTTACAAGTCTTAACTATTGTAAATTGTGCTACTATGAACATAGGAATGCATATATTCTTGCTGATGAGTGTTTGGGATTTCTTAGGATATATTTCAAGAAGTGGGATGACTGGGTCAAATGGCAGTTCCATTTTTAATTTTTTGAAGAAACGCCATACTGTTTTCCACAGTGACTGCACCAGTCTGCATTCCCAAGAGCAGTGTATGAGGGTTCCCTTTTCTCCACAAGCTCGCCAGTACTTTTCCTTTGTTGATTTGTTGATAATGGCCATTATGACAGGTGTGAGGTGATAGATCATTGTCATTTTGATTTGCATGTCTCAGAATAATAGTGACGTTGAGCATTTTTCCATATGTCTCTGGGCTTTCTGTATGTCCACTTCGAAGAAGTGTCTATTTAGGACTTTGCCCATTTGTTTCTTCTTCTTTAAATTTTTAAAAAATTCTTTATTGTTAAAGTATTACATGAGTCTCCTTTCCCCCCCATTGACCTCTCCCTGGCCGTTCCCACTCCCCAGCACATGCCTTTATCCCCCTACTGTCTGTGTTCATTGGTTTTGCTCATTTGCATGCATACAAGTCCTTTGGTTGATCTCTTACCCCCTCGTCCCTGGCCTTCCTTCATAGGTTGGACAGTCTGTTCGATGCTTCTATGACTCTGGTTCTATTTTTGTTCATCAGTTTATATTGTTCAATATATTCCACAAATGAGTGAGATCATGTGATATTTATCTTTCTCTGACTGGCTTATTTCACTTAGCATAATGCTCTCCGGGTCCATCCATGCTGCTGCAAATGGTAAGAATTCCTACTTTTTTACAGCAGCATAGTATTCCATTGTGTCGATATACCACAGTTTTCTAATCCACTCATTTGCTGATGGGCACTTAGGCTGTTTCTAAATCATATCTATTGTAAATTGTATTGCTATGAACATAGGGGTGCATATATCCTTTCTGATTGGTGTTTCTATTTTCTTGGGATATATTCCTAGAAGTGAGATTACTGGGTCAAATGGGAGTTCCATTTTTAATTTTTTGAGGAAACTCCATACTGTTTTCCACAGTGGTTGCACCAGTCTGCATTCTCATAACAGAGCAAGAGGGTTATTTTTTCTCCACATCCTTGCCAGCATTTGTCATTTGTTGATTTGTTGATGATAGCCATTCTGACAGGTGTTGTTTTGATTTGCATCTTCTCAGATAATTAGTGACTTTGAGCATGTTTTCCTATATCTCTTGGCTTTCTGTATGTCTTCTTTTGAAAAGTGTATATTTAGGTCCTTTGACCATTTTTTGATTGGATTGTTTATCTTCCGTTTCCTAAGATGTATGAGTTCCCTATAAGTTTTGGAGATTAAACCCTTATCGAAGATAACATTGGCAAATATGTTCTCTCATGCAGTGGGCTTCTTGTTCTTTTATTGATGGTTTTTTTTGCTGTGTAGAAGCTTGTTATTTTTATGTAGTCCCATTTGTTTATTTTCTCCTTGGTTTCCACTGCCTTAGAAGCTGTATTGGTAAAGATATTGCTATGACAAATGTCTGCTATTTTGCTGCCTATAGCTTCTTCTAAGATTTTTATGGTTTCCTGTCTTATGTTTAAGTCTTTTATCAACTTTGAGTTTATTTTTGTGTATGGTATAAGTTGGTGGTCTAGTTCATATTTTTGCATGTATATGTCCAATTTTTCTAACACTCTTTATTGAAGAGACTGTTTTACTCCATTGTATGCTCTTGCCTCCTTTGTCAAATATTAATTGAGCATAAAGGCTTGGGCCGATTTCTGGATTCTCTGTTCTGTTACATTGGTCTATATGTCTGTTCTTGTGACAGTACCAGGCAGTTTTGAGGACAGTGACCATGTAAGATAGCTTGATAGCTGGTATTGTGATCCCTCCAACTTTGTTCTTCTTTCTCAGGATTGTTGCAGCTATTTGGTGTCATTTTTTATTTCAGATGAATTTTTGGAGAGTTTGTTCTAGGTCTGTGAAATATGCCATTGGCATTTTAAAGGGGAATGCATTGAATCTATAGATTGCTTTGGGTAGTATGGACATTTTATGATGTTGAGTCTACCAATTCATCAGCACGGTATATTCTTCCTGCTGAGAGTTTTTATTAGGAAAGGGTGTTGATTTTTTTAATGCCTTTTCTGCATCAATTGATATGATTACATGATTTATATCTCTCAATTTGTTAATGTGATATATCACATTTATTGATTTGCAGATATTGTACCAGCCTTGCATCCCTGGAAAAAAAATCCTACTTGGTCATGGTGTAAGATCTTTCTAATGTAATGCTGGATCTGATTTGCTAGAATTTTGTTGAGGATTTTAGCATCTATGTTCATCAGGGATATTGGCCTGTAATTCTCTTTCTTTGTAGTGTCTTTATCTGGTTTTGGGATTGGGGTAATTCTGGCTTTGTAGAAAGAGTTTGGAAGTGTTCCTTTCTCTTGAATTTTTTGGAATAGTCTGAGAAGGATAGGTTTTAGTTCTTCTTTGAATGCTTTGTAAAACTCCCCTGTGAAGCTGTCCAGTCCAGGGCTTTTGTTTTGCTGGAAGTTTTTTGATTACTGTTTCAATTTTATCAGAAGTTATTGGCCTATTCAGGTTGTTTTATTATTCCTGATTGAATTTTGGAAGCTTGTATTTTTTTAGGAATATGTCCATTTCATCAAGATTGTCCAGTTTGTTGGAGTAGAGCTGTTCATAGTATTTTTTTTTACAATCTTTTGTATGTCTGTGGGGTTGGTTGTTACTTCACCCATTTCATTTCTGATTTTGTTTATTTAGGTCCTATCTCTTTGTTTCTTGTTGAGCTTGGCTAGAGGTTCATCAATCTTATTTATCCTTTCAAAGAACCAGCTCTTGGTTTTATTGATATTTTGTATTTTTTTGTCTCTGTCATTTATTTCTGCTCTGATCTTTATTATTTCCTTCATTCTGCTCACTCTGTGTTTTTCTTGTTGCCCTCTTTCTAATTCTTTAAGTTGTGGGATTAGATAATTTATTGCCATTTTTTTTCTTGTTTTTTTTTTTTTTTGAGGTAGGACAGTAATGCTATGAACTTCCCTTTCAGGACTGCTTTCACTGTGTCCCATAGATTTTGGATTGTTGTGTTTTCATTGTCATTTATTTCCAGGATGCTTTTTATTTCTTTGGAACCCAATTATTGTTTGTAGCATGCTATTTGGCCTCCAAGTGCTTGATTTTTTCATTATTTTTATTGTAGTTGATTTCTAATATTATGCCATTGTGATGTGAGAAGATGCTTGATATGATTTCTATATTCTTGAATTTGAAGAGACTTTGCCTGTGTCCTAATATGTGGTCTATCTTTTTGAAAATGTCCTGTGTGTACTTGAGAAGAATGTATATTCTGTAGCTTTGGGGTGAAATGTTCTGAAGGTGTCAATTAAGTCTATCTGATCTAATGAGTCATTTAGGATTGCTGCTTCTTTGCTGATTTTTTGTTTAGAGGACTTATCAGTGGTGTCAATGGGGTATTCAAGACCCCTACTATGATTGTATTGCTATTGATCTTTCCCTTGATATTTTCCAGAACTTTTTTTATGTACTTGGGTGCTTCTATATTGGGTGCATATATGTTTACCAGAGTTATATCCTCTTGTTGAATTGCTCCCTTTAGTATTATGAAGTAGCCCTCCTTATCTCTTGTTATGGCCTTCACTTTCAGGTCTATTTGGTCAGCTATAAGTATTGCTACCCCAGCTTTTTTCTCATTTCCACTTGCCTGAAAATTTTTTTCTATCCCTTCACTCTCAGTCTGTGTGGTGCCTTTGTTCTGAGGTGAGTCTCTTGTATACAACAAAGGTATGGGTCATATTTTCTTATCCATTCATCTACCCTATGTCTTTTGATTGGGTCATTAATCCATTTACATTTAAGGTTATTAGTGATAGGTACTTGTTTGTTGCCATTTTTAAAAAATATATTTTATTGATTTTTTACAGAGAGGAAGGGAGAGGAATAGAGAGTTAGAAACATCAATGAGAGAGAAACATCGATCAGCTGCCTCCTGCACACCCCCTACTGGGGATGTGCCCGCAACCAAGGTACATGCCCTTGACTGGAACCGAACCCGGGACCCTTGAGTCCGCAGGCTGATGCTCTATCCACTAAGCCAAACCAGTTAGGGCTGTTTGTTGCCATTTTTATTCTTTATGCCTGTGTTCCTTCTTCCCTTCCTATTTCTTCTTTTTACAATAGTCCCTTTAGCATTTGTTGCTTTGCGAACTTGGTGGTAATAAACTTTGTTAGCCCTTTTTTTGTCTGTGAAGGTCCTGATTTCTCCCTCAACTTTGATTGATAGCCTTGCTGGGTATAGTATTCTTGGATTCAGTCCCTGTTTTTCATTACCTTGTATACTCCATTATTTTCTGACCTGACATGTTTCTGTTGAGAAATCAGTTGATAGTCTAATGGGAGATCTCTGTAGGTAACTTTCTGTCTCTTTCTTTCAGCCCTTGAGATTCTTTGCTTGTAATTAATGTTTGCCATTTTCATGATGATGTGTTTGGTGTGGGTCTTTTGGGGTTCATCTTTTTTGGGATACTCTGTGCTTCTTGGACTTGTGTGACTTTTTTCTTCCCCAAGTCAGGGAAGTTTTCTGTCATTATTTCTTCAAACATATTTTCTTCAAACATTATTTCTATTCCTTGCTCACCTTCCTATTCTTCTGACACCCCTATTATGAGGATGTCACTTCATTTCATGTTGTCCCAAAGCACCCTTAAACTCTCCTCCAGCTTAAATTTTTTTTTTCTCAACTGATGTTCAGATTGGGTGTTTTTTCTACCCTGTGTTCTAACTCTCTAATTCAGTCCTCAGCCTCTTTTAGTCTACTGTTGAAACCTTCCAGGGTGTTCCTTATTGCAGCTATGTCATTCTTCATTTCTTCTTGATTCTTATCCATATTGTTGAATTTCTCATTCAGCTCCCTGTAATTCTTATTGACTACTTGTAATTCTCAGTCAGATGTTTGAGCATCTTTGTAACCATTACTCTGAATTCTTTATCTGACAAATTACTTGCCTCAATTTCATTTAGTTCCTTTTCTGCTGATACCATCTTTTCTTTCCTTTGGGGATTGTTTCATTGTCTCCCCATTTTTCTGTCCCTTTGTGTTTGTTTTATGTAATGTGAGTTGCTGTCTCTTTCTGGCCAAGGGCAACCTGATTGAGATCCAAGAGTTTGAAGCCCCTAGCCATCCAATGGTCAAGGGCTACTTAGCCCAGAGCCTGGGTCTGCCTCGAGTCTCATGCCTTTATTGTTTTTGCTCTGAGTTGTACTACCTTCCCCCTCAGGTGTCTGCTGAGATGCTCAGGGTTGGGGTCATGTGTGAAGTTTCTCTGGTGTGTGAATTCCTGTGAGGTTCCAGATCCCTCTGGCATGAAGTTCACTGTGTGGCCCAGGCACCCTCAGTGGGGTGGTGCATGCGAGGTCCCGGTGGCATCTACTCATAGCGCCCGGTCCTGGAGCCTGCAAGGGGTGGTGTACAGGATCCCTCTGGATTGCAGACAGTCCTGGGGCCTAGGTGGGGTGGCATGGGAGGTTTCTTTAGCATGCATCTGGGAGCCCACGGTGAGGTAGCACACCACTCACTGCAGGGCACTGTGGGGGTCCCTTGCGAGTTATGGATGGTAAGTGGCTCACTGTGCTGGTTCAGGGTGGTGTCTGAGGGCAGTCTTGGTGTTGGTGTGGCTGCGCTCCTAACCTCCGCTGCTCCCCCCTTCAAGATGGTGTGGTCTCTGCCCTAGAGTGCCTGTGGCAGTGGCAGGGGCTCCCTCTCCAGGAGAGCCTGATCCACCAGCCCCTGAGACTCCTGCAAGATCTAACTATCCCTCACTCACCCCCCCAACCCCCCCTCCCCACACACACACCACACATGTCCACAGAATCCCCTCTCACTCTTTTACTCACTCACACTTTCTTCCTCACTGCCATCCTGCTGGTTGCCATGTTGGGATCTCTCCAAGTTGTTGTTTTTTTATTTGCTTAATGCCTTCACCTTTTTTCACCCAGCCCTGAAACCCCCTTCCCTCTAATAGCCGTCAGTCTGTTCTCTGTATCTATGAGTCTGTTTCTATTTTGTTTGTTTGTTTTCTTCATTAGATTCCACATATAAGTGAGATCATATGGTACTTGTCTTTCTCTGACTGGTTTATTTCACTAAGCATAATGCTCTCCAGGTTCATCAATGCTGTCACAAAAGGTAAGATTTTCTTCTTTTTTTATGTCATCATCCTGTTTTTAAAATTAAATGTGCTCAGGGTTCTAAAGTAGACTAAGTTTAGGAATCCATGTTATGGTTTTAAAAGGAAGAGAAATTTAACACCATGTTTTTTATGTTTATAAATCTGACTTTATAAAATTATGTATTATTCTTTTGTTCCATACCTTTGCACAGTAGTTCCCCAATTATGTTTACAAATTATTTTTCTCAGTCAGGTTTTGCTATTCAAAACTCATAAACATATTAGAAAACAATAATAAAAATAAAAAGAGAACAAACAAAATTTGAAAAATAATAATAAAAGCAACTATCTTAAAGCACTTATTATGTCAATTAACCGTTGTGGGGTCAATTTTAGCTTTCAGACATTTATTCTTTTAGCATATTTATTGAGCTGTTATGTATCAGGCACTGGGCTAACAACTGTTAAATCCACAGAACTTATAATAAAGGAAGATAGATATTAATCATAGAAAACACATCTAGTATTTATTAAATGCGAAGTAATATTTTTAATTCTCATATCAACTATATGAGTATGTTCTATTATTAATCTGCATTTTATTGGTGAGTAAACTGAGGCACAGAGAGGTTAATTGCTTGAGATATTCCAATTAATAGCAAGAGCTGAGATTTAATCCCACACTGTCTGTTTCTAAAAAAAGAAAAGGCCTATGCTCTTAACCCCTATGATATATTACCTCTTGCTAATTAGATTGTCTCATAGAATAACAAACTATGACTGTACCATGGAGTAGAGAGAGCCATGAAGGTGTACATGGTAGTGGGGAATTAAAGTGCAGATAGGGATGACTCCTCTGAGAAGGGATGCTCCTTTGAAACTTAGTTCATTTTCAAAAATACATTTTAATAAAATTACATTATATAGTAAACTAGTGGCCCGGTGCATGAAATTCGTGCACATTAAAAGGGAATTAATTAGAGGGAATATTTTAATATTGCTATTTGCCCTTTCTCTATAATAGAAGTGTCAGAGATGAAAGAAAATTAGTAAAATGTATATGAAAATCTTCTTCCTGTCAACATCTGGAGCATGACGTGGGACCCAGAGTCAAGTCCCTGCCCACCCGTGTGCACCTCCAAATTGTGCAAGACCCAGACCCGGCCGGCCCCACCCCCATTGGGCGAGATCCAGCCCCGGCTGGCCCCACCCCCGTCAAGCCCTGCTGGGCAGGGGGCGCAGCCTCGGGTCCCCCGTCAAGCCCCGCTGGGTGGGGGGCGCAACCTCAGGTCCCCCGGCATACCCTCAGGTTCCCTGGCTCAGCGCCAGAATGGGGGGCATGGCCTGACGTCCCCTGTCAAGCCCCACTGGGTGGGGGGCGCAGTCTCAGGTTCCCCACCCTGGCATGGCGCCACGCAGACTCAGGTCCCTGCTGATCACTCATTACAGCTCGTTACAGGAACCCTGCCTCCGCTGTGGGCACAGCCATCTTGTGTTATGGAAACCTGCCTCCGCGGTGGGCACAGCCATCTTGTGATGGCGTGACAGAGTGAGGGTCAATTTGCATATTACTTCTTTATTATATAGGATACTTATTATAATCTAGTTACATGCTAGGCATGACTTTACTCCTTTTCATTATTAACTCATTTTATCTTAACTGTGTCCCTCTGAGGTAGAGACATTAACTCCTTCTTTTCTATATGGGAGGATGCCAAGACACAGAGGGGTAAGGAGCTTGACCAAGACCAAGAAGCTAGAAAGTGTCAAGGCATAATTTGAATCCAAGCCCACATACTTCTTGTCTTAATCAAAAGCAAAGGCAGTGCTGGGAGAGATAAGAGGGCTCATGCCATCCCACTGCCCAAAGACACTCACATGGACTTTAAGGATTGATTTCATGTTATAAAAGGATTGAGCAAAGAAAGCAAAATTTATGGGTGAGTCCACATTCTGAGGCCAAAAAACATTAAAACCAATAATGGTAGAACTTGATGTAGGCAGATGGTACGATATGTGCTTACTCTGCATCTGATATGGGTGGCCCTTCCATGTCCAGTGGTAGGGAGTCCAGAAGCCCACATTGAATGATGACTTGGAATGACATGGGCTTGGAATTAAATGACTAGCTCCAAATCACAGAAAGTTAAACTGTTTCTCTTTTATAGACTAGAGACTGAACTAAAATTGCATAAAAACAGTCTTTCCAGCAGTAACTGTGGTTAAGCATCTGGAAGGTAGAGAATGTCTCCTGGAGGTTCTTGGTGGTCTTCATGGGGCCCATTGTAGAGCCAAACATTTTTTATTGAGATTTGCATTATTGTGATTACCTATATGTACAGCAAAGTTTCTGGCAAAGTTGCAGACCATGGCTTTTCAAACTTTCATGTGCAAATGAATCATCTGTGATTGTGTTAAATGAAGAGTCCGATTGGAAGGTCTGGGTTGGAGCTTGAACTTTTGCAGTTCTAAAAAGCTTCCAGGTGATGTTGGTAGTCATGTCATAGGACATACACATGGTCCTAGGATCATACAGTGAGGTGTACACATTTATTAGTATACTAGAGGCCCGATGCACGAAATTTTTGCAAGGGACTCAGCCCTCGCATCCCTGGCTTCATCCAGAAGGTTGTCCAGACAGTCGTTGTGCTATTTGGTCTAATTAGCATATTAGCTCTTTATTATATAGGATTTATTTTGGGTGAAATAGATGCCCTCCCTTTGACTTCCCACTGGGTCTTCCCTTTGTGTGGTCAGACAGTTGCTACTTGCTCTAGCAAATTTCTGTTTTTGAGACAATCACAGCCAACTTGGGGATTTCAGAAGGTTGTGAGATTGGCAGAGAAGTCTCATCATTCTGGCTTGCTGTTTTATGCATGCTTCAAGGCAGTAGTTCTCCAAGTGTGAGCCCATTAAAAATTTATGCTGACACCCACCAGAAGGTCCCCAGTACTCAGCAGTATCTTCCCTCTCTTACTCCTCATTCTCTATTGCATTTCACAGCTGTTATTCCAGCCTTGTCCACATTCCTCAGGCTCTCTCTCTTTTTCCCATTCCTCTGTATCATATAATCTTTCCTCCTACTTTGTGGACCTAGAGCAGTGATGGTGAACCTTTTGAGCTCGGCGTGTAAGCATTTTGAAAAACCCTAACTTAACTCAGGTGCCGTGTCACATATAGAAATTTTTTGATATTTGCAACCATAGTAAAACAAAGACTTATATTTTTGATATTTATTTTATATATTTAAATGCCATTTAACAAAGAAAAATCAACCAAAAAAATGAGTTCGTGTGTCACCTCTGACACGCGTGTCATAGGTTCGCCATCACTGGCTTAGGGCGAAAGCAGAGTGGGGAGTAGAGGTTAACGTGCCTGACTTAATACAAAATAAACACCTGAAAATGACATCATATTGGATATGTTCTGGCAAGCAGTTTAGACAGTTATGTTTTAGTTTTAGACAGTGGTGTGGCACCTAGAAAACATCAGCCACGTCCCTTCTCCCATATGCACATGCTGGCTAGGAGCCCCCACGTGGGCTGCCGTCTCATAGCCACCATGGTCTGCAGGGCCTCCTTCTGCCTAGACTGAGGTTCCTCTAGTGCAGTGGTTCTCAACCTTCCTAATGTCACGACCCTTTAATACAGTTCCTCATGTTATGGTGACCCCCAATTTCATTGTTACAAATTGAACATAATTAAAGCATAGTGATTAATCACAAAAACGATATGTAATTATATATGTGTTTTCCGATGGTCTTAGGCGACCCCAGTGAAAGGGTCATTTGACCCCCAAAGGGGTCGCGACCTACAGGTTGAGAACTGCTGCTCTAGTGTTTCATTCATGTGAACTCAGCTCCTGGTACCTTCAAAAGCTTCCTACAAGTCTAATGGTTCATCCACCACCTGCAGAGCAAGCAAAACCAAACCAAAACAAAACCCAAATTGACCTGTGCTCTGAGTTTTATGCTTTGTGTTTGTGAAGATGCCTGGTTATCATCCCACACGAAGCTGCCTTCTTAGACTTACTGAGGTGTATGTGACTTTGAGGCCAGCCTACCCTTAGTTCTTTTGAGAAACCTGGCTAGGTGTGGGAACCACGCCAGAGTCCCTGGACACTCAAGGCTAATTAAAGTGTGGAGGCCTTGTTGATAGTATTCCGGATGGCCAAGACCACTTTGAACATGGGAATTTTAATCAAAATGTCAGAGGACTACACAGCTGCAAGGCCACAGCGATCTCATGGTATGCTGTGACCTTTTATAGTCAAATAATTGATGTCATTGTTGGCAACTAGTCTCCTTTATTTAAGCAGTATTAAAAGTATATTACTAAGGCTAGAGAGCTCAGATGGAGCTGAGAGCAGTACTGCTACGATGTGAGGCTAAGAGCTCATAGAGAGCTCAGATATAGCTACCATGTTAACCAGCCAGTGTGCCGGGAGAATAGCTCAGAGGTAGTTACTATGTGAGGCTACAGATTCCAGACAGTGTTCTGGGCAGAGAAGATAGGAGAAGCTGCTGAGCCAGTGAGACTGGAGAGGCTGCTGAGGCAGAGCTCTCAGGTGCCACTACTACGTGAGGCAGTGAGTCTAGGGGACAGCATGTGGCTGCTCAGATAATAACTGTGGGTACAAGGACAGCTAGTACTGTGTGGAGAGATGTGTGTTTACCAGCAGGTATGTGGCTGCCTATATGGGATTGCTGTGAAGGACTGTTTTGTCTGATGGCTATATGGCCAATGGCTTCTGCAATAAAGACTCATTCTTATATACCCACAACTTCTCATGGCTTCTCTGTTTAAGACCCGATATCCAAGAAGGACCAGCCCTAGGAAGAGGGGCTCAAACCCAACAGTTAATATAGTGGGCAGGATTCGAGAAGGAAACTGCCCTGGTATTTGGCATAGTTGAGGAGAATTAAGAAGAATATATGGACTCATAGCGACTCAAAGCAGCAGTGCTTGTGCAGTCTTCTAGCTGTCTCTAACACTAGGGTATAATGAAGAGTCCCCAAGAATAAATTCTGGCTCTACCATTTGAAAATTATGGCCCTTGAGAAATTACTTAACCTCACAGAGCTTTAGTCACTTCATCTATGAAGTGAGATAATTGTCTATCGAGGGTTAAAGGAGAAGATGTAGGCAAAAGACACAGGGCAGAGTGGATGCTTATTCATTTGTCCATGTGTAGATACTGCAGTGAGGTGCTGTTCTAGGTGCTAGGGATTCCATGATGAGCATCCCTGTTCTCAGGGAGATTGCAGTCTAGTGGGCATATATCCCTTCCCTGCATTTTCTTTCCTTTTTCTTATTAAAAATAAGAGCATCTATAATTATGTCAGGTATACAATATTGAAGTCTGTGATGTTCCAGCCAAGCCTAGGTCTGCCTCTGTTTGACAGAGTCAAGGTGAGTAATGACTTTTATCCAGGAGTAGAAAAAAATCCTATTCATTGACTTACTACCCTTATTTTTCTGGCAGAAAGAAGAGACTAGGAAACCCATGAGGCAGGATAAAGCCTATTGCTTGTATTCAACCTCCAGGCTGAAGATCCCTGCCCCACATTAGGTGTCATTTCCCGAAAGGTCCATCAGAGGTAGGTTGGCTAGGAGCACGCTGATCCAAGGCCATTAGAACGCTGGCTCCTCAGAGGGCAATAGGACTGACAGGGGAGATGAACATGGGCAGCTAAGAAGGCTGTGTCTACAGAATGCTTAATATCTGTAGTTGGTGGTGGGACAGCTGAGGGAGGGGCAGGGAATAAAGCATGAATTGCTTTATAATCAGAATAAAACTTTTGCCTTATTTTATAAAACAAAGCCCACAAGTTGGCATCATATAGACCAAACACTGATTTCTGAATTTTTTAAGTTTTATCAGACATTTTGAGTAGCCCAGACCAAACCAGGATATGATCAGTTGAGGATTCAGCTCACATCACATCATCTCACACATGTGTATGCATATGATGATATGGTGTGTTCATAACATCTCACTCAATCCTGCCAGTGAGGTGGCCAGTCAGGTATTTGTACAGCCATATATATATTTAATGGATAAGGTACTAAGGCCAGAGAGGTCAAAAGAGTTGCCAAAGTTCACACAGCCAGAAAGTGGCAGAACCAGAATTACAGTCAATATCCTCTGAGCCCTGGGCAAGGGCTGCAGCTGTTGCCATGCTGGTAGAAACAGAATGGACATGCTAGCATCTGACCCCAACTACCTGCTGCAAACATACAGGGCTGCCTCCTCCTCCTCCCACACCTCTCCCACCCTGGGTGAAAGTTAACTAAAGAAATATATATATATATATAAGGGACTTTATTATGTGTATTATATGTTGGTGTTGTTGGAAGAATATTAGGATTAGAGATTATTCATTTCCTCCTCCTCCACCTCTCCCACCCTGGGTGAAAGTTAACTAAAGAAATATATATATATATAAGGGACTTTATTATGTGTATTAAATGTTGGTGTTGTTGGAAGAATATTAGGATTAGAGATTATTCATTTTCTTTGTATAAGTAAGTGATTATTGTGTAACAAACCACCCCAAAACTCACTGTTTTAAAGCAATAAGTACTTTTAATTGTTTATAAATCTACATTACTTCTGCTCTTATTGGGCCCTCTCACCTGTCTTTGGTCAGTTGGTGGTAGGTTGGCTAGGAGCATGCTGATCCAGGCTGGGACAACTAGACACTCCTCCAGACGGTCTTCCGTCCTCCCACAGTCAGTTAGGCTTGTTAAATTGACAATGGCAGAATTTCAAGAGAGAGACTGGATGTATGCAAGGTCTCATTTTGCTACATTTTATTGATCAAAACAAGTCATAAGACCTGCCCAGATGCAAGGAGTTGCTAAATAGACTTCTCCAGAAGAGGGGACTGCAGAGTCACATTGCAAGGGAGGTGGGCAGCATTAATGGGAGTCATCACTTCAAACAATCTGAGAATTCCAACCTGGAGCTACCATGAAGAAATGTGGGACCAAGGCTGTTACACTTCCATATCTCACAAAAGAAGTTGGAAGTCATATAAAATATTTCAAGGTGAGAGTGATTGGAATCTAAATTAAAATTTTCAAAATCACTGTGCAGGGCAACAGAGCCTGTATATGACTCTTGGAATTAGAAATTGCAGTTCTGTTTATTACACATGCTGTGTTGCCTAGGTAACTGTGGGTGCTGTATTTATTTTGACCAAATGTGGAAAGACCAAGTGTTAAAATCAATATTCATCCAAAACTGATGACAAAGCCAAATACTGGCTCCATAGAATGAACATGAGGGATACCAGGATGAACCTGAAACTTTCTAACAAACTTAATTTTCATTGCAGTTTTATTATTTGCAATTTAAATCTACTGAACTTAGAAGTCTGACCAGCATCAGATCAGTAACTACTCAGTACTGTCTATTGCTATGTTGCTATTGTAGCAGCTTGTCTTCTGCATGTTCATGACACTGAATAGATGCTTATTTTAAATAAAGCTGATGCAGCAACAAGATATTTGGAGTTACCTCATAATTATCTAATATTTGCTTTTTCTCCTTCATAGTATTTCTTCTTTTTTAAAAATCCTCATTGGAGGACATGCTTAGAGAGGATAAGGGAGAGAGAGAAAAAGAGAAAGAGAGAGAGGGAGAGAGAGAGAGAGAGAGAGAGAGAGAGAGAGAGAGAACATCAATGTGAGAGAAATATTGACCGGTCACCTCCTGTACATTCCATAACTGGGAATTGAACCCTCATCCCAGGTATGTGCCCTGACCAGGAATTGAACTGGCAAACCTTTGGTGCACAGGAATGACACTCAATCAACTGAGCCACCCTGGCTTGGCCATAGCATTCTTTTTTTTTTTTAAGTAAAAATTGCATATATTTAAGGTGTATAACATGATGATTTTATATACATATACATAGTGAAATAATTATTACAGTCAAGCTTATTAACATATTATCTCCTCACATAATTACTTTTTTTTGTCATGAGAGCACCTGAAATCTACTCCTGTAGCAAGTGTCCAGTCTACAACAGAGTATGATGAACTGTATTTATCATCTTGTACATTAGATCTCTGGACTTTCATCCTATATACTACTAAGTTCAACTTTATCCAACATCTTTGACAAACATCTCTCCATTTACCCTTACTCCCCAGCTCTAATGACCACCTTTCTACTCACAGGTCTTATGTCTTCAAATTTTTACTTTATATTTTTAAATTTTTAATTATTTTTTCTTTTCTTTTCTTTTTTAAAAATATATTTGTATTGATTTCAGAGAGGAAGGGAGAAGGAGAGAGAGAGAGAAGCATCAATGATGAGAGAGAATCATTGATCGGCTGCCTCCTGCATGCCCCTTACTGATCGAGCCTGTAACTTGGGCATGTGCCCTGACCAGGAATGGAACAGTTACTTTCTGTTTCATAGGTCAACACTCAACCACTGAGCCATGACAGCCCACCTATTTTTTATTTTCAATTATAGTTGCTATACATCATTATATTAGTTTCAGGTGTACCCACCCCAGTCACCAGATATTACATATCTTAGTACATGATCATCCCAATAAATCCTGCATCCATCCAGCACCACACCTAGTTATTAGTATATTAATGCCTATATTTTCTATACTGTACTTTACATCCCCATGACTATTCTGTAGCAACTAATTTGTACTTCTTAATCTCTTCACCTTTTTTTTGCCTATCCCCAAACCCCTACTATCTAGGACCTAACAAAAACTTCTCTGTTATCTATGAGTCTGTTTCTGTTCTGCTTGCTTATTTTGTTTGTCAATTCAATTGTTGATAGATATGTTCTTATTGCCATTTTATTGTTCATATTTTTAATCTTTTTTTCTTCTTAAATAAGACCCTTTACCATCCTATCTAATAAAGAGGGAATATGCTAATTGACTCTCACACCATCGCAAAGATGGCAGCACCCAGTCAATAAGAAGGAAATATGCTAATTGACTTCCCTGTCCTCAAAGATGGTGGCACTCACAGCCAATAAGGAGGGGATATGCTAATTGACTGCCACTCTCTCAAAGATGGCAGCGCCCAAAGCCACAAGATGGTGGCGCCCAGTCCCCTCAGCTCTGCTGGGGCGGCAGGCATGCAGCAAGGCCAGACCCGCCCCCAGGCTGGCCCAGCCTCTCCGTGTGCCTGCCTCTGGAGACCCCCAGTCCCCTCAGCCCCCAAGCCGCCCAGGGCCAGCCTGAGGTGCAGGCAAGCCTTGGATGGCAGCTGCCCAGCCACCCAAGGCCGCACGAGGCTCAGGTAACCAGGGCTGGCCGAGGCTTGTGCTGCTGGCAGTGGCAGCAGCAGAGGTGTGATGTGGTGTCACCTTCCCCTGATCCCCGGGTCCCCTCCTGCCTCTGAGGGCTCCCGGACTGTGAGAGGGGGCAGGCCGGACAGAGAGACCACCCCTCCAGTGCATGAATTTTCATGCACTGGCCTCTAGTTTCATATAATACTGGTTTGGTGGTGATGAACTTAGCTTTGCTTAGTTGGGAAGCTCTTTATCTGTCATTCAATTCCAAATGATAGCTTTGCAGGTAGAATAAACTTGGTTGTAGGACCTTGCTTTTCATCACTATGAATATTTCTTGCCATTCTCTTCTGGCCTGCAAAGTTTCTGTTGAGAAATCAGCTGACAGTCTCGTAGGAAACTAATTGCCTTTCTTTTGCTGCTTTTAAGATTCTCTCTTTGTCTTTAATCTTTGTTATTTTAATTACTAGAGGCCCGGTGCATGAAATTCAAACATGGGGGGGTTCCCTCAGCCCAGCCTGCACCCTCTCCAATCCGGGACATCCCTCTCACAATCCGGGACCACTGGCTTCTAACTGCTCACCTGCCTGCCTGCTTGATCGCCTCTAACTGCCCCCCCCCACCAGCATGATCACTCCTAACTGCCTCTGCCTGCTGGCCTGATCACCCCTAACTGCCCCCTGCTGACCTGGTCACTCCCAACTGCCCCCCTCTACCGGTCTGGTCGCCACTAACTGCCTCCCCTGCCGGCCTGGTCTCCCCATGCAGCCTGCTTGTTTAGTCGTTTGGTTGTCCCTTACTAACCCCCCTGCCAGCCTGGTCACCCCATGCAGCCTGCTGTTCAGTTGTTTGGTCGTCCCTCACTAACCCCCCTGCCAGCCTTGTCACCCCACACAGCCTGCTGTTCAGTCGTTACTGTTACTGTGATGGCGTCCCAGACAATTTGCATATTCTTCTATTATTAGTATAGATAATGTGTATGGTGTGGGCCTCTTTGTGTTCATCTTGTCTGGGCTCTCTGTGCTTCCAGGACTTGTATGTCTGCTTCCTTCACCAAGTTAGGGAAGTATTCTGTCTTTTTTCAAATAGGTTTTCCTTTTTTTAAATTATTATTTTTTTAACATGAATTTTTTTTAACAAAATGAGAAACCATCAATAAATTACAGGATTAGAGTAGGCCCTTTGACTTTACCACAGAGGGTCTAGTGTTGCCAGATCACTGATATTTGTATTATTTATTTATTTATTTTTATTGTTTAAAGTATTACAAATAGTAGTACATATGTCTCCTTTTCCCCCCATTGAACTCCCCCTGGCCTCCCTTATTCCCCACACACGCCCTCACCTTCCCTCTCCCACCCCCACCCCTGTATCTGTGTCCATTGGTTATCCTTATATTCATGCATACAAGTCCTTTGGTTGATCTCTTACCTCCCCCCCACAATCCTCCCCTGCCTTCCCACTGTAGTTTGACAGTCTGTTCGATGCTTCTTTGTCTCTGTATCTATTTTTGTTCATCAGTTTATGATGTTCATTATATTCCACAAATGAATGAGATCATGTGATATTTGTCTGTCTCTGACTGGCTTATTTCACTTAGCATAATGCTCTCCACTTCCATCCATGCTGTTGCAAATGGTAAGAGTTCCTTCTTTTTTACAGCTGTGAAGATGTACCACAATTTTCTAATCCATTCATCTGCTGATGGGCATTTAGGCTGTTTCCAAATCTTAACTATTGTAAATTGTGCTGCTATGAACATAGGGGTGCATATATCCTTCTGATTGGTGTTTCTGATTTCTTGGGATATATTCCTAAAAAGTGGGGTTACTGGGTCAAATGGCAGTTCTATTTTTAATTTTTTGAGGAAACGCCATACTGTTTTCCACAGTGGCTGCACAAGTCTGCATTCCCACCAGCAGTG